>NC_137622.1:30946603-31309754 GCF_963280865.1 Gymnoscopelus braueri
TTTCCTTTTCTTTATAATAATAAAAAAGGAACGGTTTTGGACATCCGACTGACAGTGTGCTACGGTACAGATCAGGACATGCTGGTTATAGCATCAAATCCTGAGTGTTAATTTAACTCAAGAGAATTTACAAACGCAGCCAAATGTACCCTCGATGAATTGAATACACAGGACCTTAATGGAAACAAGCCCAGAGGGCTTACCTGGGTTATCCTTTTCACATTATCTTGTATAAATCTGTGCCGCCGTGCCTTGTTTTTGCAAACTGTAAATAAAGTACTCAATTCAATAAGGGTCATTTGGGCTCATTTGAGGTGATCAATTCAGTTGATCAAACACAACCACTATTAATCATTATTGTTTGAGGTGCAGGAAACTTTTCTCCCCTGTGTCCCCAGATAGTCACAGTAGATCTGCCATTTTCTGCAAACGTTTTCAGCAGAATACGGATTCTGGGGGGTTCAAGTGGTTAAAAGATGTATGATATTGGTATGTACACAAACTAAAATGTAACATTTAAAATGATATAACCATGGCCATTAGCTATACAGTACATACTGCATGTTGAGTTCCTGCTTGTAATGCTGCTGCTGATGGTAATATTCCAGCAGTTTAACGTCAGCTTGTTTGTGATGCTTTGGTCTTACTTTATAGAGACCTCTCTCTATAGATAGATAGACATATATAGGTGGTGGGCGGAAGGGAGTTATGTGTGTTTGTGGGTGCGTGAGTGTCCGTGAGTGTTCGTGTGTGTGTGTGTGTGTGTGTGTGTGTGTGTGTGTGTGTGTGTGTGTGTGTGTGTGTGTGTGTGTCCGTGTGTGTCCGTGTGTGTGTCCGTGTGTGTCCGTGTGTGTGTGTGTGCTTGTGTGTGTGTGTCCACACTACTCTGTAGTACACCTGGATGGAGGAAGGCTTGCGGCTGGTGGTGACTCATCATCGCCATGGCGTTAAGCCTGCTGTTCCCGTGGGAACAGGGGACCATCTTTTAGCCGCCGGGGGATTTTTACCTTTACATTTTGAAAAGCGAAAACCGAGAACCTGGCTAGCAACAATCCTCCACTCCCTCTGTCTGTCTGTCTGTCTGTCTGTCTGTCTGTCTGCCTGCCTGTCTGTCTGTCTCTCACTCTGTCTTTCTCTCTTGCTCTTCTCCATAACTTTGCTGACTCTCTCTCCCACTCTCCCTCTCTATCTCTCTTTCTCTCTCTCTCTCTCTCTCGTACGTCGGCTCCTGCATTTCAGAGCTGCCGAGTCCTTATCTCTCAGCCTGTGTGATATCCAATATGTTTCTGATATCGTAGGACCAAACCTATGCAGATGAGCTGAACGGCACACAATACTGCAAACACAATATCGCCGCTGACGGGCAGAAACCTTGCATCTCCACATTTCAACTTTTTATGTTTTAGTTTTTTTTGTAGATTAATGCCCTACATCATGCGAGAGAGTGTCACACAAAAGTAGAGAAAATAGCCGATCTACAAGCTCCCAACGTGTCGCGATGCGACACGTTGGGAGCTTGTAGATCTTCTATTTTCACTATTTTAAAATGTTTTTAAAATAATCTCATAATCTTTCAAATGTTTTTTTAAAATAATAATAAAAAAAGGAAAGGTTTTGGACATAGAAGGTTTCCACCCGACAGCAACGATATGAGCCCTGCCCCCTGCTGTGGGACGTATCACCGCTGTCAGTTACAAAACACATAACCGCTTTTTCTTTCCTTTCCTTAAAAGGTACAAAGTGTAATTTTTTTTTACAGCAATACATCATAGTAAAATTCATTCTGATAACAGAGTATAATGGCTATAGCAAAATGAGACCGTTGCTGAAAAAGATTGGTTTCTTTCTTTGTCTCACTTTTCTTGGAGTATATACTGTCTACCGTATCTCCTGAGAAAAGCACAGGATCGATTTATGGCACAAAGGAAGTCTGTCAAGCAAAACAGGAAGAGGAACTCTGCTCTTGCACTGCTGTTGTGTACAGCTAACTCTGGCATTTCTAAAATGGCAGAAACAACCAAAATGTATTTTTAAAACAAGGAAAAAAAAAGAAGTGGAGAAAAAAAACTTTGTAAAACTTTTTGCAAGAGCCAACTTATTTTTGAGTGCAGCTTAAAAGGAACGTTAACCCACTAAAGTATTGAGCTTAGGCCAAGGAGAGACAATACATCACTTCTTAAAACACCTTGTATTTTTGTTTCTTCTTTCCTATGCATGTTTTTATGCATTTATGCATCGATTCCAACACTTCTTCTAAAGTCGGTTATTTATTTTTCTTCCCTGCGTTATCATTCTTTATGAAGCACTTTGTAACAGTTCTAAAGAAGCATAAGAAGAACGTCCTTTGAGTGTGTGGTTGTTGTGTGGTGAGAGAGTAGTGACTGATTGAGATTTTCAAAAGTTGGCATTGGACATAGAGCAGTTTGAGGCAATAATTTCACACCCCCATATTCATTTTCCCATTAGTCTGCCAAGATGATGGACCCAGAGTCCTATAATAGGGTGTAAAATGTACATCCTGCATCGATGGTCTACTCCAGTGGTTCTCAACCCTTTTCATGTCAAGGTCCATTATTTATTCGGCATTTGAGCCACGGACCACCATTTGATGAGATTTAGCCTCTCAGACCCAAAACTTAAAGAATATTTTGTTATCGTTTGATAAGATTGTGTCCATAATTCCATGTGTTGATGTGGTACCAATAGGAGAGATAAACAGGCAAACTTTGATCAAAATATGAATTATTTAATTGAGTAATGCAGATATGTTTAACAATAATTTAACTCTTGAGAGCGTAAAATGCTCTCAAGAGTTAAAGATCTATAATGGTCCATTTGGTTACCACCTGGAACCCCCTCAAGGACCACCGGTGGTCCCCGGACCACTGGTTGAGAACCACTGGTCTACTCTGATCTGAACGCACGTCTGCCAGTTATTCGTGTGAACCCGGTGCATTGAGGGAGGTATCTTACTGTATCTCTTTGGTCCGTCTTCCAGACAGAAGGAGAGGGTCAGCGTAGCGTCTTCCTCAAAGAACTCTGTGGCAAACGCGTCCCACCACAAACTGTCGCTTTCCTGTCAGAGGAAGACATATAGGGGTTGAGGGTCAACGGAGAGGATGACAGAGATAACTTGATCTTTAGATTTATCTAATCTTAACTTGAATTCACACCAAAGGCTTTCTGATTGAAAACACATTTATGCTTTGTGTGGAGGGAGGAAAGAGCGGACCAAGTACAGAGCCCGACCCCGGTCAAGTAAGTATTAGTTTAGAGTATAGAGGATTAAGTGACATACAAGAACATCACATTTGCTAAGAACGCTATATGGCTGACTTCAAATAAGTGTCAATACAGAAGAAGTTGGTATATAAACAGAAAACCTGAGGAATGCAAAAAATTGCAGTCATTCTATAAAGGTGACAGCTCAACTTATAAAGGACAACATGCGCTATAACACGTGACAATGTGTTTGGTTCAGTGTTAGGGTTATGGATCACCCACCCCTCCTTATACAAAATGATAATGTTGGCAGGGACAACCCCTCAAAACCCCTTCGACTGACGCTAATCTGCCCTGGCATGTTATGACATATCAGCGTGTTTCATCGGTTCGTCGCCAGGGCCGCGGGTGATCACTAGTAACCTCCCCATATGTCCACAATTAGCGCTGTCACCACCAAGCACCATCAAGCAACAATGAGCAGTAACCTGGACATACACACACCACACACACAGATGCGCGCGCGCACACACACACACAGGGGTCACGTTTTCTCATAGCAGAAGAGCGTGCGTACCGAGACGCGGCTGTGGCAATGATCCGAGCGGCTGAGCCCTGACCCCTCTTGCACTGCTCAGCCCGATCAATCAGGTGATTATCAATCAATAGGTGATTATGAGCCGGTGTTAGGGGATAACCAACTAGCCGAACAGTCAGTTAACCCCGATTAACAGACCGGCCAGGAGTCTCGTGGAGTGACAATACAGGTCACATTACACAATACAGCTGTGTTGTTTTTGTCTTTGTTTCGTTTTTTTTTTTACATTTCTGCTTTGTCTTGAAGAGACTGAAAGCTGACAGGAAAGTGAGGGCAACGGGGAAAGGTCACACGCGACGAGCCCGGAGTTTTGTAATACAGTATGAGGTTTACAAATTAACTGGCTGAGTCACCACAGATTAAAATGTTTATAAAACATCCCAATGATCAGTTATGAAAATGTCAAGTCCAGTGAGGATCCAGAGTGGGGTCTCCATCCTAAACTGGGGCTTGGTGCGTAGGCCTTCCCGAAAAAGAGCAGCCATGTTTTTTTTAACCACTTGAAACCCAGCATCCATATTCTGGGGGGAACATTAGCCCAAAATAACCGATCTACAAGCTCACAACACGTTGCAACGCTTGTAAGCTTGTAGATCGGCTATTTTTGAGGAAGAGATTTGGTGTAGACTGAAAAAAAAAGCGGTCCACGTACAGAGCCAACTCAGGTCCAGTTTACCAAGTCTAGAGGGTTTAAGTGGTTAAAGATTATTTCAATAGAGTATAGAAGTCCTGACGTAAGCTTTATTTTTTGTATTGGATTTCCCATAGGGGAATCTTAGATCGCGTCATATAAGAACTGTGTTGCAAAAATAAACAAACCCCCACGGCGATTTCGTCAGGCATGTGTCGTTTATGATATTGAGTTACATTTGATAACGTCCGTGTTTGGAGAAACACGGTTGATGCTTCACATCCACATGAGTAAAATCACCCAGCTGATTTGTTTATTTCCGGAACACAGCTCTTATATGACACAATCTAAGATTCCGCTATGGGAAATCCATTCCAAAAAAATAACACTGTGACAGCGCCCTCTAGCGTCAATGGTGTCAGACTTCGGTGCTCTATTCATTTGTTTGGATGAGACAGTTAACCCATTGATACCTGGAACGCTTCTGTGTCACTTTAGATGCCTTTGGCTATTCAAAAATAGCAGATATACAAGCTCATAGCGCGGCACCGAGTGCCGCGCTACGAGCTTGTAGATCTGCTATTTTTGAAAAAATCGTGAAAAAATATTTTTTATATTTTCTTCAAAAAACTGTTAGGATTTAGATTTTTTTTAAAGAATCGCCTCAGGTCTTAATGGGTTAAGTTAGGGGTGGAGCGAAAGAATGCCACACGGGCCCTCTCTGGAATGGAGCTGTTGAATTTGCAGTTTACAGCCCAACAGATAAATTGGTCCGGACGATATCTTGGCCGTTGTTTGACTTTTTTAACGACATCGGTATTGGCAATCATGCAGCTGATGTGTCCCAATTTATGACCACTTTCTACCTGGTGTCTCTATTTTGGACAAAAGCGTTTTGGGGCGAGGAGATTTGGTGTAGACAGGAGAAAGCATTTCAAGTGGTTGCCCAGTAAACTCCACAACGCCTCTGATCAACAGTAACACACACACACACACACACACACACACACACACACACACACACACACACACACACACACACACACACACACACACACACACACACACACACACACACACACACACACACACACACACACACACACACACAGACACACACACACACACACACACACACACACACACACAAAGAGAGAGTAAAAGATAGAGGAAGACATAAAGAGAGAGAGAGAGGTATTAAGAAAATAAGATGAGACAGAAACACGTGACAGAATGAGAGACAGAATCTGCTCATTGAATTCACTAGATCCTCTTGTGAGCCTCTTGGGATTGAGAGTCAAGCCAAGGGTTAACAAGACTCTCATGCACACATACTCACAATCTGACTAAATGACCAGCTTTTATTCTGTTCTATATGCTCTGCCACTTGAATTTGACACGGTAAAATGTAGCCTACAATACATTTGTGCGCATTTCATTAAACATACAGTACAAGGCACTGCATGTTTCCACTGTGATTTTTAACAGTAAATGCATTAACCACTTACACCCTATACTTTGTTGACCAGAGTCCCCCAGGGGCCAATACTAGACCCCCTCTTTTTTTCCCTCTACATCAAAATCTCTTCAGCGAAATTACTCAATCTACAAGCTCCCAACACAAAGCATTGTGAGCTTGTAGATCTGCTATTTTCGTCAAATGTTTTCCTATTATGACATGCCCAGAATAGGCACACTAGTCTAGGATAGTGGTTAAACAACTTATTCAGTAAAAATGTCCTGTAAACACATTTTGTTCTATCCATGCTGCTGCCAAAACAACAAAAAGAAACAAGAAAAGAAAAATGCATTCTTAGAGAATTTCTCTGATCAAAGACAGATGAGACGGTTAAACCAATTAAGCCCTATTTTATACTTCATCATACGATGGTGTTGCGTGGACAAAATAGCCAATCTACAGGCTCACAATGTTTTCTCCTATAATGGCATGCCCACAATAGGAAAGACAGGTTGAAAGTGGCTCAGGAGGTAGAGCGGCCGATTCCCAGTTCGAACCCGGGCTCCCCTAGTTACTGTCGAAGTGTCCTTGAGCAAGACACCGAACCCCTAATTGCACCCGACGAGCAGGTTGGTCGCCTTGCATGGTTTCCTCCGCCATCTGTGTATGAATGTGTGTGTGCATGAATGGGTGAATGTAATGCACAATCATTGTAAAGCGCCTTGGATAAAGGCGCTATATAAATGCACCATTTACCATTCAACATCCTGCTCCATAAACGTTCCTCGATTTGGTCCCAAAATATTCTTGTGACGTAGCATATACAGTATTATATATGCTTCCCATTTCTCTGTCATGCAATACTATTTTACTTAAGTCACCATTTGCTTGATAGTTTTCCATATTTTTTCCATTTATAACATGAACTTTGTTTGTTTACTACTCCACCAAGTCATATTCCTTGGAAAAAAGAAAAACAAGTAGAATCCAATTCTGACTCAATTCCAGAACAAACAGAAGAGAAAAGAAGTGTGTTTACTGCCTTGGTTCCATTATTGCTAATTGCATGTGCGCGACTGTGCGTGCACATATACAAGCAGATATACAAGCAGATATACAAGCTCATAGCGCGGCACTCGGTGCCGCGCTATGAGCTTGTATATCTGCTATTTTTGAATGGCCAAAGTATAAATTAATGGTTAAAGTGGTTACACAGATGCCATCCCGGTCTTAACGGGTTAAATCAATGAATACAAAATGTAAAGCTTCTAACTATTACCACTGAATACAGATTGCCTTTCGGTGTGGTGGTGTAGAGATAACATACCTGCCTCCTGCTAGTCTACAGCAGGATCAAATCTTACCGGAGCCTTCCTCTCTAAGAGATAAAGTAAAACTACAAACGCCAACTATAAAAACACTGTGTTAAGATCTTACACAGAAGACAACCATCAGCCAGTAATCCTTGTTGCCAGCATTGGGTATACTAGTAGCTCAGTGGTTTTCAACCTTCATAAGGTCCATTATTTAAAATCGGCTTTTGAGCCACGGACCACCGTTTGATGAGATTTAGACTCTCAGAACCCAAAACTATTACGAATATTTTGTTGTCGTTGGATACGATTTTGACCACAATTCCATGCTGTGTTGATGTTGGTACCATTAGGAGAGATAACAGGCAAACGTTGATCAAAATAACAATTCTTTAATTAAGTAACGCAGATGTTTAACAATAATTTTTGGTTTCATTTTACACTCTCAAGAGTTAAAGATCTATAAAGGGTCCACTTGGTTACCAACTCTTCATCATTTAGCTGGGGACCACTTGGAACACCCTCACTGGTGGTCCCCGGACCACTGGTTGAGAACCACTTCTGTTGTGCTGTAGATGACTGGCTTGGTTGTGCTCAGGGCCAGGTTTGGGGCTCAGGCCCGCATCTGCAGACAGTGGGAACACTGCTGGCATTGAGCCAGACAGGCCGAAGCACCCCTACAGCCTGGCCACGCAGAGACAAGCTGCCTGAATCGCATGGAACTGAACTCAGATACTCTCTCTGCGACTGTCCCATGGTTCTGCATGCTCCTGCAGTTGTCTTTAGCTCCTACAGTATTGTATATAATACTGTATACGTATAGGCTACAATAGACAATGCCAAAGGATTGTAGGCTATAGGATTGTTGTTTGAAAAGGACATATCAAATCTCAAGGGCATATAACTGTACATCATTACTGTACTGTTCGGACCCTTGTGTTATGATTAATTCAAGACATAGCATAGAATATTGTAGAAAATTGATTGTCCACACATGGAAATGTACCCTTTGGTTTTCTACAGTTGGATAAAAACAAATTGAAATACAGTAAATACACAATTAACCCATTAAGGGCGCGCTCCCACCAAGAGTTGGCTGGCCGCTGTTAAACGCAGGTTGTGCGCGGCCACAGTTTTTTGCAGCCAGCGGATTCTAAAAAACGGGAGTGTCGCGCCTGTCACTCACTTTCAGGAGCCTCCCCGTAGCCCGCACCGCCTGTGCCTGCTGCCTTGAGCACCATGTTGCTTCCTGAGTCTTGAGACGGTCCGCCTTCGACTCACCCGATTGGACAGAGGGAGAAAATCAGCGCCTGCCTCCAGCAGTTTTATGCTTAGTCGCGGAGAGCAGATAAACGCAAGGTCTGCGCGACTAGCGGAAAAATCTGCTCTTGCGTGAATCAACGCATTTGCATTGACAATGCATTGGCAGATTCTGCAAACAGCGGCCAGCCAACTCTTGGTGGGAGCGCGCCCTAAGACCTGGAACGCATCTGTGTCACTTTAGTTTTCTTTGGCTATTCAAAAGTAGCAGATATACAAGCTCATAGCTATTTTATTTTTGAAAAGTCTTGAAAAAAAATTTTTTAGATTTTTTTCCCAAGAACTGTTAGGATTTAGATTTTTTTTAAGAATCGCCTCAGGTCTTAATTAAACACCACAAGGACATGGCTTCTGGTCAGTCAACAATCCACCAACCGGTTACCAGTAATCAGTAGCAATTAACAGCAGCAAAGCAGATCAGCACTGCCCAACAACACTGCTGTCCAATCTGTCTGAAAAATAGGAAATTGTCAAATTCCACTCAATAAACACTAAACAGTCATGACGTTGTTTCTCTCAGCCAAGCAAAATGTGCTGGACGCATGAAATCAACTGAAGTTAGCATTGATTCACTTCTTTTCATCTCTCTTCAGGGTATCCCAGTTCAAGGTTTATTTGCCATACAAAGCAATGTGTGAGGTGTGCAAAATACTGTGCAACAACATACTGTAACAGCTCTCGCTTCTCCTATCTATTCATCCATCCGACCAACCATCCATCCATCCATCCCTCCTCTTTTTGGGTCCTAAAAAGTAGTTCACCCCAAACAATTTCTTATTTTCTACCATTTACACACCACATGAAGCCTTGAATTCATGGAGATTTGTTTATGATATGAGATATGTTTTTGTCGCATCATTGAGCCAATAATTTGATGACCAGCGGAGTCTCCAGTAGGAGACTCAATTGAGTAATTTTTTGGGTGAACTACTCCTTTAACATGTTCAAGTTTTTGCTTAGCGTGTACCACAGACCATTAAGCATATGTATACAGTGCCTGTTCATGGGTTTGTTCGGAAATCCTTTTCGAACGAACCCGTGAACATGTATTATACTTAATAGCGCTGGGAGCACACCCCAGGTGCTCTTGGGTCATTCAGAAAGTCAGACTTGAAGCGTTGCAGATTCTCAGAGCATATTTCCGAACACAACACACCCGTTGTAGAAGGTCCTGCACTGGTTTTTATGCCACGGTAGGCTACCAATTTGTGCTGTGGCTCCTTCACTCAGATCATAATATGCACTGTGCTGAATGCACTGAACTCTCACATTGAATACAAATGTCAGTAGGCTCTCTTTTTTTCTTTTTGTTAAATTAGCATGTGTTTGAGGCTATTATTCTATTATTTACATTATTACATGCTAGACATGAATTAAGCCAATGACTTCGAGACCCTTTCTCATAAGAGGCACACTTTGAATAAATACATAAGATTTATAAAGCACCTTTGAGTAAACTTTAAGTATCTTTTAAGTATCTCCAAGAGGCCGGACAGAGAGTCCTCTTTTTGGGGATTCACAATTATGCTGACCTTGTCACTCTGTAAGTGTGTCTTTCTCTGCTCCTCTACTTTTCTCTCTCTGTGTCTGTCTGTCTGTCTGTCTGTCTCTCTGTCTCTCTGTGAGTGTCCTCCTCTGCTGCCTCGCTGACAGACTTTTGCGTCTCGCCCTCCCTTTCACGCTGGCGGTTGGTGCGCTCTGACGAGCCGTGCCGATGTTTGTTGTCAGACGCTACAAATCAGACGTCAACTCCGGGGGAACCCGAGGTGAACTAACATGTCCTCCGCCACAACATGACGGCCCATCACAAGATAAGGCTCCCCGTTGATCCCAACAGATCGGTTGCGTCCGAGTGCTGGGGGTGGGTGAGGGCGGGGGGATTTATCAATGTGTCAATCGGCCACTGCACAATCACAAATCAACGACCCGTTGGTCTGAGCCCCAGGGATTTGTGGGAAATCCAGAGGATTGGAGGGGACAGCATAGAGAGGATGTTAGGTAAATAACAACAGAACTCATGGGGGGGCGGGGTTAAGTCCCTCGCTTATAGAAAATATACATAAGGGCAGGAATGAGGACGCAGTGTGTATTATCACACACACACACACACACACACACACACACACACACACACACACACACACACACACACACACACACACACACACACACACACACACACACACACACACACACACACACACACACACACACACACACACACACACACACACACACACACACACACACACGATAAAAAATGAAAACATTCATATACACTAGGCCTTGAGACAAGTCCATGTGTAGCTTGGGATTTATTTTTGTTATATTACCTAAATTTACTTTATATCAGTACTTTGTGTGCACTCATTTCCTAATACAGAGTCAAATCCTACACCAAAAAAAAAAACATTTTAAATTGTATTATTTACTTATGTTTTATTTTTTCACAAAAAACCCTGAGCTTGTAGATCGGCTAATTTTTGCTATGAATACAGGTGTGCCTTGAGATTTTGACTTTCCCATTAGTGTGCCTTGCATGGGCACAAGAAATATGAAAACCACTGCATTAGGCAAACATTGTTTACATGACAAAGGAGCATTCAGAAGTGAACACACACGCACACGCAAACATACACACACACAAAGCTGTAACATACAGTAATACACAAAATGGCAAAATAGTGGGTGATGACAATTCTCTCTCTCTCTCTCTCTCTCTCTCTCTCTGGTTAACACGACTGTGCTTCCAGCACATGCAGTGTTATGCTTCTAGTAGGGAGGGGTATTTTTCTGCCTCCGCTGCCAGTCTATTGTGCAAGAGTGGCCTCCAAGAGTGTGGGCGTGTCCAGGGCCTAACCTTAGTGAATTAACAATATCTGAGAGGCTCCATTCAATTCTTGACTGGCTTCTAGAGCTTGGCCCACTGTCGGCCCTGGGGAGCTCTGTTGTTGTCAAGTATCTTAAGGTCAGAGAGAACACAACCACTAAACAGAACCACAAGTCTTGTTGTGAGATCCCAAGATGAAGTATTCAGTGTGTCTGGAATGACAATCACATATTTAAAACCGTACATATCGTGCACCATATCGTGCAACTAAATTCTGTACATACTGCAGTACATAGTGTACATATCTTGGTCACATAGTTTTGCACATACAGTACTTTATAGTTTAGTTTGTCACTGGTGTATTTATTTGTCACACTGGCCTGGACCGCTAGGCCAACGGTCCGGCACCTAGGCTCCAATGTAGCCTGACAGCGCGTGGCGCGTTGGAGTCCCGATCCTGACAGCCTTTGCTGTGTGTCACTCCCCATCTCTCTCTCTCCCCGTTTCCTGTCTACCTACTGTACTATCAATAAAGGCATAAAAAGACTAAAAGTGAATCTTGAAAAATAAATAAATCCCAAGATACTATTTCGAGTGCATTAGATCAGGGTTGTTTTGTGATATGGGGAGAAGATGTAGAGGTGCATTGGTCAGTTAAGGACCACTGGCCTTACTTGGAAGTGAATTCAGGGAGGAAACATTAAAAACATAACTGTCCTTGAGGAGCCTCCATACATTCACTGCCATTATCACTAGGGTACAGATGGAGTCAGTGTTCAAGTCCCAATTCTTTTTACTGCATGCTTGCTGAAATGATGCTGCACCTTGCCTCAAGCCACAAAACGATATTTGGATTGGAAATAAATCTCCCTCCTCAGCTGTTGGACGTTATACAGAATAGTCTGGTCACTCACTAGCTGATTGAGAGAAGACAATAGAGGAGACAGTAGAGTGTGGAGTTTTCACTGCATTAATGCTGACATTTTGCTAAACCAATGGTGGCTAAATTAAATGTAAAATGTATTTTCAGGGTCTAAAATTATATTGCCAAATACACTTTTACCATTTATTTTGTAATTTGCTTATTATCTAATTTGCTCTTTAGCAAGACAGTGTACCCCAGCCAGGTCAATTCATTTATATTAATCTAATCAAAAGCGACTTACCAGTGACTGGTAAGTCGCTTTTGATTAGATTAATATAAATGAATTGAAAAGTGAATGATGTCTACCACTAATACATCTAGAATTAGTATATACATTGTATTTCTGGTGTATTTACTCACACTTGTAAATGATGAAACATATGAAGCAGAACAGAAAACTATTCCAATTCTTGCCTCGTGAGGTCTGAGGTGATTTCTTTTTTTTATATAAGGCCCCCAAGGGTCTTACGTAAAAATACTCAAAAGGAAGAGGAAGAAAAAAACCTAAAACAACCCATAACAAGGCGAGACAGAATGGGATGATGAGAAAGTAATTGACAACCTTATGGAGCAGTGCAGAGAGGAAAACAGCACCACAAAACCACAAAGACAAGTAATGGAAATGAAATGAATTAAAAACACAACATCATAGTGAGAGTGAGAGTTGAGAGTGGCAGTGAGAAGGACATTTCTACGCTGTCACCATATACACTGTACAGTCACCACTGTCACTGCACCCTCTCCCTCCAAACAAAAGCGAGACTGCAAAATGTACTGGAAAAATGAAAAACGGAATTACAATAGTGATCAAACGAAAGGCTGAAATAATTTATCCACCTCTCCCAGAAAACGAAAATGTCACAAAATGTCACAAAAACTTACGCAATGTTCCCTCCATCTAAATTCAGACTAAAATCAGTTTTCCAGCACATATCTCAATCACGATATTGAGTGATAATAAATAAAAGTAGCTTGATTTTTTTTTTTTTATCCGTAAAACTGACATCATCCCTAGGTAATATAACTGTGACCGCCATGGCCTAGCTACTGTAAATCCAGCACATCACCACATGCTAATTAGAGCAATTAACACCCGGCAACACTTTTACATCCGCTGCTTAATGATCAACACTGTCAATACTGGCTGCACATACAGTAAGCTGATTCCAGCAAAGCCACAGGCATTGCTCAGTGGGAGTGCATGTGGTTTGTCAAGATGTCAGCAACATTAGCTCTTACTTTCAGCATCCTTTCACCTGTTGCTAATTATCCGTGTGATGGTTTGAAGAAGTATAACTACTAATAATAATAATATAAATATAAATAATATATTAATAAAAGAGTACAACATTTAACCCATTAAGACCTGAGGCCGGTTCTACAAATGCCTTCTGAATCAGTAGTTCTCAGACCTTCAAGATTTAATTTCTTTTTTTTTAAATAGCAGATGTACAAGCTTGCAGCGTGGCACGAAGTGATGCGCTGTGAGCTTGTAGATCTGCTATTTTTGAATAGCCAACGCATAAACCTAAAAATGACACAGATGCTTTGGCCGGTTTTAATGGGTTAAAGTGATTTAAAAGATGACATTGAATTTTTAAGAAAAAAAAGATGACGAGATACTCATACTTTGAAGACTGTAAGACTACCATAGTATTTACTAGGTTAGGTGTAGGACTGCAGCATAATGCATTTATTTTTGCTCCATATTGATATGAGCGGTGATACCACATGATTTCTTGTTCCAGCAGTAGAAATGCTGAAACAAATGGGGGACACGGTGCAATGCAATGAGATACCACAGCTGTGGATTTTGTCATTTTGACCGTGATGACAAGACATATTTCTCTGAAGCTCTCAGCAAGTGAGTTACTGGAGACTGGGAAATCAGTTGGATATGAACACTTAACCTAATTTTTGCTACGGCAAAAATGTGCTGCGCAAAGTGTTACTCAACAAAAATAAGCTTATATTCAACTGGAAAAAGACGCAATGTGTTATTTTTGTCAAGTGACATGTTGCGTGACAGTTTTAGAAATAGAGTGTGTGTGGGTAGTGATTCAGTGTCCTTTTCAGGGACACAGAGGAGCTGCAACTGGGATTAAACTCCTTTCTGGCACCTTTCTGGCTATGGTTACTCTAACCACAAGGCCCACCCTAACCCCCCCAACCCTGACCACCAAAATACTTTGTTTACCACTAGGCAGCAGCAACTTAAAGGAGAATTCCGGACAAATTAAGTGTTATCTTTGATGTCTCGTTACTCACCTACCGATGTGAAAAGTAGCGTTATTTTTTTTCATATATTCCCCTGTCGTCATTTTTTAAACACCCTCCGTTGTTATAATGGGAGCGTGAGGGTTAGTGAAGTTCGTCTATTATAACCGACGCAATGTTATTTTTTTCTCTACTACGATTCATTGTAGAGTCTCATGATAGTCAAACATGCGCTGAAAATTCCTGCGAGCCTGCCGTTAATGGCGAACGATTTAACACTGGTTGCTTGTTTCCAGAATCTGGCAACACGAGTTGCCAGGTTCTGGAAGAAACAAGCAACCAGTGTAAAAAAGAACCACTGTAAAAAAGAACGCTACTTTTCACATCGGTAGGTGAGTAACGAGACATCAAAGATAACACTTAATTTGTCCGGAATTCTCCTTTAATGGTTAGAGTAGTGAGCTTCTGACCAGGGGGCTGTTGGCTTGAATCCTATAGATGGAAAGATCTGGCTGCAGGAAATTAACAAGACACTCAACAACAGCTACTGTGGAGAAGAAGCCCGGGAGGTCCATGGAGCTGGACACTGACAAAAAAGAAATATGATCAACTCAAGGTTTAAAAATAGAACTACTTTTCCAAAGCAATGATATTCTGTTGCAACCACATTGCTTAACCACACTAAGCCTTATTTTGAATGAGTTGTTTTTGTACAGTATGTTCAATATACATTTATTTATTTATTAAATAGCCTTGTGGATCAACTATTTCATTTTCAAGTAGCAGCCATAAGCATGTCTCAAAAAACATTAATTGACACAAAATGTGTCCTCTTTCTTTTTTATTTATTGTTATTATAGCTATAGTGGCATGCCCAAAATATGGACGCTAGGATTAAAGTGGTTTTAACTATGTAGCTCAGTTCATAGTTCAGTGAAAATAAAAGATGTCAAAAATATCTTTGGAAAACCCCCAGGGTATAAAATGTGCTATGTAGATATGAAGTGTAACAAAGAAACGATCAGCACAATGACGAAACATTCAGTAACCAGCAGAGAGCAGTGGTTGGCTAACAATGTACCTGTCCACAGGAATGTTTCTGCAGCGCTCCCTGTATCCAGTTTTTAGGATCTTAAGACCAACAGACGTTATACATGACTTATTTTGTAGGTATTTAATGGATAGGTTTTGTACAGCCCCCAGAGTGCCCAGTACAGAGAGGTGGTGACAGTGACGAGTGGGCACAGAGAAGTCACAATTTAGGCTTCTATCGTTCATTTAGCCTAGAATGACATAGGAATCTTTGAGACAGGAGACTGTAGAAGGTAGAGAGGCGGAACGCTATGCAACACAGATAGATCACTATACGCTTCAAACCAGGGATGTTACGATTACGGCATATGGCCGACAGTCATCTACTGCTGAGCTACACTTTCTAACCAGCTGCCCACTATACCAAGACATCAGAAACACATACTTCCCACAGATTACATACACCCAAAGTGAGTTTGAGAACATGACCAACGACAAAAAACTCCCATACCTACTGGGAGAAATACAACAATATGCGAACACAGCAGTCAGCAGCAAGATTTGTGAACTTTTGCGATTAAAAAAAGGCTAGCCAATGGGATACAACCACCCTAAGGAGTACTAACCATTGAGTTTCCTGCGCTATCTGTACAGAGTAGACCTCTAGCAAAGTACACAGAGAGACCAACAACAATAATGGCAACAAAACATAAAACAGCAATAATTGATAACAACAGGTTGGGTATAGGTGTGTTGGGGGGGGGGGGCAACACACTGGCCCTGACACACAAGGACACTTCAACAAGGAGCATCACTATTTACAGATAGGCTACACCACTGTTTCCCAAACACTGGGGTCGGGACCCATTCTTGGGTCGCGGACCCATTTTGATGGGTCGCGAGCAAACATCCCATTATTTTTCGTTTCCTATATTTAGTTTTTAACAAACTAACTATTATTTCAATTTTTTTTTTTTTTTAATCCCACAAAAATCAAAAAGAATTTGATAAATGCATAAAAAGTCAAAGAATTAGGAAAACATTTTCTTTAAGAAGTAGTGAAAATAGCCGATCTACAAGCTCACAACGAGTGGCAATGCGACGCGTTGGGAGCTTGTAGATCTGCAATTTTCACAAGTGTGGGTCCCGGGGAGACATAAAACTTCCCTTTTGGGTCTCGAGCTGCTGCAGCGGGCGCCCGAGCTGTATCCCTTTCAGTGTCGGGACACGCTCTGAAACCGCTCGTCCATGTCGCGGAGAGAGAAACAACAACAGGACATAGATAGATGGACAGTAGGCCCCACTGTCCTCTCTGTTATCAGAGAGACAATGTGGTCTGGAAGGAACCATGGGAACAGGGCCAGGAAAAAGGTGGGTCTATTGTCCAAGCATCCTGCCTGCCTGCCTGCCTGCCTGCCTGCCTGCCTGCCTGCCTGCCTGCCTGCCTGCCTGACTGACTGGCTGACTGACTGACGCTCATTGTTTGGCTACAGGCTGTTTTTTCACCATACACCTTTATGGGAACGTCATATCAAAGCATCTCATGTAATGTATGAAAGTAATGAGCCAGGATAATGGTTTGCTCATATATATGAATCTGGGGGGGGGCTTAATGAAATACAACCGAGAGTGAAGAGATTCCCAACATTTTATCTATCTATCTATTGATTGATTAATTTACAGTATATGGGTGGGGCCTATTAATTACCCTAATAAGTACACAACCCCATTACTTGACTCAAAGTATAGATACTCCTGGTAGAGTTTCACTCCATTATTAGTGAAAGTTGTCCAGTGACATCTTTAGAGTTACGGTACTCATTTCTTTAATAATATATCAATGCATTGTTTTCGCAATGCATTTACAGAACCTCCTAACTCTCTGAAACAACCTAATGAATGCACTAACCTGCTTGTAGAACCACTATGCTACACAAACGCATATGACAACCCCCACCTCAGGTACGGTATGCACTGTGTTACAGTCCACCACTGCCAAATTATATTACAATATAGACTTATATTGTTTATACTGTATTGCTAATAATCTACTATACACAAGTCAAATCAAGTTTGAGTAAATGGTTGCATAATATTTATATATAACATTATATAACATATATAACATTCTTCAGCAATTCCTGTTCCCTGTTCTCCTACAATGACATGTCTACAGACAAAAGGAAAACAATGCTGTAATGTTAAAACAATAGTATCAGTTGTGAAATAAACTGTTGTTCCAAACCCCTTTTGTGTATGAGAGAACAATTCCAAGCGGAATTTGACAAATTCACAAACTAAGACTCTTCCTTAGTTTGACATTGTACCAAGTTTGGATTCAATATGGGCTCACAAGTCTACAGTTAATTAGTACCTGAATAGATGGCTACAATAAAAAAAAACAGATTTACAAGCTCATTGCCACGCTACGAGCTTGTAGATCTGCATTTTTTTTTTGGTGCAAATCTTTGATTGATATTGATATTTTTTAACTCAAATCTTTGCTTCTGAGAATTCTACAAATGTCTTAAAAAAGAAAAAAAAAAACATATGTTGCTATATATGAGTGATTCTCAAACTTTGTCATGTCAAGGACCACCCAAAATGATATGTATTTGGCCGCAGACCCCCATCTCAAAATATGTTGTTCCAGGGACCCCCAGAAGCAAAGATTTGAGTAAAAAGTGTAAATATATATTCAAATGTTTTGCACACATTTTCACAATTTATTTCTCTCAGAAATAGCAGATCTACAAGCTCATAGTGCGGCACTCGGTGCCGCGCTATGAGCTTGTATATCTGCTATTTTTGTATAGCCAAATAAATCTGAAAATGACACAGATGTGTTCCCGGATTGGATGGGTTAACCAGGGTTCAAACAACCTGAACTGGATAGCGCTCCGACTGCCCTCATCTGTGATATCACATTATGCCAGTGGGTTCTCGAACTTTTTCATGGATCAGGGCCCACTTTGAAAATCTCGTAAGCTTTCACGTCCCACCTGTCTGACCACTTCGGCCGCTGTGTCAAGGTGGTCGGATGCGTGGGCCGACGTGCATTTTGAGAGCATGTTTATTGTAAATTATCAATCAATCGATTGTATTAGGGATGTCAGATATTATCGGTCGATATTATCATTAAAATTTAAAAAGAAAATGTATATAATTATTTTAATCTTTTTGTTTAATATGTTACAGGAGTTCTTACTGTTTGGTGTGTGTGATATGAAATGTGAGCTTACCATAATCACAGTAATCCTTAATCATATTCCATTATATTCAAGGGCTTTTGCAGAGAAATGAGACAGACTCCAGTCACTCTCAAGTTAGCCTCGATCTCCAGGCTTTTATTGTTTAGTTTTGCTAAAAAAAAACAACCCGAAATTCACCTGTTTCCTAGGCTGTGTGTTTTCCAGTTCCTGTCGATTTCATTGGCTATCATTGGTCATCTGACCAGATTCATTGGATTTCATTGGATCAAATCGACAGGAAGTGGAAAACACACAGCCTAGGAAACAGGTGAATAGGAAGTGTTTCATTTCCCCAACCAACCAGAGTGCAGTGGGCGTCGCTCGTAATGTTGTGCTGACGGGGCGGGGGCTGACGGACAGATCGGTGAACCAATGAGATCACACGCCGGAGATGTTAAACCCGCCCCTCTAGGTACGAAAACAGGAGGGCTAGTGCAGCCTACTCTCAAGTTAGAGCACTGCAGAGGGCAAGAGTGTGTGTCTGTGTCCAGCTGACGCTCGTTGACACTCGTTAATGTCATAGGCATCACAGCAATTATGCTTCTGCACTGTCAAATAGGCCTACATCTAATCTAAGATTAGTGGGACTCATTCAAATGACCACCAGTGAGTCCCGGGGCTCACTTTATTGAAAACCTAACAATAAAGTTAGATTTATTAGATATTATATTGATATTATAGCTATTTCATTTTTATTAGATATGTGATGTTGTTACCTGTCAATTAGTTGACTTTGGTGAAAAAGCCTGCATATATCGATATCGGTATCGGAAATTAGGAGTTGGACATTATCGGTATATCGGATATCGGTAAAAAAGTCAATATCGAACATCCCTAGATTGTGTTGCGGCTTGGATGACGAACCGCTGAAATATACAGTACAGTACATACAGTATGTACAGTTCCATCCTGTGCCAAAATGTGGGGCTTATCCAGGATCCACTGGAGATAATGAAGCCTTAGGGTTTCTTACTAGGAAATATATCCCTGAAGGGTTTCTTGAAGAACCACCATTTGTTAGAGGTTCGTGGAAAATACTGACAAGGGTTCATGAACCCTTTATAGAAGGGTTTTTCATTGAACCCTCTGGGAACACCCTAAAAGGTTCCTCAAAGGCCTTTTACTTTTTTTTTGGTGTAGTGAATTAATTAGAAAAGGGGATATGACCTTATAACAGCACCAGCATAATATACCACTGGTTCTCAAACTTTTTCATGTCAAGGACCCCCAAAATGATATGTATTTGGCTGCGGACCCCCCACCATCTCAAAAATATTTTGTGCCAGGGATTTTTCAAAAATAGCAGATCTACAAGCTCATAGCTATGAGCTTGTATATCTGCTATTTTTGAATGGCCAAAGTATAAAATATGGCTAAAGTGGTTAAAATTATTGTGACGCTATATTAACACATTTTTTTGGGGACCCCTGGACCCCACTTTGAGATCCAATGTAATATACAACTTGCACTTTTAACAAAGGATTTCAGACATTCTAGTGCTTGACACAAGAAGACATATACGGTACTATAGGTTCTACAAGTCAGTTATCCATTCATTATCAATGGAGCAGCTGTTATTAATACTGTATGCCTTGGGCCAAACATTCTCATTAAAATAAAATTACTTTGTTGTACTAATGTGAGAACGTTACTTAAATGTGATTTACTTCCAAGTTCGACATTTTAATTTAATCTAAAAGTAGAGCAGAATAACAAACAAAAAACTAATCAAGAAAGGAAACACTGTACCTTGACTGCTCCTGCTGGTCCTACAGAGCAATACATGTAATCAACATTGCTTAATAGGCTAACCGTTCCAATTTGTTTGGAATTGTTTGGCGCAAAATCTTTTAGACCGGGCCCAGTCCGCACGGTTGCATAACCGTGCTCAGCGTGGCCAAAACGATCTGGTGGGGGACTTAATGATGTAGGTGTTCGGTTATTGGTTTTAGGCCCTGTAGTGGAAAGCACTCTGAGAGGCAACACGAAAGGCTGCTCAACATTCAAAAGAGTCAAGTCAAATAATTAAGGAATAACAAGAGAAGAAAGCAGCTAAAGATAAAAAAGCTATACATAAATTGCACGTACACTTTGAGCCACCCTCGCAAGGTTCTGTGTGCATGAGTCTTACTTCTACTTCTATGTATGCGAGTACAATATACATTTATAGGTTGATTTGCAGGTCTGAATATTTACTACTTCTAGAAATTTGAGGAGATACAACAATACATTTCCAAATCCACAACTCTTCATAGAAGACAACAGTTTTTCTTACCTCTAGACACTCAATTGCATGTTATCACATGTTTGATTACAGCTATTCAGTTAAATAGCTCAGGTTCTCAACAGACAAATGGTTCTGGGTAAAGTACAAACATGGATCAGTACTCAGCAAAGCATCTCCATTACACTGTGAAACTAGAAATCTGATCAAGGCATATTTGATATTTTGATTGGTATTGATTGTTTAAGCCTGACCATTGTGTGTATGTACAGTATTACCCTGTTGCGCTACATCTGTCATATACTATACATTGTACAGTGTACTGTATTATCCACAACTTGTGACAACAGGGCAGAAATTTGTTGAGCAGCTAAAATATTGACCACCTCATTCTCCTATGTTATAATCAAACTCTAATCACATGTTGTGTTTGAGTGCCGACCGAGAGTTGCACCAAAACAGATAATACAGCTCCCTCTTGAAATCACAGACAGTTGCTGAATGAGTAACTACGTTGGATTTTAAAATAACATATTTTTGGGTGATTTGTTTAACATTAAGTCCACACACACACACACACACACACACACACACACACACACACACACACACACACACACACACACACACACACACACGCACGCACACGCACACGCACACGCACACACACACACACACACACACACACACACACACACACACACACACACACACACACACAATCAGTAATATGCTGTTGTTCTACGACTAAAACTACGTTGATGTCACTATAGTTTTAGAAGGGACATCATACTCCTCATTCCTAGCCCACTGCAGTGGAAACACAAATGATAATGGTTCACACAACTCCGTGGTGTGGCGCAGACTCCTTTGGCCTCAGAGCGGTCATGGGGAAAAGATAGAAATCGCTTGCTTTAAAGTTCTTCCGTCATCTTTGCAATCAAGTACTGTACATGTGATTAAAATTATATTTTCAAACAGCTTTTTTAGAATTTTGTTATTTGTGCTTTTTTTCTCACAGGCAGAGAAGGGAAAGGATAACTACTTGGATAAAGGCTCTGAGGTGAACGCCTTTCTGCTATTAATATCAACTAGTTTCATGACAAACATCCTCAGCAAGTACACAAACTAAGTATTAAAATAAAAAATATAATTTTCTTTCTTTGTTTTTTTTGTTGCTACATTTATTTATTAATATACACACTGACTCAATCATTTATTTTTAATTACTTACTTAACTATACTTGTTCAGAATTTATTCTAATATCTTTTTTGGGTGGTGATGGTGGTGGTGGTGGTGGGTGGGAGGGGCAGCACATAGGTTAAACCTAGAGCTAAAAGCTTCCTTTAGATGGAATTTCTATGTTGGCCGAGGCTTAATCCCTTTTCCTGTGAAAACCTGCAGTGCAGGGCCAACTTGACCTCTACCACCTAAACCTATTCATGTCGATCTGACACATATTACAGATGAGAACAGATCCACTCTGCTCCTGACACCGAATGGGGGAATCTCGCTGTAATGAACACTCAAATCCCTTCAGGTCTACAGTAGTGCCTGTGAGTAGGGTCTATGGGCCATTTGAATAATGAGAATCAGACAAGCTACCTGCAACGGACCTGCACTAGTGTCCATACTAGAAGGACGCTGCCAATCACAGTTACTGATTATATGTTTGTCCACCTCGGGAAGAGAGCATGACCATTAGTCCCACTGTCACCAGCGACGTACAGTAAAGTGTTCCCAGCAACAACCCTTCAGATATTATAGGTCCTCCATTAAAAATGCTTTTGTTTTCATCCTCTCTCGCCCTCCTCTCCCCGACTCGCCCTCCTCTCCCCGGTTATAGTTTTGCTTACAGCGTTATGCTGTGTCCTCGTCTCTCTCCCGCTGAATATTAATGCCTCCTATGCTAATGGACTTACACTGGTTGAGGTCGACCAAAGCCCCTCCTCTGAATGTTAATCCTCTTCCTCATTTGCATACGCTTAAGTGTCAAATTCCCCCACAAATCATTGCAGCAGTCCTCCGCGCGCCAGGGCTGCTTGGCCCCCCGAGGCGACAGCACAGAAACAATGTGGTCGCAGCGTAACGCATAGCATCAAATCCAAATCAAAGCCTGTTTAGATTGCCGGGTCACAGCGGGTTCACGTTGTGTGAAATGACGGTAATAGGATAGCGAGCACAGTCTGGGGCAGACATACAGCCTGTCAGGTAATAGGTATGAATTGAGCAGATAATAAGGTTAGGATCGAAACAGACCCAAAGTCATCACTGGAGCAGCACTGTTTAAGATACAGGGGCATTCCGAGGTCCAAAGGTGAATGCAGATTGGAGACAAACGGTTAGCGTTTACTGTACGATGAAATAGTTTTTGTGTTGACAACAGCGATAAAAGGTTGTTAGTGTTGAATAAAATAAGCAGGGAACGTGAGCTCACTTATCTATATTTGACAATTATTTGGGAGATGACAGTACTCTTTCATATACCTTGTCCACTTTGAAGCAAGGTTTTCAGTCTGCAAAAGAGTATATACATACTCTATATATATATATATATATATATATATATATATATATATATATATATATATATATATATATATATATATATATATATATATATATATATACATACACACACACACACACACACACACACACACACACACACACACACACACACACACACACACACTCACACACACACACACACCACATAACCATACTGTATAACCATAACAAGGTAACATTTGCATAATCAAATCATAAACAGATTATTTATCTTCTAAAACACATTTCACATTGCCACGCAGCATTTCATTTCAGCTGTCTGTAAATATTTTAACATTTAGACATTAGCCTCGCAATAGCAGACGATCAGAGATAACCAACTACCAGGATTTCTAAATGCAAGGACGTGCCCTAGGATGATGGCAACTACAGCCCCTAACAAACTTATGCCTAATGTTTTGGAAAACAATTGTTTGGCTGCCCCAATATGACTTTGGATTAGTTCTAAAAAGCCAACGCATTCTCACTGGTAAAGCAGGGCTTTTTGTTTTTTAACTCCAATAGTTTTTCCACTCAGTTTTACCAACAGAATCTGGGAGATTCTCCTCAGTCTGTTGTTGAGTGAAGGGTTTAGAGACTTACTTGTGAGTCTATTTAAACATACACTATTCACTGCACATCAACCCTATATCTCATCCCAAGCCTATATAGAATGAACGCCACTGGGATTCAAAACCCTGCTATCAGTGTTATTTATTATGCTTGCGAGGACTAGCTATAGTTTGAGTCTCTAAGTCTCGTCTTAAATCCACTGCTCCATCCCCTGCCAACATGACAGGCAGTTGCAGTGCCAATCGAAGGGGGAATTAAAAAGCACCAGCATCATGAATAAGACAAATGGCAGTATTTCTACCAGTGGAATGACCTTAACCACTTTCATCAACTTAGCTACGCTTTACCCAACAAAGTAGGGACACACAGGAGCTTAAGCAGCTCCCTGTTGAAAAACTATTCAGAAAAGAATGCAAATTTTGTGACTCATTTTGCTTCCACAGCCTTCCAACAGACACAGTGCAACGTGTGCTTAGACACATCGACTTGTCCTAAGCACTAGCAAGTGTGTTTTTTTGTATTACTTAATATCATGTATGACTACACTTTCTATCTAATAATTAACTGAAAGCCCACTTGAAGAAAGCAAACCAACATCGTGCGATGAAACTGAAAGGTGGCAGTGATTCAGCTGCAGCTCATAAAACATGACTAAAAGGGGCAAATGTTTAGATTAATGATATTCTTCACCATTCCAAATTAAGCTTATCCCCTGCTGAAACTTAAATACTGCTAATGGTTAAACTATCAAAAAGCTTTGTAAAATGAACAATAACAGCTGCTAGGCAGATATTTTTTTAAAGAACAAACAAAATATGACAGTGTCCAGGAGGACGGTAACAGCAGTAACATTTCAAACTTCCTGTTTTGAAACAACAGTGTCCTGACCCTGTGCTGATACTGACATGGTTTGGGTTCAGAATGCACGCTGAATTTTAAAGTTAGCCTATAGGAACAGGGACAGAGCAGCGCCACAATGATAAAGGAACCAGCGGAATGACCCTGGAGGCACACAACATCATTAAGTGACTAGTTGGTCTAACCTCACTTTATAGGAAGCAAACAGTAGCAACGTGTCTCTCTCATCACAGAGCTCCAGCCTTTTAAAACCTTATTTTCCTTCAGTGTTTCAGGTGTAGCGAGACAGACATGAAAATGTTTCTGACTTGATAGCTTTGTTATTGTTAATTTGATGACATGCATTCAGCAGCATAATTGCTATGGTATATATAATTTGGTTGTTACTATTAGCGAATACTCTGGATGAAGAGAACAAAAATAGACACTTGAACCACACAGTTCTGCATATAAAACAATACTTCTTCCTTATTACACTTGGTTCAGGAGGTAGAGTGGACATCTGTGAACCGGAAGGTTACCGGTTCGATACCCACCTCCTCCTGGCTTTGTGTCAAAGTGTCCTTGAGCAAGATACTGAACCTCTGTCTAACTGCTCCCGATGAGCAGGTTGGTACCTTGCATAGTTGCTTCGACCATCGGTGTGTGAATGTAACGCACGTTGTAAAGCGCTTTGGATAAAGGTGCTATAGAAATGCAGAACCTTTACCAGCATCTGCATTCTAATCATGCAGTAACCATGAAACTAAAGAGAAGTCCCACTGCCAGAGAAAGAGAAATACTGAGGACAATGAACCTACTACGAGCACAAACAGCCATGAAAAAACTAATTAGAATTTTCACTTTGGTCTGAAGGGATGAAGGTAGTGGTTATTACTGATATGTGTCTATGCCTACAATTATGCGGTTGCCTTTGGGTTTAATAGGTATTGGTAAACACCACTAGTGTCAAGTATTAATGTGTGCATTGCATGCCTGTTTGCTTACCTATGCAGGTAACTGTTCACATTTCATAGGCTACACAAACATAATTTGTGCATGCGTGCAATTTGTGTCTGTGTGTGTATGCGACTGTGCGTGCATGCATGCATGTTTGTTTTTGAATGTCTTTATGTGTTCATGTTTGTGTATGTGCATCCACACGTACACGTACATGTACTGTGTTTGTGTGTGTGTGTGTGTGTGTGTGTGTGTGTGTGTGTGTGTGTGTGTGTGTGTGTGTGTGTGTGTGTGTGTGTGTGTGTGTGTGTGTGTGTGTGTGTGTGTGTGTGTGTGTGTGTGTGTGTTAATTGCACTCGGCATGTGTGTGGTACAGGAGTTGAGGTCCGCTGGGGCTTGGACCACACTGTATGAATAATGTATCACACCGGGCCATTGCATCTCAGCAACATTGCCTAGGTCTTCTTAAAGTTGCAACTCCTCACCAACCTGCCAGCTGCTGCAGTAACTTACAGGAACTGGAAGCGGATATTATATATTCAGTATCTAAATGTGAATCACGACAACAGCAGCAAAAGCTTAATATACCGTATGCTGTTTGATAGCTGTCTAAAGTCGGCGTGCAACAGTTAATATAACTATACATTTTTTATTAAAACATTTTTTTTTTAAATAGCAGATCTTCAAGCTTGACTTTGTAGATTAATTTTCACTAGTTGATTATAATAAATAAATAAATTTTTTGATTCACCTCAAGCCCTTGATATATAAAAAATAAAACGCAAACAATTATCCCAAACATGCGCTTCTTGATTATTTGATTAATCAAAAAAGAATCTATAGAATAAACGCTAAGAAGATCATTGATAGTTGCAGCCCTATAGTACAAAGCACTTTGAAGATGCCATAGAGCAGTGGTTCTCAATCTGTGGGTCGGGACCCCCAGGGGGGTCCCCAGATGACAGTGAAGTGACAATTTAATGATTTTTAAAACATTACTGCATCAAAAGTAATCAACAATCTATACTATAAAAACTGGTCAAACATTGTCCAAATTGTCAAATAATATAAGAGGCAAAAATTGTGAAAATAGCCAATCTACAAGCTAGCTTGTAGATCTGCTATTTTCACAATATTTATCAGTGGAACCGAGTCAAACTAAATGTAATGCCTCAACTCCCACAACTCCAAGTGCTTGTCAGGGTGGGGGGTCCCCAGTTCAAATATAATAATTTTGGGGGGTCCCCAGTTCAAATATGATTACTTGGGGGGGGGGGGGGGGTTGCAGCCTGAAAAGGTTGAGAACCACTGTTCTACTACATTTACTGAAAATAATGGATGTGAATGGTTTTTAGAAAGGTGAATAGGGAGAAGATTGACTAAACAATGTTGTGTGTTCTAAATATAAAGCTCTCCCAAAACACACTTTAGGCCAAACATATCCCCACTGGAGAGGCCTTGTAAACTACAGTGCTCGATATCTTGGATAAACTTTTCATCTGCAGATTTGCACATAAGTGCCAGCCAGCTGAACAGATGTTTGAGACAGATGCTGGCTATAATTCACTGTGGGATCAGTGAAGGTTCAGTTTGAATGACACTGAACGCCACACTGGCTCAGCGTCCAACTAATAGAGGGATTCCATTTTAATGGCACATTTATGGGAAACTGAAATTAAATCATTTCGAGGACGTGTGTTTGTATTGCTATTATCTATTCAAATTCTTTCATATTCTTTTAGGATAACATAGGCTATATGGATGTAGGCTACTTTTGCATTTTAGGCAGTGAGCCGGAATCAAACCTGTGATTTTCCCATTTTAGGCAAGGGGCAGTCTCTCACTAAGGCAAAACCCAAAGTCTTTGTTAACATTCTAGTATAGTTACGCTGACTTGGTGGTGTTGACAGCCACAATGCGAAGACAGTATGCAAATATATGTAAAAACTAGGTGGCATGTAAATATATGCAAATGATCCAATTGCGCATGAAAAACATAGTTTCTCTATAGACTTCAGAGCCTGCTAACACTTTAGTCCAGTGGTGCACAAACTTTTTAGCTGAAGATCCAAAAGAGACATTTTGCCTAGTGAACTAGTGAAAATAGCAGATCTACAAGCTCGTTGTGAGCTTGTAGATCAGCAATTTTCACTACTTCATAAATTCATTCTAATTTATGGCATTTTTTATTTTGTTTTAATTTATTCATGAATTTCTTTTGAAAAATCATTGAATATATATATTTTTTTTTTGACATTTTACTCAACCCACAAATGGGTCCCGACCCACCGTTTGGGAAACAGTGCTTTAGTCCCTATAATGTGAGACGTTAGTATTTCGATGCTGTGCATGTTCTTGTTACTGTATGTTGAATATGGGGTTGAACTTGAAAGTAACAACAGCCCCGTTTACTTTCACCTCCGGAATGTATGGCACGTGGGCATCACATCTGTGCAGGCTACATCCTAAAAACACATTTATATACTTGTATAGCTGCCAATCGTATCTGGCACCGAAATGACCAAATCTACAAGCTCACAACGCATAGCATCGCGGCCGCGTTGTGAGCTTGTAGATCGGCTATTTTCAGTGGGAGAGACTCACACCGCGGCGCGCAACTAAGTATCAAATCAGGTGTAATCGTCGAACCCTCTATCGCTCTCCGGCACGACCGAGCCCGGAGCGTCTGTCTGGGAAACTCGTGCCGCAACACTCCCCTGTATATATAACAGTGTGGTTCTCAAACTTTTTCATGTCCAGGACCCCCAAAATGATATGCATTTGGCTGCGGACCCCCATCTCAAAAACATGTTGTGCCAGCCCAGGGACCTCCAGAAGAAAAGTAACTAATTTTAATTTGCACTCATTTTCAAGATTTAAAAAAAGCAGATCTACAAGCTCATATAGCTCACTATGAGCTTGTAGATCTGCTCTTTTTGAAAAGCCAAACTATAAAATATGGTTAAAGTGGTTAAAATGAAAGTGAAGCTGTATTAACTCATTTTGCTGGGGACCCCCTGCCATGGTACCCCTCTCCAAGGACCCCTGGGGGTCCCCGCCCCGGACCCCACTTTGAGAACCAATGGTATATAATACTCTCTCAAGACAAACAACAACTAACACACAAATACCCCGGGATGATGTTGGACCAGGACGGACCCCCCAGTTATAATAACAACCGAGCCCCCCGGGGTTGTTCCAAGACCCAAGTCCCAACAACAAACTCACCTCCGTGCGTGCCTGCAGCCGCTTGTTCATCTCGTAGATCCGGTACTCGGGCTGCACCATGTAGGGCGAGTGTCTCCGGTAGAAGGGTCCGAAGGGGGACGAGTAGAACGGGTCGTGGGTGGTGTTCGACATGTTGTTCGGTGGATCCGGCGGTCGGGCTCAGCAGCGGGCGGCGCACCACGATGGAGCGATCTCAACATCCAAGAAGCTGGCCGCACGGGCACGCAGCGCACACCGGAGTGCGATGCTTTTCTCTGAAACGTCCCCACCAACCCACCAACCAACCAGGCAACCAGGCAACCACCTCCTGATGTGTTTGGAAACACACACAAACACGCACACGCGCGCACACAGTGCACACACACACACACACACAAACAGCCACACACACACACACAGAGTCGCTGCTGTGCTGCTCCGCTATAATGCCGAGGCTCAACTATACACTCTCTGACTGGCTGGCAAGTTGGACAGGCTAGTTCACACTGCTGCTATACAGTGGAGGAGGAGGATGGAGAGGAGGAGGAGGAGGAGGAGGGGGAGGAGGAGGAGGAGGGGGAAGGGGGGGGGGGTCTGTTAGTGAAGGGAAGGATGGTTGGGGGGGGGGGGGGGGGGTTTGAGGCTGAGAAAGGTCGTTTCCTGTTACTGTGAGTCAGATGGAGACCTGCAGAAAAAGTTGAACTTGAACCAACAAGGTTGTTTTTTTGTTTTTTGTTTTTAAGCAGCGATTATTCTCAAACTTTTTTTTATTTCCAGGACCCCCGCGTTTGATGTGCATTTTTATCTCCAAGACCCAGATCGAGACTGTTAAAGGAGTAGTTCACCCAAAATAAATGAGAATTTTCTATCAATTACACACCCCACGAAGCATTGAATTCATGGAGGTTTTTTTGTTTTTGTCGCATTCCTAAGCCAACAATTTGATTACCGGCAGAAAGATGCTAATGTATCCGATAGGATACATTAGCATAGGTTGAGTCTCCTACCGGAAATACACCCGGTCATCAAATTATTGTCTCAGGAATGCGTCAAAAACCAAAAAATCTCCATGAATTCAAGGCTTCATGGGGTGTTTAATTGATAGAAAATAAGTTATTTTTGGGTGAACTATTACTTTAAATCCTCTGTGTTGATTTCTTTTTAACTCTAAGAGTGTACCAAATGGGTCCAAATGGGACCATTTGGTTCCATTTGTACACTCTCTGAGTGATGGGTCATTTGGTTTCTTCTAACTATCAATCATTTAGCTGGGGACCCCCTGGAACCCCTTAAGGACACCTGAGGGTCCCAAGACCCCACATTGAGAACCAGTGAGACAATGTCGAAATATTGAGTCTGATGACGACTTGTACAGTATGCAAACCGACTCCCAACTGTACATTTTGTTTACATTGCAGTTTTTCAGTTGAACCATACTATAAAGTGGGAAACACAATGATGTGTTCATTTTATGCTAGATTACATTTTAGAGCAAGTATTAGTGCTGGTATAGGATTAGTGTTCATTCAGATTATTGCAGCAGAATATCTTCCCGCTTTCACATGGGTGAAAGATCTGACATTTTGAAGACCACACTCATTTCACAGATAATCCAACATAGCACAATATCATTATCCTATATGTTTCATTGTTTTCTGTATATTGCCTCCAATCTGATGAAATATCTTAAAAAGTATAGGATTTAGTCTGTCGAATATTCTGTCACGTTAGTAAGCAAACATCCTTGAGTAAGCAAACATTGAGTAAGCAAACATCCTTGAAAAACGTGTCCTTTTGATTCAATGCTATCCATCATTTTGTTAGAATGAATGTGAATACTGAATACGTCCGTCTGTCTGTAGATTATATTTCATTTCAATTTACACTGATGTAAAAGTATTTACAATCAACCTTGAATTAAATTCCGTTCTACCTTCACTTTCACTAGAAGGAGACTGACAGCTCCACTGGGTTCTCAACACATATATACTGTACATGTGTTGATTAGAGAAACTCTTGTTTCTAATGGTTTTATCGGAGGAGAAAGGAGAGGAGGAAGGAGCGGAAGTCAGCGATGGAGAGGAGGAGAAAGGAGAGGGGAAAGGAGAGGAAGAAAGTGATGGAGAGCAGGAGAAAGGAGAAAAGAAAGGACAGGAGGAAGGAGAGGAGAAAGGGGAAGGAGAGGAAGCAAGTGATGGAGAGCAGGAGAAAGGAGAAAAGAAACGACAGGAGGAAGGGGAAAGAGAGGAAGCAAGTGACGGAGAGCAGGAGAAAGGAGAAAAGAAAGGAAAGGAGGAAGGAGAGGAGAAAGGGGAAGGAGAGGAAGCAAGTGATGGAGAGCAGGTGAAAGGAGAAAAGAAAGGACAGGAGGAAGGGGAAAGAGAGGAAGCAAGGTGAAAGGAGAAAAGAAAGGACAGGAGGAAGGAGAGGAGAAAGGGGAATAATCAGAAGCAACATAGTTTTCCCTGTGTATAGAAATAAGTAAATTCATAGATTGTTTAATTTGTTACATTTAATATCTCTAAGTTAGGCTGTCTTTCAATAAAGCACCACACTAGCATCCATACATGTCATTATCTATTCCATGGGTCTTCAACAGGGTGTCCGGGACCCTTAGGGGGTCCTCAGAGTTACTACAAGGGGGGCTTTAAAATAAATAATATATATATATACATACATTAACCACTTGAACCCTAGCATCCCTATTCTGGGGGAAACCTTTGCCGAAAATAGCAGATCTTTCGGCGATGAGGTTTGCTGTAGAAGGACAAAAGAGCAGACTAAGGGTCAAGTTGACTAAGTATTGAGGGTTTAAGTGGTTAAATGTCTGAAAACATGAACCTAACATATTAATAGAACAAATAATGTGTAAACAAAGAAAAAAACATACATTGACACAACACTGATTGATTGATTGATTGATTGATTGATTGATTGATTGAATACTTTATTAGTTATAAATGTAAACAGCACGTAGTACAGTCAGACATTAAGGCTAAAAGGATAACACAAAAAGGTCCTGGGGACTTGTTTCCATTGTGGTCCTATGTATATTCAATTCATCAACATAGCATAAAAAATAACACAATAATGCACGTCATCAACAAATTCAAAACACTGAGTACAAAGGAGAAAAAGGAAATACGGCGGAAGTGAATGACACCTCCTTTCTATGGGAATTTGCATTTACCTTCCCTTGTGGTCTCCTGATAGATGATTTTTTTTGGACAGATTTGAAAGAAACCAGTGATTCACATCTTTTAATGGATGGTGTCAGGGCATTCCACATTTTAGTGGCAGAGTAGAATGAGAATTGTCCCATGTTTGTTCTATATTTGGGTAGTACCAGATCGTTGTATTGTGGCTGTGGGTGTCACTCACTTTGGAGAAGTAGTTAGTCAGGTATGAGGGCATTGAGGGCACTTGCCCCTTTGACTATCTTAAATGCCAATCCCATTTTTATTTGCTTAATGTCTTCTACCCTGAGCCATCCGAGACTAGCAAAGTGTGTAGGAATTAGGTGGGTCATTGGCTTTAGGTAGAGAAATAGTGAAATCGGTTTGTTTTGGTAGGTCTGAAGCTTAGTTTTTAGTGACATTGTGAGATGTTGGAGAACCAAGAGGTGCAATAGTGCTGTCAAACAAGTCTACGAAGCTATCTATGAAATCTATGTGAAAGTTTAATCTACAGCACAATTATTTACAATATGTAGCAGGGGGTCCCTGCTTCATCTCTCTCTAAGCTAAGGGGTCCTTGGCCTTGGCACTGATCTATTCACAGCTTCAGCCATATCATACAGTACATAAACATACAGTAGACAATTTTCCCGTTAACGGCTTTATTTTAGAATTTGCATGTTCATTTTCTCCCAAATCATTAATGTAACTGAACATTCCTGAATAATTCAAAATTTGTTACTGAAGAATTATTGTGCGATTAATACATCATGGATGTATGAATTCTTTTTTAAATTAATCTTATCTTCAGCGACTGTGTTTTCAGCTAGCCTTTTCAAATCAATCCATGCATTAAAATGCATTAAAATGCAACATTTAATGTACATACATTTGATTAAAATAGCCATGCAATTATATTTCGAGGGTTGGATTACCTATCTCAAGCAACATTCAAGTATCTCCAAGTAGATTTTCATACCATACTGAAATGAACAGAATCCACTGGCTTCCTCGAAAATCGAACAGACCATGGAATGCTGTGGAGAATCGTCGATAGTAATGTCAAGCATACGGTCAGTCGCAGACAATGAGCTACACATGCCAGACAGATAGTTTTACATTCTTTTTGATTAAAGACATTTTCTTGCGCTCGGGCGGTGCAGTGGTAAAGTCCCTGCCCACCACCACGGAGGTTGTGGGTTCGAATCCACCGTGGTTTGTCGGGTGTCTATGCAAACACAGTTGGCCCGTTTTCGAGGGAGGTAAGCCGGGTGGGGAGGGTGATATTGATCATTGCACGTAATCCTACGGGCTGGGGTGGCACCTGTCAGCAGGGAGTGTTGGGCGGGAGGAGTAGGATGAAGGCTCTACTACGTCCTCCCGGTGGGAGCTCCTCACTGGCAGGTGAGTTGGATACAACACAGAAATGTGAATCATTTGGCATAACGTCTAAATTGTGGCGAAAAAGTAATAATCGGCTACTCAAAATAAATGAAAAAATACATTTTCTTGCTTTGTTTATGAGTCAACATATTCATGTATGTTAATTTTAATATATATATATATATATATATAATACTGTGCCAGTATGTTTTGTTATTAATTTCAAACACAAGTAATTATCATTAAAAGGTAGTGTAAGTAATTTTTTTTTTTGTTTAAAATATTCTGATAGAAATCAATGCTATAAAATGTTTGTTCATTAACAGGGGTTTTCCCGTTTCTCCAGCTGTTTAATAAACAGAAGATACATTTTCAGGTGGGTTGCCAATTTCAGCCAATCAGGAAAGAGCACCCATTTGTCAGGTTCGGTAGGGGTCTCCTGGTCTCTCCAGCTCTTTAATGAACAGAAAATACATATTCAGGTGAGTTGTCAATTTCAGCCAATCAAAATATAGTACCCATTTATCAGCTTAAATTTTATAGTATGCCAGTTCCAATTTTGTCTGCTCACTTCTTTGTGTCATCACTTCCAATTTAGCTTGTTTATCCTGTATCCTGTATGAGTTCTCTCTTCTGATTGGTTAAAACTGGTATCCTGATCCTGTGAAAATGCATTTTCTGTTTACTAAAGAGCTGTACAGACCAGGAGACCTCTGTTACAAAACAAACACTCTGGTCCACCTACTCCATGAGCATAGACTAGACCAACACATAGCAATGATTGCAACCAGAATACAGAGCTATTTAACACACACAAATATCACTGCACCTTTAATTGACCATATGCAATGAACCAAAAAATATATTTTGGTTTCAAAATGGATGAGTACTGTAGATACTGTATGGACAGTGCAATAAGACAACATAGTGTCCAATTCATTCACATAAAATGGTTTAGATATTAAAATAATATGAACAATTGAGTAATGTGTGTTGAGATAAAGAGAAGTACTTAACATAAGTTCTGTATGTCCTGTTGAAATGTAATACTAGTGCTTTTCCACAAACTAGACACATATAGACACCAGACATAATTGTCTTGAGAAATGCAGCATCATTTTTGACATGGGAGATTACATTTAGCGAGTATTTCCTCTATTGTGTCCCCCTTTGGTCCCCCGTATAGACGGAGCCTGGACTTCAAACAAGCCACAAGAGGCTAAAAATAAACAGCCAACCCTTCCCTGCCGAAGCGATGCCACCAAATCTCACACAAACTGCCCACACCAGGACCTAATGAACAGAATTTCATGAAGTCACTTTTTAATCCAAACCGTGTGAATGGGAGAGGCAGTCTGAATCGAGTGAGATAAAAGTTGTAATCCAAATGCCTCAGGCATCCAGTTGGGTAATTAAAAAAAAAGTTTGAAAAATCTATTAATAAACCTTTAATTAAAAACTACATTTTTTAATATCTCAAGACCTTTTCAATTGACATTTCTAACAGGATTTGGTTGCTTGCCTAAAGCGCTTACCACTCAAGTGTGGTTATAGTACAGTACATTAAACTGAGCAACTCTTTAACAGATTTCACTATTAACTGGCTTTTATTATTCAAATTATACTGTACAAACTGTATTCTATATGAGGGGGAAATTCTGGGTAGGTGTATGCCATCTCTGGTCCACCTACTCCATGAGCATAGACTAGACCAAAAAAAGTACTCTGATTATCATATAACTCATGGATGTTGTTCTATATGGTTCCCAATGATGAGTTCCAGTTAGCATAATTTTTATGAGCTGGCATTACAGAGCAGACTGACAAATAAGTTGGATTCAATTTACCTGTGAGCGTGTGTGTGTGTGTGTGTGTGTGTGTGTGTGTGTGTGTGTGTGTGTGTGTGTGTGTGTGTGTGTGTGTGTGTGTGTGTGTGTGTGTGCGTGTGTGTTCTGTACTGGCCTTGTTGCAAAGTGAATTTCCCTAAAGATAAATGGCACTGTGCCTTGTATCTGTATCTCTGTATGTTTAAGCCTCTGTGCTATCGGTTTAATACAGGAAAACGTGTAAAGGACGAGGTAGGGGAGGGTGCTTTTAGTAGTGAAACAGCAAGGTGAGGAGACAAAACACTTGTGGATGAGAATGGAAATGGGTCAGGACACATATAGACATTCTGCCTCTGCCGGCCTCCCTCTCCCTCCGTGTTACTATGGTAACGTACCCTATCTTCCTACCTACCTAGCTAGTGCACGAAGTATACACGGTGGCAGCCTTGCTACAGGTTTCGCACCTGAACGCACCGATGCTGTTGTTCCTGCTCTGAAGAACTTAGAAACACGTATTTTCCTGTTGCACAGTGGGGGGGGGGCATAAAGATATAAAAGTTTTCAGGTTCATGTGATGTGAGCTGTGCTGAAAAGTACTCCACACTAATTTACCTTATTTAAAAAAAAAAAGGCATGTTGAAATTTTAAAGACACTTATTTGGGGTGGGACGGTTGAAAAAGAAGATTATTTTGAAGCTTATAGCTCATAGAGATGACTGACACACTAATGAAATGAGATTACCAAACATAGATTTCAATGCTACCATCAAGCACAATGGCAACACAGAAGTAATTAAATGCTGTTGTTTTGTGGCCACAGTTTAAAGCAACAAAAATATTCTCTTAAAACAACAAAAATCAGTTGTCTTACACACCTGTCTAGTAGGTAGGAAAACCTGCAAACTAGAATGAGAACACTCGAGAAAACGTGTCCTCTTTTTCAAGCACACAACTGTTTTCCAAATATGGATGAAATATACCCCGGATGCCGGAGCAGCAAGTTCTATGGCGGAATCTCATTAGCATCGTAATAGCTTCCAGGCTCATTTGCATTTTGCCGTGAGTGATTTTTTTTTCTCCCTTTCCTCTTCGCTGCTGGATGAAATAAAGAAAGAGAGAAAAAAAAGAGGTAAAACTTTGAACCATCATACTTTATTTCATTATTTATGTTAAACAAAATGTAATTGAAAAGCACTTTTCAATTATGCCACTTCCACATGCCAGTGACAAATGAATCTTTCCGTCATGTCAACCAATTATGGAAAGACACACAAAACTACAAACTAATATTTGCGCACAGGGATGACGAATTAGTCTAAATAGATTAATGCGGCGAGTTTGGGCATTTAGCTCACTTCTGGAAATAGCCTATGTTTTACAAAGGTTGACATAGTAGGGCATAAAATCAACTTGGCAGCAATATTCTGGGTGTTGTTGATGTTATGATCCAAACAAATTATGATAGAATAGATATCATTGCCAAATGTTCCAAGTTGCATGTGGTGAATTACTCATCAGTGCAAATGACATCTTGAAATAGTATGATGATAATATTAAAAGTGGAAAAAATGATTAGGATGATCTAGACACTGACGTTGCTTACAATGGTGGTCATTTCATATAGGGCACAAATTAAATAAAACAATGTTTCAGGCCTATTTGAAGCCATATCAGCCTTTCATCACCTTTACCTCTCTTGCGTATTTAGTTTTAGACAGTATAGGAAAAAATCTACCATTTCTCACTGTACTTTCTACAAACTGCTATGCTTTATATGTTCAAATTTTTTCATGTGCAGTCAGGCCGGATTTCTTTGCGGTTCAGTGGCCCAGCTAGCAAAGAGTTAATATTTTCAACCAGCTCTGCCTAGGCTCTGACACACACACACACACACACACACACACACACACACACACACACACACACACACACACACACACATCCCCACAACCCATCACCCTTGATCACACTCAGACACACACAAACACACGCACACACACACACACAGCCTTACCAAGACATGCGCGCACGAACACACACACACACACACACACACACGCGTGCGCCTGCAGTGCACACACACACACACACACACACACACACGCCTGCACGCGCACACACACACACACACACACTCGCACACACACACGCCTGCCTGCACGCACACACACATACACACAAACCCATAATTCCCAGCACTCCCCCTCTCCAGCGCTATCCCCCCACCCACCACAACCGCCCACCCCCCCCCCCCCACACACTGCTTCCCCTGCCTCTCTGCCCCACCATCCCCCTCCCCCTCCCCTCGTCTCTCCTCCGTTCCCCTCCTCCATCTCTACCCTCCTCGCCCCCTCCTCCCACCACCACCACCACCACCACCACCCCTCCCAACTCCACCCGCCCCACACCTTCTCCCCCCCCCCCCCCCCCTCCCCCCTCCCCCCTCCCCTCAGGTCAGTTAATAAGCGGAGCTGAGCTGGAGCCTGTGCCTGGTTGTCTGGAGGACATGCAGAGTACCGTCTCCTGGGAATTGGCTCATGCAGAATGCCCCTCCGCCGAGAGAATGGAATTTTACCCTCGCTAAGACTCCCCAGCCGCACCGCGCAGCAGGAGCCCTGACAGACACACACACACACATATACTGTATATTATATATTATACAGGCAGCGGCATAAACACAGGTCTGCACACACACACACACACACACAATGTGGTGGCATAAGAACACACAGACACACGCGCACACACATAAACACATGCATGCAAGCGGGCAGGCACATGTGCATACATACAAACATGCAGTGTCACACTAGGAAACATATGCACACACATACACACACAGTGGCATATGTGATGGCACGTGTACACACACACACACACACACAAGCATACACATAGTGGCATATGTGCACACACGCACACACAAACAAGTTCTGTCAACCAACCACACGCACACACACACACACACACACACACACACACACACACACACACACACACACACACACACACACACACACACACACACACACACACACACACACACACACACACACACACACACACACACACACACACACACACACACACAGGTCCCTATAGTGTGTTCCATAAGACATGTTCTCATCCCTCTAAGTGAAGTGACCAGTACCATAGAAACAACACTTATTTTCCGCCAGAATCATCAGGAAGCCATCATTACGTTAATGGCAACTCTCTCTTAGGGGACATGCAATGATAGCCTTATCTCGCGCACAGTGCCTGCTTTTCACTCCTGCAAAATGTTAAAACAAACGGCCCTGTACGCTGAGACATCAGTGGTAGCGTAGCATCTAATGAGTTGGCCCTGCAGAATTAAAAAAATAATACTGGGTTCTCCTGCCTCAAGTTGAGGCAGGAGAAAAGTCAATTTTTTTTCTCCTTAAACCCACAGCTCCATCTATTGGTCTCCTATGCTACATGGAGAGGAGAGAGGACCGTAGATAATGGGGAGAAAGTGCTGTAGCAGAGGGACTGATTGTTTCAATTTGTCTTATCACCGTGTCAGTGAACAAGCAGCTATTAAATGTAAATTCAAGAGTAGCTAAAAACAATATTCTAAATGCACTGTAAATTAAGGAGGGGGACATGGAAACAGTGTTTTCTGTAACATGAGAGTATGGAGATGGGTGCAACATAACTGCAATGTACTGTATTGCATGCAGTGCTGACATGTTCCCATTTGACATTGAATCAGTTCTGAATGTTCTTTTCCCCCCATTAATGAATGTGATCTAAGCCGGCTTGTGTTTTCGGACCATGCTGTTTTAGGTCTATATGCGAACCATGTGACTGATGAGATGTGATGAATCATTTCAGGTCAGTCAGATCTCTGAGTATGATTCATATACTTCCAACAGAGCTGGATTTGCTGAGAGAAAAAAAGGAGAATTTAATAAATACAGAAACATTCCGTCTAGAGTTGCGCTTACACACACGTCTGCAACACAGACAGAAGCCAGTTTCACAGATATATCTTAAAACCAACATTTGGAGGCACCTTGGAGCTTCAGCCAGCACCTGTGCATCACGGTACAGTACGTATTCATCATCCTGTGTTGCGTCCTGTGTTCCCCTCTCTCAGCCCATTCTCTCCTGTCACCACTGTCCTAATCTAACACAGCAAAAAGGTTGCCAAAATAAACGTAACCACCCTATATAATTTGTTGACCGGGGTACCCCAGCCAGGGCTCTATCCTTGGCCCCCTCTCCCCCCCCTCTACAAGCGCAACGCGTTGTGAGCTTGTAGATATGCTATTTTTACCAAATGTTATTGTTATGCGATCTAGTATCCAGAACAAGGATACTAGATTCTCACTCACGTGTGGTTAAAAAGAAAGAAAGAAAGAAAGAAAGAAAGACATTTTGCTCATGTAGGTTAATCGAATAATTTAGAAGCAGGTTTTTTGTGACAGTATTTTTAATTTCTCGAATCGAATCGACACAAAAAAAAATCTAATAGATTTTTTTAAATAATCAACTAAAACGATTTGTCTGATTAACCACTTAACTCTGTATTATATTTCTTGTACAATGGTGGTGTACAAAATTGCAAAAAAATATCGAATACATCCACGGGTCATGAGATTGTAGATCTGCTATTTTCACTTAAAAAAAGAAATCATTCATTAATCGTCATCAAAGCAAAAGTTGTGAAACAATCGTGACACTGATTTGAAGTCATATCGCCCCGGCCCTAATCCAGGGGTTGGGGAGGGTTGGCGGGGGCTGGGTTTGGGCCTGCCCTGCAGGCGTGGCGGTACATCTCTAGCTAAACTCTTATGAGGCTGAGCTCCCATGCAGGATCGACTCCCACCCAACCCCATCCTTCATGTGCAGATTACCCCCACTCTTCCGGAGGGATTAGCAGTCACACACAGTATAAACCGGTGTCACTTGCACAATTGAATTGTTCACAGACAAGACCCCATCCCGCTGCTGCCTGCCTATAGCAACAGACTGTGGGAGAGGTTTGGTTGTGAAGATGTCTCAAGGTAGATGCTTAAATTATGCTCCGCCGTACAACAGTGTTGCGCACCGAAAATAGCTGAGCTACAAGCTCTCATCACGTGCATCATTATAGGGCATGTAACGAAGGATAAATCGGGCTTAAGAGGCATGGTTCAGGCCTTATTATCACAACATCCCCCAGCCCCTTTCCGACCTTAGCTAGGAAAATACAACATTCGCCCAAAAAAAACATTCGCCCAAAAAAATATATAATATTCACAAAAGAAGCAATATTTGGTGGAATGTGGAAACACGTGCCCCGAATTCGAATGGGATTTTTAAGCTGAATATTGCTCTCTGTGCCAAACACACCATGGAGACGGAGGTGTGTGTGTGTGTGTGTGTGTGTGTGTGTGTGTGTGTGTGTGTGTGTGTGTGTGTGTGGAGAGGAGGGGGGGTACAGAGATAGCCCCCACTACAGCACCACCTTAATGTGCAGCTCTCTGTGAAACGCTGAAGCAAGTCTAATTTATACTCGTACGATGCTCACGATGTGAGCTTGTAAATCTGCTATTTTCAGCGCACGCCACCGTTGTACGACGGTGTATAAATCAGGCTTAAGGCAGCATATGCACCATGAAAGAGCTTCACGCTATAAATATTAATCGTTTACGCATAACATATTCCTGCACCTTGTGAATTGTAGATAATTTCCAATGGCAACATTTGCTAGGTAGTGGTGAGAGGTTGCCGTTACTTTTTTACCTCCACCACAAAGCAGTGAGAAACCCAAGCAAGCTTGTCTCGTTGCTACACACAGAAAGATAAAGGTGCCAACTGCAACCGAAAATGGTTCTTCAGAGTGATGCCATAGAATAGAAGAACCATTTTTGGTTCCAGAAAGAACCTTTCAGACCATTTGTTTTAATGGTTCTATAAAAAAATAAAACATAACCACTTAAACCTTATATACTTCATCAACCGGTCCCCCAGGGTTCTATACTTCTATGATTCTCTATTTCTTTTTTCCCTCTTCGCCAAATCTCTTCGTTGAAAATAGCAGATCAACAACTTGTACAGTAGATCTGCTATTTTCTGTGAATGTTCGCCTATTAAGACATACACAGAATTGGGATGCTAGGGTTGAAGTGCTTAAAGATTTTTAAGGAACCTTAAAGAACTTTGACCCAAAAAAAAGATTATCTTGAACCATATATGAGGAACACTTAATAAAATGGTTATTTAGTACATGTAGGTGATGGTTCTTTGTGGAACCATATAGCCATTTACCATTTAAGAACCATTATTTTTCTATACGTAGCTATTTCTAGTGCAGAGAACCGAGGCAGCTCTCTCTCTCTCTGTCTCTCTCTCCGGGATTTAAGCCTTTCAAAAGTCCTCGTCAGATTTTGCAGCGCAGACGTACTTCGGCAGCCTGCCGCCTCCACATCTCTGTCCCCCCCAACTCTCCTCCACCCATCCACCCCACCCCAACACCCTCCCTCCCACCCACCCACCCAGCCTCCTCTCCTCTCTTCTGCTCTCCTCTCCTCTCACGGCCCACTCTGCAGATGTTTTGGATATATTTTCTCGGAGGAAACCGCGCCAACTGCCAAGTGCTAACAAAATGCCCTTCGGTCGTCTCACAGCTCCAGAACTCCAGCGCTGTGGTGATGGTGTGTGTGTGTGTGTGTGTGTGTGTGTGTGGGGGGGGGGGTAGGCTAATGGTTGGCGGGAGACATTAGCGGAGCGGTGGCCAACATTCCAGCGTGCAGACAGAGAGGGGTCACTCTGAGGTTAGCCCCAACATTGCCGATGCTGCATTCGTGTTGCACCTACGAAGCTCCTAATTAGCCAACCCTGCTAGCAACTGTGCGCTCAAAATTAACATTGTGACGATGCAATTACAAAAAACAATGACATAATTAAAGCACACTGATTTAGGGTTTGTTGAGAACCAATATAAAGGCTTGATAGCTGTGTGCCTTGAAGCACAAAGTGGAACAAGTGATGGGATTTCAGACATACATTTAGTTTTGGCTTTTTTTGCTGTGATGAGTAGGCCCTATAGGCTAGCATGTTAAGCCTGATTTATACTTGGTGGCTCAACGTGTCACTCTGCAAAAAATAGCAGCTCTACAAGCTGACAATGCGTGGCGATTAGGCTTCCAGCTCCATGGCATGACATCAGAATGCAGCAGGTGTAAAACATTTCAGTCATTGAGGCCAATTATTGTGAAATACCATAACCATTTTAGCTCCTCTCCAACCGAAGCCTTCAACGGTAATTGAATTCTATGTTTCTATCTCCGCTATAGGCTGGAGCGGCTGGGGGCGTTATATTATGTTTTCGCCCCTGTCCGTGTGTTTGTTTGTCTGTGTACTGCTCATCTCAGACTCCGGTGCTCTCAAATTGAAATCGCATGTTGAGGGGCATCTATAGAGCACGCCTCCAAAACCGCTTTCACTTCAGCCCATAAAGGGGCACTACAAATGCAAACAGTTGCACTGTCTGTCATACAAACTCTATTTCTCCCCACAGCTTCCTCGTGTCCTGGCAGCTGCACCCCACAATTGATACAGCCCTGTGTAGGCAACCAGGCCTGGTGGAGATCTGCTCTCCAAGGAGCGCACCTTTCTAGAATACACGTTGCAAAAATAATCCCATTTAGGAGGTTAGATTTAGGGGAGGCTCATCAGCTTAAATTAAATCAAACATGAAAAGTTTAAGGTAGATTTTGTTTTGTCATGGTAAATTCAATTATAGCCTATCTTAGGCAGGGCTGGGCGGTATTTCTGACCAAATACCTCGATATCGATAATGTGATGACATTTTTGGGATGACTATTGATGCTTTCAGAAAGATATTTGCACATAATACAGTTTTGAGAAACGCTCATTAGTGATGTGGATATGTACTGTATCTGGTTAATAAGATTAGAGATATCATTCAAATTGATTCAAAGAATTTATCCAGCAAGTAGTTCAAATGAAAATTCAAGAGGGTGATGAGCACCCTGAGACTGTCCTGTTCATACACTGTAACATTCTGTCTAAATGTGCAAATTCATTATTGACAACATTCACTGCCATGGCCCTTATTCAATGGAAAATGTGCTGCTTGCTTTAATCGCTCTTAAGAAGAGAACAGACTTAGCCAAAATTCCATTGCTTTTTTCACCTGAAGACAGAGTGATTGGGTTTTTTGCATTATTGTATGCACCATTATGGGACAGTACACATGGGGTGATCACTGCCTGCCTCCTGTGAATCGTTTTATTTTTATTTTTGTTTAATTTCTTTTTACATTAATACTATACTATCAGAAACAATGACAAAAAGGAGTTTTTTTTTTTTTAAGTACTTCTTTTTATTTTAGATCCTATATGTATTTATTATACTAGATGTCAGGGCCGCTTCGCGGCCCTCACATCTAGGCCCGATCCGCTTCAAACTCTCCAAACATTTCCTCTGTCATCCCTTCTAAATAGTCAAGTTTAAGAGATATTTCTGAACCATGACGGCGACCTGGCCTAATTATAGCTCTGCACACACGTCATGCGAAGTCCGGCCTCTCTGGCCTCTCCTCTCCTCTCCTCTCCTCCCTCCCCGCTTTGCTTTGCGGCCCTAACCTCTAGTCCCATCCTCCCAACCTCGGTCATAAAGAGGTCAGACAACCTGCCAGATCAGGCTGAGGGTCTGATAGGCAAATCAGAGAATCAATCAAACCGAGAGTCCAATCACTGATCGAGGTGGGGTAAGATGCCTAAAACATAGCCATAGCTCTGATCAACAGTCTGTGACGGGTCTTGGAGGCATGTGGAGTGATCCTGTGCTTGCGAATCGCTGCCGAACTTTCGGAGCTTTTGTCAATTATATAGTAGTAAGATAAGATAAGATGATCTGTATCCCCTGGCATGTGTTACATTTTAGTCGGTCAATTGAGCACTCGCCTTTGGACCAAAAGGTTCCGCGTTTGATCCCGGCCGGGCACCGGGCACCAACCCAGCATATGAGTAGCATGTCTTGGGTAATAAGCCATGTGGTAAGTACCGGGTGCAACAGAACTCTGTTGCGCTCCCCCTCAGCAATCCATCTCCCAGGGGTCTAGCGCATTGTGACACCCTCGTTCTCGGCTGATACTGATAATAAGCCACTCCGACCTCGGCCTACTTACTAACTTACTTACTGAATAAAGAGAGAGAGGGAAAATGTATAATAATGTAATGGTCTGCATTTCTACAGCTCCTTTTCCAATTTGCTTTACAATGTGCATTACATTTACCCATTCACATGCATTCACACACCGGCAGAGATGCAAGTTACAAACCTTGTTATCAGGAGCATTTAGGGGTTCAGTGTCTTGCTCAAGGACACTTTGACACGATGCCAGGAGGATCCAGGAATCGACCCAGGAACCTTATGGTTGCAGGATGCCACTCTACCTTTTGAGCCACTGCTGCCCCATATGATGACCAAAGAGGTACAGAAGACTAGAGGCATTCATTATTCAGCTATTTAGACTAATAAGTTGGTATTTAAGGTATTTATCATGAAATCTCCATAGGCAAAATAGACAATATCTGGTCTCGAATAACAATATAATATTATATACCTACTGTACCGTGTTTATGTGTGTGTGTATATATTAGGGGTGTAGCGGTTCAGTTAGCCCAGGGTTCGGTTTAAACCTCGGATTTTGGGTCACAGTTTCGGTTCGGTTTTGGTACTTTTTTTTAATTTTTTTTTTTTACTTATAAGCAATAAAAAAAAATCTATTCAGACTATATGCAGTATTTTCTGCCTTTCATTATTTTAAAGGAAAAACATTACCTTATATCGCTGACTTTACTTTCATTATTATGCTCAAGGCAAAAAAATGCACCTTACAGTATGTCACTATATGCCTCACAGGTGTACAGGGAAGGGAGGGGGAGATACTGTCGCAAAGGAAAACAATCCGTTCAAAGTTTAGTTTAAGGCAATTAAACATCAGCATTTAATCTCTGCATAAGGATTTCAGGATGTTATGCTAATAATGCTTACCAGAAGAGTTCCTATCTATAGTCATGGAGTACTTTGTTGGTACTGGTCTGACGGAAATAACAACTTTTAATGAGCTAAGTGGTAGGACAACAACATCAGGTAGGCTAATCATTATGCTAATTTATTAATCTGATGGTGTCGCCCGCAGAATATAGACGATCTACAGGCTCTCAACGTATCGTGATGCTTGTGGATCGGCTGTTTTTGCTGAGCAACACCTGCTGGATTCACTCACGGGTCATGGTAAACTCCAGGAGTGATGTTTTTTTTCTTCGTTTTTTTTTGCAAAACCGAAAAACCACGGTTCATTATGACATATTGAACCGTGCAGTTCTGTTTTAAACCGAAAATAGCTGCACCCCTAGTGTGTGTGTGTGTGTGTGTGTGTGTGTGTGTGTGTGTGTGTGTGTGTGTGTGTGTGTGTGTGTGTGTGTCTATATCATAGACTGTAAAAAGAAATGGACAGCGTCACGCCATTGGTTTCTACAGACCGTAAATGAAGCCGATTGTTCAGGAACGTGCAATCCGCCATCTTTAATATATACCATTGAGCTCAAACGCTATTGCTTGAGACCAGACATGTGACCAGGGAACCGGAAAACAATCCCCAAAGAATGCTATTGGTTGGGTAGCTTGTCAATCAAGAGCGGGGGCGGGGAATGAATGCTATTGGTTGTGTAGGTTGTCAATCAAATCATCCCGCCCCTCCTGGAGCATAGCCTACTTTATCGTACATTTTAGAATAAATGGGACCATAATTTAGCAAAACGCATATCATGATGATTGAAAGGAGACTTTAAACTAGCGACTGGAAGCATATAGTATTTATGACAATTTCTATTAAGGTAAGAAAATCTAGTCTAAAGTTCGTCAAAAACCCATCCGCTTACAATGAGAGAATATTCCTTCTGACACCTGCAGGGGTAAAACAGCGCCATACAGGCCATTCACATGAACTGCCTCTCTTCCGTATCGGCCTCATTGTAAATATGTCAGGCTGGCCCCTTGGTGTATGTGTATGTGTATGTGTATGTATATGTATATGTATATGTATATGTATATGTATATGTATATGTATATGTGTATGTATGTATGTATGTATGTATATATATATATATATATATATATATATATATATATATATATATGGCCAAGCTCTAATCAGCTCTAAACCCTGTAACCACCCTTTAGTTCTTTCCAAAATAAATTGAAGTCAAGATTGGAGATAGAGACTGGAGATAGAAAATCTACAAGCTCACAAACGTGCCGCAATGCAACGCGTTGTGAGCTTGTAGATTGGCTATTTTCAATATGTTTGCATGCCACCATTATACAACAAAGTGTAATACCGGGCTCAAGTGGTTAATCAGACTAATCGATTTAGTTGGTTATTAAAAAAAACAGTATCATTATTTTCGTGTCAATTTGTTGATATATATTTTTTAAAACCTTGATTATTCAATGAACCTACAAGAGCAAGATTAAGTCAGTTATTGTCTCTGAATGTTAGTTTCTAGATATTTTCTGTTAATTGCCCAGCCCCTGTTTTTGCACCCTGAATTTGAGCCCCCTCAAAAGTCTGGGGTGTGCGTCTACACTGGCTGTGTCTCCATGCTGGGCTGATTGAGCAAGTGCTGCATTGCATGAAAACGGGGGTAAGAAGACCCAGCCTGGGTAGAGAGAACGTGGATTATGTTCCATGTTAAGAATTACGTGGCTGTTTTAACCACATTAACCTTGCCGTCCCACATTTCTATGTAAAAAAATAGCACAAATAGCAGACCTAAGCTCACAACAGCTATTTTCACTATTTGTTGTACGATGAAGTATATAGGACTAAAGTGGTTAATCATATTATAATGAACTATAGTCAGCATAAAATCAATACCCGTATGAATCTAATCTCAGATAGTCAATAAACATCTGTATACATCATGTTAACGTAAGCCACAGTCACCTGTATCTGTGAATTAGTCAATAAAAACTATCATATTTTCATTTAACTATCTATCATGTTGTAGCTACTCAATATTTACCATTATATAGCGGACCAACAGCAACCTGTGCCATAATGAATCCATAAAAAGGTGCATCTATAGGTAATCAATATGGCTCTGTACTTCACATGGTAGTAGCCTACTTGGTAATCAATAAACAGCCATATCGATCATATCTCAGCCAATCAATAAACCAGTAGTTTTAATCAGTAACCATGTGGCTTGAGGAAAAAGAGAGAGAGAGAGAAAGAGAGAGAGAGAGAGAGAGCGAGGCTTCTGCAAGGTGGAGGAGGGGTCTGATGTGAGACCAAACTTGATGTTGAGAAGAGAATGAAAGAAAGCCAGTTCTTCGCTGTGCTTTTCCCATCCCCCATCTCGTAGGCATAGCTGCAGCCCTGTGCACAGGCTCACACACACACACACACAGACAAACACACGCACGCACGCACGCACACACGCACACAGGCAGGCAGGCAGGCAGGCAGGCAGGCAGGCACACACACACACACACAGAGACTCACACACTCATGGACATGCACACCCGCACACATAAGCAAAGACTCAAACAGAACTACACACATCACGTACGGGCATGCAATAAGGGCATGCACATACACACACACACAAGCACACACATACACGCATGCACGCACAAGCACACACACACATACTGTACACAGCCCATCTCTCTGCTACCTGATGGGAAGCAGAGAATATTCTAGATCCAAACAATGACTGTTTCTCTGCTATGCATACAAACACAAAGAAGAAAAAACACCCTGCATCAATTTGAACTGTAATCCATGCGTGTATTTAAAGCTGCACTATTAGGGAGGAAATCTGTAGCAGAAAAAACTTTATGAAAAACCTTGATGCCAAAAAAAAGTTATGCGTTCTTATAAAATGTGGAACGTTAGAGCAGGGTCTGAAGCAGCAATAACTATAGAAAGTAATAGCTTTTGACCACTTAAGTTCTATACGTAATACTGTACTTCATTGTACGACGAATCGCGAAAATAGTCTACAACCTCACAAAGCACTGCAATTTTTGTTGTAGCAATTTAGTTTTTACCTTCAATGGCATGCCCAAAATAGGGCCACCAGTTTGAAAGTGGTTAAGAGGAACTCTTCCCTGACTCGACCACCTTCATACTTACAGAAACACATTTCATTGTTCATACAGCTTGTACAGGGCTGTCTCTGAAGACATTGATGAAAATATACAGTATATTTGTAGTTAATTCTATCTATGTGTGCAAATGATTAACTCCGCCAATGAACATCTTTTGGAACAAAGGGGGCGAAAATAGTAGATCTACAAGCTCATAATGCATTTGAACGTTCTTGAACACAGTTCAACATTCATGCCAAAAATAGGGACTCCAGGTTTAAAGTGGTTAGTTAGATTAATATACAGATGTAGGCCTGGCCCTCTGATTGTACCGGTCTACTATTGGACTGCTGCCAATTTCAATGTTTATGTATTGAATTATATCACTGCCCCTTACCATTCATGTGATTTTTATTGTATTTTCGCTCCATAGCCTGTTCTACAGTAGTTGTTCCCGGCTAGTTCTCTCTTGGAACGGGCTGCGTCCCAAAGGCTAGAATTCACGTCTAATAAGTGTTCTTACTAGAACGTTGTCCATCTTAAACAATTTCTCAACCACAGGAGGGGATGTTTATTATGCACTGTATGAACCAAGGTCGATTTAGGTCCATTTCTCTCAGGACATGTGTACTATATGTCAGAAGTCATTTTAGAAATTACTAAGATTTGAATGATTAATTAAATAAAATGTTAACTGCTCCATTTTATTAACAGTAAAAAATAAATACCTGCAACATATATATAGCCAGGTTTGTCTTGATTACAATCACCTCTTGTTTGCAACCATGTGAATAGTGTAGTTAATGATATTCTCTTTTTCACCAGCTTTCTTATGATGCAATATCTCTGTAAACTGAACCAAATGGCATGTTCTGTTAAGTTTTCTTGCGAGCAGAATTCTAGAACTCTTCATTCAAGTAACTATGGGATAGGGGTATGGTAAACACAGTTAAAAGCATACATTTTCACTCTTGAGAACTAATTGCATCATCAGCAAGTAATACCTAAGATTCTGGGGGTTGCAATGGACTTTGTAACACATTTCAAGAGGGTTGAATGGGCATTACCCTTGATTGAGGATTGGAGGTTTAGGGCCCTATTACCCATTATACCTAAACTTCTTTGCCATTTTTTACTATTTAGGAAAAAAATCTAATCAAATCAAATAGTTTAACTAGCCGATCTACATCGACACGTTGTGAGCTTGTAGATTGGCTATTTGAACTATTCAAAACTGTTTTTAAAAATAAGAAGTTTAGGGATAATGGGTAAGGCACTGGCGAAAATAGGGCCCCTTGTCTAAGATATTGGTAATGCTGGGTTCACACTAGAGCATTTTAAAATCTTATCCAATTGTAAAAACATGGGAGACCTCAGACATAACAGATTTAACAGATTTGTTTAATATTTTAATCGTAAGAACGCACACGCCAGACAAATCAGTCAAAGTGCAGGACCCCACACTTGGCGATTATACTAAACGATTTCAGAGTGCCAATTCCAGTCTTGAGATCTCACAGTGAAACTTGTGTGATCCAAAGTGAATTCAGAGCAACACAATATATCTCCCTACAGAAGGCAGATATTTATATATCTATCTAAAGAACAACTAGGGGTTCATCCGGCTTGGCCAAACCTCTATAACAGAGGTTCCCAACCCCCAGTCAGGAACCGGCATTTTGGGGGCAGATACTGCATATATGTCAAGAGAATCACAATAAATATTATTAAAAAAAAACAACATAAACGTAGATTATTGGTGTCATAACCCCTAAAGAGTGAGATCTGCCTGCACCACGGCACGTTGCTATTTAAATAACAGTGAAGCGAACGAGTTTCTGCAGAGGAAACAGATCTGCTCGTATGCGAAGTCAAGGTGTGCAACCATCTATGGGAACAGAATAATGTCTTATAATGATGTAATGAGATAAGAAATAGGAAACGGGAGGTGAACCACTACTGTCCGTGCTGCTGCTGGCATATTTTGGGCATGCAGTACAGCATCACACCTCTCCTCATTTATATCATAGACACATCTGTTATAACTTAATAATCACATGCTCGTCCTCTTAGTTAAGTTCTTTATTTTAACCACCTGTTAAAGCATGATGCGCTCTGTGCGTTGGAGCTCTGGAATGGACATTAATCACTCGTTACTGCTGTAGCATATGTTGCGCAGAGACAGATCAACTGTCAACGTTTATTAGAAAACATCATTGCATAACAGCATGAATTAGGATGTTTATTACAGATAAAAGAGGACCGCTCTAAAATAATATATATATTTTAAAACAGTAAAAAGTTCCTATTACTTCTGGTAAAGCTTGTATGCTCTTGGGAGGAAGGACGTCTGGTGCCTTCTTGTGCGTGACCTCCCATTTCTTAGATTGTAGGGATTTGTTTTTGCAGACATGGTCTGGATCAGTGGACTGTTTTCTAGTCTCGGCAGTCGATCAGATTCTCCTCTGTCCTCTCTCCTCGTCTCCGGGGTAGGGAAGGAATCAGTTGTTATGACGTGGATTTGGAAAGACTCTGCAGTCTTTCCCAATCCTGGGTCAGGAGTTTTGGGAGGCCATCCCAAACAGGCGAAGCGTATTTCAGGACTGGTCTGATAAAGGTAACTTATATTTGGGTCAGCACATCTGAGGGCAGAGCCATGCTAGTTTGGCCACACACTTAGGTAATGAACCCTGGGCCGAGCCTTCTTCAGCATGAACTGAACTTGTGCATCCCATTTAAGGTCAGAAGAGAGCTGCATATACATACAGCTTGACTGTATCCACCATGCTCTCTACTGCCTGGTCGTTCGAAAACAGTAGGAGGAGGTGTTGGTCTGTTTTGAGGCTCTATATGAGGCTCGTAACATGCCCTTTGTATTTACAGCATTAGCTGCAAGGCAGTAGGTCTGTCCCCAGGCTGCAACTGCATCAACAGCTGCTTGCATCTGCCCTGGTAGGGAAGCCCATGAGAAGTTCAAGATAAAGAAAGCCAGAAGGGTAAGGCATGAAGGGTATGGGTTCACAAAATTCTTGAAAGGGCTTTTAACATATTTTCAGCAACAAAAAGTGTAGGCTATTGAAATAAAACATTTCTTATTTTCCTCTCTCTCTCCCCTTGCATCCAACTGCAATCATAGGGCAGCAAAAAAAAACATTCATGTTCTCTCTTCCGTTTTCCGACTAATGAAAATACGTTCAAATCAAAGCGCTGGCACCGACTGACACTGTAGACATCGACATTTTGCCAGTAAGGCTAACCTTACCAGAAATAATTACTGCTGCCAGAGTGGCTGATGCACACCAGGGGATGCTAGGCATCAGAGTTCTCTCGCTGAAACCGGTATAATTTTTTTATTTGATTTAAACACAGCATTGTTACTGTGGATATGTTAAAGATTAGTACATAAAATGCAAGATATCCTCAAAGGGCGTAGCAGTGGCGGCCACAGATAGAAAACCCAATCATTTTTCCCATAGAGATTTCAACATATTTATATAAATTATTTTAAGCCTGGAACCAAGCCAGCCAGGCTCCTGGTGAATCATGACCACAACACATTTGATTCAGTGTCAAGAAATATTTGAAATCCACAAAAAAGGGTATTTATTAAATATAGTTTATAATTAAATATTCAAATATTTCAGTCAGTCAAATGTATGTTTCAGCTCAATGGGAAAATGATTGTGTCATCCAGGTGTTTCCAGGGTCCGCCAGGAAAAGGGATGGAGTCGACTTCTAAGCTCTATAGCTGCTGGGTGTTAATACTATTAGCTGCCTGTGGTACTACTCCTAATACTAATATCACTCCACCATTACTTCCACTTGCTACTATGTTGCTGTTGCTGTTTCACCTGCAGTTACTACTGACATACTATTACTGCTATACCAGCAGCACAATTCAGAACCTAAATCTAATTTACAACTGTATTGGATTCCAAAACAAAGAAATTAATAATAGCAATATGAGAGCCTTCAGTTCTCAGATCCTCTCTGAAGAAGAAACAGAACTAACTCCCAGACAGGATGTTCCCCGATTGCAAATGCTCTACATCTAGAGTTTGGACCAGTCAGAATAGTTGTATCTCTTCCGTACAATATGGACGGTGGTCTATTGTTATTATGCTCCGCAATACAACCAGCTAGCCACTCTCTTGACAGCTAAAGAATTTATACCTGGAGTTTATCCAGACAAGTACAGGCCAGGCATTCTCACATAATCTACAATCCCCCACAATGCACTTTGACGCATTCTATAATAGGCAACAATCCAAAGTGCATCGATAATGCTGCTGTATATTACAGTGCTTGAGAGCAGGCTATCCATGGACCTGGCTGATTATTGAGCTGTGGATACTGTTCAGTTAGTTTGCTGAACAGGCCCGGGTGCTACCAGCAAGCCAGGTGTAACATGGGAATGGATGGCTGTTTGAATGGGAGCCAACAGCTTCCAGCAAATTCCCATCCAAATCAATGGCCTGCTAGTGGCGCCAGACAAACTGTTTTCCAGCAACAACAAAAAGCTTGAATCTCAGTGGCTTCTTGAGATGAAGGAACCAATCTTTTCTTTTTTTTATCTCGTTGTGCCAATTTCCATCACCTTTGAACAGGTATTTTATTTTGTTTCAAAATGAGCTAAACATGCAACATGGAGTAGAGTTTTGTGGTTATTTTTTTTGGCATGCTCTCTAATGAGTGTTAAAACACTGGTACATCTATGATAAAAAAAAAGATATATAAATAAATGAGAGTGCAACCAGACCTCCCACTGAATATGAATACCAGAAAGATGCAAATGTGCTCAACAGTGAATTTATTATTCTGCATATGTTCAGAAACAAAAGGCTTTGGGAAACAGAGGGAGAGAAGTGAACTGCTCCCCTCCGCTCCCCCCCTCCTCCCCTTCTCTCCTCTCCTGTCTGCCTAAAAAACCCGGAGACAGGCAGAACGAGAGGAAGAGAGAGAGTGAGCGAGAGAGAGGAGAAGGGGTATGAAAGGGAGAGAGAGAGAGAGCGAGAAGGAAAGGGAGAGAGAAGATATACAGGAGAGAGAGAGAGAGAGAGAGAGAGAGAAAGAGAGAGAGAGAGAGAGGAGAGAATCCTGGGCAATGTTTCTTTTTCCTTCTTTTTCTATGTTTTTTTTTTTAAAGCAATGGCATCTTGTGTTCTTGGATGTGTCGTTGCCATGGCAACTGTAACTTGGTGACCTCGTTATTTCAGCCTAATCCCGGGCTGAAATTATGGGCTGCTCCACCCTTTTGCCTGGCTGCCCTGATAACATAATCATTGCAAATGAGGAAGGGGAACGGAGAAGGAAAGGGGGTGAAAAAAAACACACATTTGGTACAGGCTGTCATTGCCAGATCAGAACTACTATTGCTTTTTTAAATTTATACTCTGTCATACGGTGGTGTCGCGCGCCACAAAATAGCCGATCTACAAGCTCACAACGTGTCGTATCGTGATGTGTTCACCGTTGTATGACAATATATAAATATATCACCTACAGGTTTCCGACGCACACACGCGCACGTATTGTACGCACGCACGCACACGCGCGCACAAACACACACACATACATTCGATCTGATTGGGTTGTCCTACACTAGGTTATATTGCTAAAAGTGACAATGGACACAAATAACAAATATGCATTGAGTTAAATTAACAGTTCAGATTTGGTTGGGTTGCAGGTGTATGGAAATCTGAATATTCCTGAATGATTATTTGACACACATAAATTAAATACATACAATTACTTTTTAAAAGGTGCTTATTATTATGACTATGAGGATAATGATTATGATTAGTCTTACTACTACTACTATTATTAATATTAGTATAGTAATAGTACTACTAGCACTAGAATTTGTATTACTAATAGCCTACATATCTAAGGTTATTGTGGTAAAATGAGTGGGAGTCAACAATAAAGGTGTTGTTCATAAAGTTCTCTCGTGTGCAAACTTGCATCCATCATAGTGCTGGTGGCAAAGCATGTAAATAAAACCTTACTGTACCACACACTTTCTCTCACACGCACGCACGCACGCACGCACGCACACAGACACACGCACACACACAATAAACATGTACAGGAAAACACTCAAGACACCGATAACGCACAAGCACACAAACACTTGAATTATTGATTTCTATGTTTGATTAGATTTACTTATTGGATAGGGCAAGGGACGCATTCTAAAAAATTGATGGATCTGTGAAATAAACATGCAAACTGATATGAATTCCTCAGTCATGCCTATTCAATAATTCACCAAATTTACATATTATTATTGGCATATCTCATTACTCTGGACCGGGAGACACTTATATATTCAAAAATTTCATTAGTTGAATATTCTGTTGCATAAATTAACATGAATAATGAAGTACGGTGGTCTTTTAAAGTCGTGATTCAAAGAAAACCCCTCATTTATGAACAGAAGGGAACCTGGAAAAGCGAAATGTGTTTGAATGGTTCCATAGTGCACAGAATCCTTTAGAACTGCATCGTTAACCAAGAATCTGCAATGAACATCTTGTAAAAAATAAAAAGAAAGAAGTCCAATCTAACGTGTTATATAAAGTCAGTAAAGTTCTGAACAAGCCAATTCAAGAGACAATTCAACAAGCCCAATTTGTGGGGAGGTGGATTGACATGAGGCATGCAGTGGATGGTGAATTGACAATTTTGAAGTGGCATGTTGTTCCCCACCTGCGTGAGTTTGGTATTTTAGGGACTCGCCGTGCACCGGTGTGGGAGGATTGCTGCAGTTGGGGGGGTGTGTTGTTTGCAAATCAGCTGTGCACTGCAATTTTGTTGTGGACAAGCACCACGTGCATGTTGTGGCGTCCTCTGCCCACCTGCTTGGATCAGGTCTACTGGCATATAGCAAGGCACAAGCTCATCCAATGCTATGTTCGGCCGAGGCACACCCGTAGACCTTTCCAAAATCACACAAGCCCGCTTTTTATTTGTTATTCATGTCTGTTTCACTTTGGTATGAATCCCTCACTCTGGAAAACATATTTCAGCGTGTTTGTACGCATTCTGACCCACATGTGACAATGGTTAAATGCTTCTATCAAGAACAACAAAAATGTGTGCTATGACTCGCAGACAAAATTGTACGCATAATGTCCATATCAGTTATTTTTCATATTATTTCACTTCGATGTCTCGCTATATGCTATACTCAACTGCCATTAACTAGCGAACGGAGGGTCGCAATGAAAACTAAACACAGAGCACAGGGAAACCTCCATGTTTAGCAATCGATCGTACTGGAGATAAATATTCTGTGACTAGTTGAAAGGTAAGGAAAAACTAAAAATCGCTAGCAGGGTCTGAATTATTTATTTAAATTTACTCCGGCAGTCAATGAGTCAAAAGGCTTACTGATTGGTCAACTATATGATTAGTACGCCGGGTTCTGTTTCATTGAACCATTTCTTAAGTTGCTTATGTAGCCTAGTGTTTAAAACAGGGAGCAGAAACATACAATACTATGGAGAGTCCAGTGGATTGAAATTGAGGCCTATCTTATATAGAATATTTCTCATGGACAGGTGTGCATGGACACTAAAAATCAGGTCCACTATATGTCTGCATGGACACATGTGTAATTTTATTTGGTGACTATGAATTGGACTAATGAACCAGCTAATGTCCACAGCATGGATATTTAGCAAAATACACATTTTACGTTTGGGTCTCTCATCCACTTGCAAACAGCGGTTTACAGTCTGACAGATTTTTTTTATTTTTATTAACCCAATCTGTGACCTCCCCCTTTGCTGTAGCTCCGGGAGGCTCCGGGAGGCTCAGTCCCAGCACTGCCATCCAGAATTTGCCGGCCGGGACAAACTGTCTATTTTTGACCTATTTCCGAACATCGTATCAATAATGTAAGGGTAGTCCATGGACAGAGTGGTACAATTAAACAACATCTGTGAAACAACCTTAAAATAAATATATTTTTTGTATATTCTTTTATGAAAGCCTTTGCCGAATTTAACCTGCTGCTAATCAGGTACACGCTTCCATGTAAAATTTGCTTTTGCGTTTATGTGTAGGCCTACAGAGATTTATATTAAAAAAAAAATGTATAAAGATTTATTATTGCCTTTTTGCCTTTATTGATAGATTTTTTAAGTGAATATAGACAGGAAAGAGGAAGAGAGAGGGGAGAGACACACAGCAAAGGTCGTCGGGAAAGGGACTCAAACCCGCGACGCGCTGTCAGGCTGCTTATGAGCCTAGGTGCCCGGACCGCAAGCCCAGCGATCCGGGCCCACAGATTTATTTTTTATTTTTTACCACGGTCGTGTTGACATTAAGCTAGCCATTGTAGTAACATACTCTACCATAAAGATGGTTTAAAATAACACTTTATTCATTAAAATACAAGTCACGGTTTGTAGCTTTAAAAAGAAAACTTACATTCCTCTCACCCAACCTCTATATGTCAGGAGGCTCCAGAAGATTCCTTTGTTCCTTTAATCTGTTTCAGTTCACAACATCCACCATCAGAATATCTTCTTAATTTCCAGTGTAGGGCAGGCTATAGTTTAAAAAGAGTGTCTTACCAAACACTCTTTCACACCCAAAATGGAACCCCCACAGCCTCACTTCCTGGAACGTTTGCTGTTCCTGCTACCTCACTTCCTGGAACGTTTCTACCAGCGATCACTTCCTGGAACTTTTACTACATGTGCTGCTTTTTCCCCACAGCCCCCTCTATGAGATGAACCCCGACAACCGAGAATGAATGGATATGTTCATCAAAACAAAACTACACAATTATTTCCCCTGTAGGCTACACTTCATTTGGGTGTTAAATATTCAACCATATTTTTAACCAATATGTTCCCTTTGTTATCACCAAGTATGTTATGTGTCTTAAAATACCCAAACATGGACAGGAAATAAACCCTTTCACACATGTGTGGCAGCATCACAATGGGATGGTCAAGTGCTGCTGGAAATGTATATTTCATGTACAGTAATGAGCATTTCATGGCATTACAGTGTTTGTTGATTGGGAAGGAATGATGAAAAATAACACGACGTCAGAAACTATATTATTTAAAGCTAAAATACATTCATAAATAAATAAATTTCCTGTACATTTCCGGTGCCTACGTCATTTCGGTGCGAGTGTCATTTTTTTCATAGTGTTTAGAGAAGTTGTCAAAAAAAACATTTATGTGGAATGTTTTTTGTGAACAGTGAAAGATTATATAAAAAAATACTCTTGCTTAATTGAAAACGTTACACAGTAAAAAAATAAATAATAATAATAAAAAGCCAATACAATTCCTGCAGGAGACTCATCTCTCCCAATACGAAGCAATAAAAAAGGGATTGGATTGGACAAGTTTCTTTCAGCACAATACTACAAGTGTGTCTATCTTCCACAAAAAAGTGAACTTTGCCATTTCAAGAGATATTGCAGACATGTACGGGAGATATGGTATCACTATCAGCACCCTTAATAACAACCTAATGACTTAATATCAATATACAGTATATGCACATCAGATGGAACTGTGTTCCATGAAATTACTAATCACATATACTAATCACTAATTGTTGCATACCTACAGTAGTGATGGGGGAGATTTTAATACAATAATGGATCAAGTAATATACAAATTGCACTCAGTTATAAGCTGAGGACATCATAAAGCAGAAATGTATCTAAACTTTGATGAAAGATCAAGCACTTGTGGCTATATGGGGCCAATAGAGTTGGGTAAGATAATACGATAATAGGGTATCCCAGGGTATTTGAAAATAGCAACGGTGTCCATTTCATTATTGTCATTAAATGCCATCATGTGGTGGTACAATGCACATTACATAGTCTTCCGTTGAAGCTAGTCTCAACAATTTAAAGTTAATAATAATTAATGAATGAATGAATGATGGCCAACCACAAACTGTATCAACTATATAATATTCTGCCATTTCCAAAGCCTGGTGATATCTACAGTACAAGCAAGTTAACAAACTCATAAATAACTTTCTGTGGAACGCACTCTTCTGGGCACAAACAAACAAACACACACACACAATCACATGCAAATAGTAAAAGTGCACTGTGTGTGCGCTTCCGACCACACAACTGCTGGGTTGCACAATAACACAGGGCAATCCACAACCACACAGTGGCCTATTACTTTATTATAATTAGTTTGTTCATTATGATAATATTAAATTACTGCCATTTTGGGTCTGTTTCATTCTATAGCTTACAGTACAGGCCACGTACAGCACAGTATAGCATTATTGTTAATGATTTATGACTCCATTCTTACACATTGGAACATATGAATAAAAAAAAATCGGTGCTATTGCTGCTATTGAATATACATACATAAGGTATCTGCATACATGGTTTGGCTTATTGCACATTCTCTTTGTTATGCTGATGTTATTATTGCTATTATCCCCAAAAAAATCAAGCTTGAACTTATCTTTATTCTTCTAACTTTATCATCGCTATTGTTGTTATGTTGATGTTGCATGGTACAGTATTTTGCAGACCTCACGCATTTGCATTTTGGTGCTTGTGTACCTGTATGAGAAGTGACAAATAAACCTTGATTCATGAATTTTGAAGTAATTAGTTAAGTAACTTAAACTAATGTATTATTAGTAGTAGTAGTATTATCTATTAACTATAAGGCACAGTTTTAAATCATTAACCAACTAACCACAAACATTTCACAAGTCATTAATAACTCATCAACAGTTTGTGAATGATATATTAATTATTTATAAAGGAATACGGTAGTTAATGCTACCCACTCTTCTAGTTATCGTTTTTGACAACCAAGGACTTAAAGCTGCCAACCAAACACCACACCACCATGAAGTACCCTCACTTTTATAGGAGAGAACAAGAGCAAGGGTCTCTTTTACTCTGCGGAACTTTGGATCGCTAAACCTTGAAATTTAACCCTTTGTTTACAAGAATAAACTATACATATGAAAGAGCCCAAACTATTAGGTCCTGAACACCACCACCTCCTCCTCCTCCTCCTCCTCCTCCTCCTCCTCCTCCTCCTCTACCCTCCATCCTCCGCCTGTTCCTGAACTTAGACCCAGGGTCTGAATGAGAACCAGATGTGTCGGGAGCCAAGAGAGGAGGCTCTAGTTCCAAAACCCCGAGAACAAACCCGAAAATCTCCAAACTTGGATCTCTCTGGACCCTGGGATACTTCATGGCATCCTGGGAAAGAGAGAGAGAGAGAGAGGGTGTGGGGGAGGGGGGGGGGGGGGGTGAGGGGGGGGGCAGTCAGAGGCAAAATGAAGCAGAAACCACTAGACAGACAAAAACAAGATAGACAGAGACACAGAATGACAGACAAAGACTGACACGCAGGACAATAAAGTTGGGAGAGACAGAGTGACAAAGAAAGAGAGAGAGACAGAAGAGAGAGGTGTGTGTGTGTGTGTGCGCGTGCGTGTGCGTGTGCGTGTGCGTGCGTACGCGCGTGCGTGCGTGTGCGCGTGCGTGCGTATGTGCGTCCGTGCGTGTGCGTCCGTGCGTGTGTGTGTGTGTGTGCGTGTAATCTGGCCAGAGAGAGAGAGGACCGCACAACTCCCGAGAGGCTTATCTTGGTTAGATCCCGTTGCTGCTATATGGAAAGTCTCAATCCAGTCGACCACAACACTGCTCCCATATACAGTAGAACCCCCACCCACCTCAACAGTGAGTGACCTGGATTTGACTGGCGGCTGTCTGCAGTCTCCGCCCACAGTGAGGTCCCTTGCCAGTGGGCTGTTTCGAACGGATGACCACATTCGTTCCAGTTCAATAAGTAACGACCCCTGTAACCGTTCTTTACACCTCGGAATCAAATTAGTACGTAGAGAGGATGAACTATAGTTAATTATTGATATTAACTGTATACATATACTATACTATACTATACTATACTATACTATACTATACTATACTATACTATACTATACTATATGTTTAGCTATCTGGGGCCCATGTGTCATGAAATTCAAAGCATAAATGAGGATATTTAAGCAATATTCAATTTTATATTTCCAACAGCAATGGTACACAGTATAATTCTGAACATTAACCTGAACCCCAACCCCACATACCTATTCTGAAGGGAACATTCACCAAAAATCGCTTATCTACAAGCTTGTACATTGCCTATTTTTGGCAAAGAGATGGTGTAGACGGAAAAAAGCGGTCTCAGTACAGTTCAACTCAAGTTTGTTTCACTAAGACTATAGAGAGTGTAAGACATTCATAAATTAACACTCGGTATTTTGCAGCATAGGCATATTCCAGTGATAGTGTATTGGCGGGGGGAGGGGTGGTGGGTATCTCCATCCTACTACAGTACTGTACTTGTCAACACAGACATCTCAGGGGAAGCGTTCGAGACATCAAAAAGGTTTTTCCGCGTTCAAAGCTTGTCAGGATGTCATTAGGCATTATGTCTACATACTTCACCTATCAACGAGATCACTTCCTGGTGTCACGGAGCGTTCCATCTTCTAAAGATCTCATAAGAGGCTTTATGGGCTTTGTGTAAAGGCTGCCGTAACCTAATGGATCATTTAGAGAGGCAAAGGTCTCGCTCGGTCTCCTGGAAAGGGTATGAACACGCGCCGTATTCAACAGGAGCATGTCAGATATTCTGACAAAGTGGTCCCTGGCTTCTGGGCCTGGGATGGAGTGACAGGTTTACCTGGCGGGTGTTTACATTGGAAATATACAGTGTGTGTGTGTGTGTGTGTGTGTGTGTGTGTGTGTGTGTGTGTGTGTGTGTGTGTGTGTGTGTGTGTGTGTGTGTGTGTGTGTGTGTGTGTGTGTGTGTGTGTGTGTGTGTGTGTGTGTGTGTGTGTGTGTGTGTGTGTGTGTGTGTGTGTGTGTGTATAGGCACTGTATATGTGTATGCCTTTATGGCACATTCTATCTAGATACTATATTATCCTCCACCCATATTTAGCATACTACCCATTGATTCTAATGAGATCTTAAATTTACCTCTCTTTCTTACCTGTACTATTGCCTACTTTTTCATTTTTGTCTTTTTTTATGACATCCAGCATTTTATCATTATTATTTTGTTATTAGATGGTAAATGTTGTTAGCATGGTCTGTGGAAAAAAAAATTGGGGTCCTTTATGCCTTTATGGGGAAATGGGGAGAGAAATAAGGAGTGACACACAGTAAAGGCCATCAGGAATCAAACCTGCAACACGCTGTCAAGCTACATTGAGCCTAGGTGCCTGGACCACTACACCAGCGGACCAGACCCAAGTAATCCCTCTTGAATCTCTTGAATCTAACCTTTAATTCTGGATGGAACCGCAGCACCCGGCGAAAGATGGAACAAATATGACCCTAGAATGTTTTCTATTTAAACTTGGAAGGTTTTTAGAGGCTAAAGGATATAAATGAAGGTAAAGGAACACAACAGTCCAACACTAGTTCTGGACCTTAGAAAAACCTCGAGTCAGACACTCGGGTAGCGCAGTGGTAAAGTGCCTGCCCACTGGCACTTTTCCACTGATTGTGTGTTCAAATCCACCGTGGCGCATCCGGCTTTGTCAAGCGTGTATACGCAAACACAATTGGCCCGTGTTTGGGGGGAGGGACGCTGGGTGGGGAGGGTGATATTTGTCACTGCACGTAATCCTACGGGCTGGGGCGGCACCTGTCAGCAGGGAGTGTTGGGTGGGAGGAGTAAGACGAAGGCTCTACATACTCCCGGTGGGGGCTCCTCACTGGAGTGATACAACAGCAGTGACAACGCACAAATGTGTGCGGGGAGGAATTAATTGGCATAACGACTAAATTGGGGAGAAAGAAAAGTCCCTAGTCCGCCTCTCTCACTAAACTGATTCACCCCAGGAAGACTAGCGGTGCTTTGGGGCACAGCTAATGGGGATCCTAACAAATAAACATTCCAAAATGACAAATCCACCACCTTGAAAATGAGACGCCTAATTTGTCCAAATGAAGCTGGCACATTGTGGAACATTATTCAGGTTATTAGATAAAACTAGACCATATTTATCTATAACCATTGCTCTATAAAAAGTAACACATCAGATCATATTATATACGGTAAATCTCATATACTGAGCCATTCTGAAAAGTTTTCCTCACAGAAAGGGCACATACAGTAAAGGACATATAGGGCATAGTGAAATGAAATACCTCTGTCAGTGTAAAATCCTCATGGTGAACAGATTTTTTATGGGTCATCCGTACCATCCTAGTGAGTTATATGGGCAAACATATAGGAACAGTAGGAACCTTTTGACTGGATGATGAAATAATTTATAAGTTAAGTGACTGCTTGTCAATTCATTTTGGTGTTTACACTAGGCAATATTCTCTATTCACAATTAATATGTGTTCAGAGAACATAACAGTGTATCTTCTTATTTATCATGATTGTACAGTATAGTATATATTTCACAGATTGCACACATCTGTCTGCCAGTTACGATTCATTCTTGTAAGCCAATGTCATGTAGTTTTGTCACAGTAAATTTTCCTGGTGTGTACCCGACAGGCTATTGACACGCTGTCACAGAGAACATGGTTCCACACAACTTCAATATAATAACAACTAAAAGTGCTCCCAACGCAATGGTGTTAAGAGTGTGCAGGGGTTCAATGAGTGTCTGTGTGTGCGTGTGCGTGCGCGTGAGTGTGTGCGTGCGTGCATGCCTTTCAACAACAAGCTTCAAGACTTTATGACTATTTCCTATTTATATTTTCAGTAAAAAAAAGATATTAGAATTGTGCAGTTGTAAGAATAGAATCATAGAATCATTGTTAATTAACCACATGAACCCTAGCATTCCTATTCTCGGGATGTCATAATAGGAAAATAGTAGCACATCTTCAAGCTCACTAGTTAGTAGATTGTGTATTTTCGGCGAAGAGATTTGGTTTTGGGGGGGGTGGGGAAGTGTGGCAAGCCAAGTATAGACCACTGGGGGACACTAGTCAATGAAGTATAGTATATAGAAGTGGTTCCCATCCTTTTCTGGATCAGGGCCCACATGAAAATCTGGAAAGTGTTTTTTTTTTTTTAGAGCATTTTTATTTTAATGATCAATAAATCGATAGTGTTCCGTTTGGCTCAAGATAGTGGGGGTCCCTGCTTCATCTCTCCCAGCTAAGGGGTCCGTGGCCTGAAAAACATTGAAGACCCCTGGTCTTGAGGGTTTAAGTCGTTAAACCTATACTCCCCCCCCCCCCTTAAAGGAGTAGTTCACCCACGGTCATCAAATTATTGGTTTAGGAATACGACAAAAACAAAAAAATATTTTTCTCTAAATTCAAGGCTTCATGGGGTGTGTAATTAATTAAAAATAAGTTACTTTTTGGGTGAACTACTCCTTTAATATGGATACTGGGGTTCAAGTGGTTAAGTGGTTAACTGACATGCATCTCAAATTGTGCAGCACATCTCAGTGTGAGCAGATGCTTACAGCCATCCATGCGCTGCTGCATGCCTTGATCTCCACTGTTGCAGGTCTAAATGTCTAGCCCCCTCAGAAATAAAATGGCCATCCTCTTTGACCCTTTCATTGTGAGTTACTGGCACGAAGGGCCATTTAATTACATCAAAAACTTATCACTCAATTTTTAATTACACTGCCTCTTATCACTGATTCATTTATGGCTTAGTGCCATCTAGAGGACGATTTGGGTGCAACCAGAAGCAACGACTGTCATGTCATTAAATATTGTGACGATTTGCCTCTGAAACGGCTAGAATGACAGCTTACACAACCATGAATCATGAATCAAGGCTGTTTACAATCTAGGTTGAGTGGGATGGTTTCACATGGTTTATGACCTAAACGTCCTATTTATCAAAAGGGGGAAAAAGAGGAGGCTGATAAATTTGTCCTTTAAATATTTTATAAAAGTCATGAAAGGATGACTGAAGTGGTTCCAGTCCTGGTGGAATGTAATTTTTAAGTGTCTATGCTGAAAAGCACATGGGCTTGCTGCTGTATGGCATTAAATTGACATTAAGTATGTCTCATAAAGGAGAAAGCATCCGCTTCAACAGTTATCTCAATCTCTGTCTGATTTAGTTGACGCGTCTGTTGACCACCGTGATGCATGCATTTTACTATGCGTTGCTGTCGGGCATAAACCTTGTTAACACTTTTCATTCGTTGAATATTTATTAAACCCACAGACAGACTTAACCACTTTCAACCTAGTGTCCCTATTTGGGCACGTCATAGAAGTCATTTTAAATATATAATTTGTCAAATGTGCTGCGTTGTGAATTTGTAGATCGGCTTCGCTGTCATACGACTAAGTATGAAATGGGGCACTGATTTCCTCAAAGATGGAATATGGACATACAAGGTGTCTACCTGATAGCAACATATGGTATTTGGGGAGTTGAGAATGTATACATGTAGCCATGATAAATCCCATTTTCCTGGTGCTAAACTACAGTTGCATTTTGGCACCATCAACAGGATAAATCAGATTCAGGGACTGCATGCACTGTATTATTTGTGTTGTTAATTAATTAAGCCAGGTAAAAGACAGGGTAAGTGCAAGAATAGGGGAGCTGTTAAATGATTATCACTGTGCTAATACAGGATACACAATGAAATCCTTACTTTATCCATTTGTACAAATGTAACCAAATGGACCCTTAAGGGTCATGATGAAGACTAAAGGCATTATGTCACACTTCTACAAGGGCTAAAGCAGAATAAATACAGGATAAATGCACACAAAGGATGGCTTTAAAAATGGCAACCACAAGCCAATGGATTCATCATGTCTCTGACTCGTCTTTCTGTGTCTGTTGTGTCTGAAGTGTCTGTTGTTTTAGATCCTGTGGTTAAGAAAACAGCAGCTTCAGCTCCAAGGGGGCAGGCAGCCAGGAAGTCAAGTAAGAGGCGTCTCCCCTGCTTTGGGGAGACTTTTACTCACACGCAACACATGTGGAGGCTGGTCATGGGGAGGTAGAGGGGTTCCTCCCTTGCAGGTCATGTTACCCGGAGCAGCCAGGGGCTAACCACTACCATCTGGCTCGCTCCCTCCGTGTTTCACTGCTTCTTGCTGGATTCAATGGTTTCCACATGGCACCCCGCCATCTCAGACATAACCCCTTTAAAATATTCACTATACGTCCGTGTGGACACGCGCACACGCACGCCCACACACGGATAGGCATGTTTGTGCACATGCACTCACTAGACACACACTGTACACAATCATATACTCATGTATGCAGACATTGCAAACATCTATTTATGACCATGTATGAACACACACACACACACACACACAAACACACATGCGCGCGCACGAACACGTGTGTGTGTGCGCGCGCGCACACACACACACACACACACACACACACACACACACACACACACACACAGGCACGCACGTGTACTTGACCTGCATGCACACACAAACAAGTGCATGGATGCTGTTCACAACCACTCATGCTGCATGCATTGTATACACACACACACATTATGCAAACACGTGAAGTGCACGCTCATATACAGACGTGCACACTAACAACCAGGGTTTGAGGGGGATGGGAGGAGCAGAGAGGAGGGGTTCTTTAATCAGGAAATTCACCTCCAGGGGGGTTTGTGTACGGAACAAGAGAACACTCTTCTCTCTGCCTCACAGCAGACAATTCATCTGTGACGCCATACTCGTGTCAATAAACCTAATGCTACATCACGTTTACTATGGGGTAGCTCCGTCTGTTATGAGGGCACACGTGTAAGGATGCAAAATCACAACAGTGTTTGAGATCATATCTATTCATTTGTCTCATACCCACAGACGATCATATTATTAAGCTCAAGTTCAAGTGAACGGGATAGTCAATAAATAACCATTGTCAGAATAATAGTCCCACAAAAGCAAACACTGTAGTCAGAACACTGGTTCTCAAAAGTGTCCTTGAGGGGGTCAGAACACTGGTTCTCAGTGGTCTTTGAGGGGGTTCCAGGGGGGTCCTTAGAAACAGTCCGAACACCCTATTACATTTTTTTGGGCTATTTGAAAATAGCCAACCTACAGTACTTGTAGATTGGCTATTTTTGAAAAATGTTCTCTTATGGGGGTCCCTGGCACAAAATCTTTTCTGGTCTGGAGCCAAAAACTGTCTACCCACCCACTAATACCCACGCATCTCCAGTATTAAGCCCAGCCTACACATAACACAAAACAATAGCATAAGTGTCACCTGGGTGACATGCTATCTTGCAACACCTAAACATGCGATAATCTTTGATCAGCTCAAACCCTTACAGCGATAAACACAGCGGGGGATCCCCATGGGCAATCACTCTAACGTTGGCATCATGGGAGCTAATGTATGCGCTGGCGTCTTGAATGCGCCGCAGGGCCTCACACACACACACACACTAGACTAGATGAATTGCAATGCCACCAAGTATAAATACACATCATCCACAGTAAGCCAGACCGCTCCTATTAATCCTCGCTGTAGTGATTTATTGCAGTGGGCTCCTCGACGGCCCACCCCATACCGTGGCCAGCCAGGAGAAATTGCAGAGTTTAAGACGGAGACCCAGTAATTGTTCTATGGTCTATTTATGTGCATTGCTAAGTGTGAATATATGAGTCAGCAACAAGAAGTTTTTTATGCAGTGCGGAAGAGGCTGTAAACATCTACGTTACCTGCTATAATCAAACTGCTAAATTTATGTTTTTTTTTGGGGGGGGGGGGCGGGGGGTTGCCCCCCTTCTCGCTTTTGAAGGTTTGTAATTTGCCAAGGTGAGTGGCCTGGATGCAAAGCAATCTTCTGTGTTCTGTGCTGAGGAATCAGAATGTTACAGTGTTTGCAGGTAGGTAGGTGTTACGGGTCTTGCCATGTGCATGACAGTACCCGTTCAGTTCCAAGAATGAACTCATCCATTTGATTAACAGAGTGGTTCTTGTTAAAAAAAAAAAATTGTCTCCATGTCATTGAGGGTTATGAATGAGTGCCATCTGGTGGTGGGATAAGATATGACAACTTCACATAAATCACATAAATGGAGATGCGATAAATTGGGTGTAATTTGTATGTAGTTTACATATGGGAACTGCATATCTAAAATAAATAGTTTTCATATGAATAATTTAGTGATGGTTATAAATATATAGTAGATTGTATTTGAACTCCATATGCTTCTTTTTCTTATTTGCTTTAGTGTCCTCAGAATTAGGTTTAATTACTTGTATTACTTGTACAGTATTTTATAGTCTTATGCTGGCAATACAGTTTATAGATTTTTCCATATAGACTAACCATAAATCCACAGCTTTGATTCCTGCAACACCAATTGTGTCCATCAACAGCTGTGCGTTCCACAACATACAGAATCTGTGGAAAATAGAGTAGAAAAAAAGTCTCATCAAGTTTCCAAATTCAAAGCTTAATACAACATATATTTCTTTATTTTGATGATTTACTACTGTAAATGTGATACAAATACAGAGAGATTACTAATAATGACACTAACTAGACATCTCGTTGACACACAAACACACAGAACTAAGACAGGGGCACTTGAAATAGAGTACCAAACAATATAGTATACAATGAGGCCAATTCACTCTGGAACAGATTGTCCGTAAGTTAGAAGACAGCGGCTTATTTCAACATTGGGTTCCTTTCACAGTAGGAGAGGCGCTAAACATGAAACAATACAAACATATAATTACACAGACACATGTTACATACATAATGTACTACTTCTGTACATATGGAAAACTACAGGCACAATATTGTTCAAAGGTTTTTTTTTTCTCTGGTGGGTTTTATGTGTATTAAGGCTTCCCACCACTCTCAAACTATGAAATGTCACAACCGAATAGATAAAGAATATTATTCCGTGTTTCATTCATATAAAAGAATAAACACTAAATCACCCCCACTAAGGATTGGTTTGATGTGTGTTTCTGTAACGTATCTAGATTTACTTTAACACTCACCAGGTAATTTAGTCAAGTATGTTTCAACTGATTTTTTTTTATAAACCAGCTATTGTAAACCACAGCTAGATGGCACTGTGAGGCTGCTTTTGTAAGGAGATGATTCCCCTGCATCCCTGTTCTCTGCCACCCCCCTGTCCCACCCCCTAGGCTAGATACTTTGTTAAATGACCATGTTATACAACAAACCTTCTGTTGAAAATATGTTGTTCTTGTCATACGACACTGTCGTTCAACAAAGTGTAAATTTGCCTTAATCCATTCAATCCGGGGGACGCATTTCTGTCATTTTAGATTTCTTTGGCTATTCAAAAATAGTAGATATACGAGCTCATAGCGAGGCACCGAGTGCCGTGCTATGAGCTTGTAGATCTGCTATTTTTTTTAAATCATGAACATTTGTGAAAATATTTGAATTATGATTTTTTTTTAGGCGGACATTTGTAACTCAAATCTTTGTTCGCTTAAAAAAATGTATATTTCAAGATTTGCTAAAATGTTCACGATTAAAAAAAAAGGCCGATCTACAAGCTCATAGCACTATGAGCCTGTATATCTGCTATTTTTGAATAGCCCAAAGAAATCTTAAAAGGACACAAATGATGCTTTCCCGGTCTTAAAGGGTTAAATCACCACCTCACCTCCTTCCCTCCTATACCTCACCTCAATATCTCCTTGCCTCCTTTTCTCTCTCCTTCCACCTCTCTCTCCTTCTCTCAGCCTCTGTTTCCCTGCCTCCTTCTCCTCGTTTCTCCTTCTCTATGTTTTCCTCAGCCTGCCTCACCCCCTCCCACCTTCTCCACCTCCCATCTCCATAGAGGTGTGTGTGTTGTTTACTGTGTGGCCACAGATTTGGTCTCTCCTCCAGAGGTCAAAAGCTGCATCAGGCTGCCGGAGGCTGGCCGGCTCCTCCCACAAGCCCAGTCGAAGAACATCCTGGAGCGAGAGAGTAAAATAAAGTAAAATAAATACAAAAAGAAAACTAGATCTAGATGAAACTATATGGATTCACAACCAAGCTGTTCTTTGTTTCCAAACGCTGCATACACAAAACTTTTTTTTTTTAGAAATGATAAATGAAATTTTATAAAATTTACTAAATGTTTTACAGGAAAAATATGACGCAGTATTTAACTGAATGCTTTTTTTTGTTGTTGTGAGAAACAGGTTAACCCCCTCTTCCAACATGTCGCTCAACCTCATCTCATCATCATCATCATCAAGAACTCCCTCCAGATTGCATCCATCTCTTTTCTCAGGGATTATCACACTGGATCAGATCTAATCTAATCTGGCCTCCCAACCCCCCCCCCCACACACACACACACACACACGTGCGCGCGCACACGCACACACACACACACGCACACACGCACACATGCACACACACACACACACACACACACACACACACACACACACACACACACACACACACACACACACACACACACACACACACACACAGAGAGAGAGAGAGAGCGAGCTCTGGTTTCTAAACTGACAGGAAGTCAACAGGGAATCTACTGTATGTCTCAATGTACCATCTTACTCTAGTCTGGCATTAATTCAGACTCCCACGTTTGCTGTTGTAATTCTAATCAGTCGGGGAAATCCAGAAGACACGACATCTCCTGACACAATTAATTATATTTGATTTAATGGTTTGAACATGATGTACCTGATATTGTCACTTTGTTGTTTCCGATACAAGTCAGCGTGTCTGTTAATTGTAATTGATAATTATTCATAATTGTCTTAAGACTTTATATTATGATCACAGCTGGCTCCTAATCCAGTTGGAAATTGGCGTTGTTTTGTGTCATGCGTCATCAAAGCCACAATGTATTACTTAAGCGGATAACATAAATAGTCAAATTAATATCATCAGTGTGTAGTAAAGAGATACAATAGATAAGAAGCAGATCATTTGTTTGCTTATAACTGAACATAGAGACAGATAGAGACAAACCGAGCATCCTGTGTGGATCCATTTTGCCATCTTGTGGTGAATTAGTGACATTTCACTTCCTTCACATTTTTGTGTTGTATTGTATTATGTTTTTAGTCACATATTAAAATAATTTCAGCAGTAGGTATGATCAACCATTACTCTAATAGTAATTGATAACTGATCTATACTGATCAAATGATACGTAGGCATTGTCCAATATAAAGCATATGGTAGACATATTGTGCTGAGCATGATATTATAAGGCCATTCAAATTGGTCAGCCATGTTATAACTTGCAAATTAAGCTGCTAATTTATGGCTCACAATATGAACGCCCAGCCTGGACAGAACTATTCTGAAACAACAGCGATGTAACAGCGATGACATCAACACTCACTCTACGATGTACTCCAATGGGGTCCAGGAACCGAAGTCTGCGTCAGGCATGAATTTCCTGTTCATCGGCGTATCCAAGGTAACCCTGTCAAATGAAGCCAGATGACAATCAGGGAGCAGCTCTGGCTAAGCAGAGAGGAGAGGAGAGGAGGAGAGAAACAGCTAGCAGACTGCAGCATTTCACACTGTGTAATAATAGGTACCTTGCATAATAAAATTAATGCATTATGTTTTGACTCCGAGACATTTATGATTAGAATTGTGTGGCTTGAAGAAGCATGAAGGACAACAAAAAGCATTAAGAAACTAGTATTTAACAGTAAACATATTAAGCATATTAAACATATTAAGGTAGGCTTTGTAATGGTGTATAACATACATACATACATACATACATACATACATACATACATACATACATACATACATACATACATACATACATACATACATACATACATACATACATACATACATACATACATACATACATACATACATACATACATACATACATACATACTTATTGTAAGTCGCTTTGGATAAAAGCGTCTGCTAAATGACTGTAATGTAATACGTACGTACATACTGCATTTTGGGTGTTTTACACAATAATCAAACCTACAACTTCAAACATCAAACATTTTCTATCACAATGTGAAAAGGATAACTGGACTACTGCTCTGCTGAAGCAGTGGAGAGGGGTTTGCTGTTGCAGAAATGCAAGTCATGGGGCTAATGCTGACCAGATGTGACAGCTAGCTGGAGGGGTGGACTCCATTCAGCCTCTGATTGCTAGAAACGCGACCGAGTAGAGCACTGGAAGATACACCCCCGAAAAATACTCCAAAACTAGATTCTCATGATGACAATGCAGAAATACCAGTCAACATTAAAGGGATAGTTCACCCCCAAAATGACTTTTTTTCTATCGATTACTCAACCCATGGAGACTTGAATTCATGGATATTTTTTTGTTTTTGTCGCATTGCTAAACCAAAAATTTGATGACCGGCAGCGGTTCCGGAAGGAACACAAAGAGTCTCCTTTGTGTCTCCTACCGGAACCTCTGCCTACCAGTCCGCTGGTTATCAAATTATTGTCTTAGGAATGCGACAAAAACAAAAAAAATATCCATGCATTCAAGTCTCCATGGGGTGACTAATCGATAGAAAACAATATTGTTTTGGGGTGAACTATCCCTTTAAGTGAACAAATCAGTAAGGCTATGATATAATATTAATTAAAGTCAGCCACGTGAAAGAGACAGTGTGCAACCCACAAGTGATTCAATATTCCTCTACTACCTCTTCTGCCTGGTTCGTGTTTCTTAACCAGCAGTAGCAAATGCACGTTTTACATTATACATGATCGTTCTATAGGGACACATGTTGCATCTAATATTAAGGCACTGTGGTTTTGATCTTTGCACACTTTACTATAGACCCCTTAACAGACAACGTCACACTGATAAGAACCATGCTTGCGCAGGCCGGCACCAAATGAAACCCATTCTGTCATGTCTCGCTAGGACGCGCCTCACTAGCCAACACAAAAGAGGAGGTTGAATGAACTGAAACCAGCGCACCCCGAAACAATATGTTGGGAATTGATTGCATGAAACAATCACCTGTGCGTCCAGTCACAATGTTGGTAAACAAATAATTGGTCTATTGGTTGCTATGTTAGAGTGAACATGGTTTAAGTGAACAAGCCATAGCCAAACTGTGCCATTATTTGACGGTTGTGGCTGGCTAGTGGCTCGTATTAATCATGGACTACTATAAATGTCAATTTAGAATTTAAGGCACACTCTAAACAGCTAAAACCTTATGAACAACTGAATATGTATACCCACTATTATTCTTTTAAACATTTGTATTTATTATATATATATATATGAAACCTAGCGTCCCTATCCATATTTTTTATCTCTTTCTTTCTTTCTTTCTTTCTTTCTTTCTAAACATTTTGCATTATGTTGAAAGTGAGATTTGTGAGCAACCCACCAAGTAAAATTTCTTGCATGTGCAAACTTACTTGGACAACAAAGCATGTTGTGATAGGAATAGTGCTCTGATCATAATATGTTTCACCTATGCTGCATATAGCATGCAAGCAGTACTCACGGTAGTATCGCCACAGCGGTGGCCCCAGAGGGAAGACCACTGTCCTCTCCAGCTAGACTCTGACACAGCTGATGCACAGCAGCTTTAGCCATGCCATAGCCCACCATACCTAAGGATACAAGACACAATACATCGTACAATGTCAAATCTTATCGTTCTGAGGGAAACTCTGCTTCCAGAAGCGACAGAAAACAGTGAACACCATTCACAGCCGTGGACTACATGCAACATTACCGAATGTGAATAATGACCCCTTTGAATGGGTCACAGGGGTGGGGAGAGAGGTGGCTAAAGATAAAATATTTGCTGAATTTTTTATCAATCATACAAAACACCTGCCTTTCACCATACGCATATGATGGCTTGGACAGACAGGATACATTATCTTGTAGAATGTTAATCAGTAATTGTATGTTATTTGTGCCCTTTATTAGAAATTGAATCAAAATCAGCAACTCTTCATTGCCAAAAGCCGGTTCAAACAAGGAATTTGTGACAGCTGAACGTTAATTTAACCAACAAAGTACCTGGATTAACAGGAACCACACGTGCAACAAGATATCGCAGAACATCCATCCAGACAGTAGACTACAGTAGACAGCAGACAATACTCTTAGCTTAAAATAAGACATAAGATAACACGTGTAGATCAGATTAGAAGTGTGTAGTAGATTAAATTAGATTAGCTCTGATTAATTAGCTAGGGTGAAAACAAACCCTGCTGCTTGTTCTCTCGTATTTAATGTTTGTCTATGCTTTACACACCAATTTATTCCAGAGCCCCAGGCTTGGCTTAATTGTTGAATGTTTTGTAGTTAAAAGCATCTGGAATCAATAAGTGGCCATTTTCCATTTAAACGGGGTTTGAAAAGAATGCAAAGATTTTCTCCCTCTGCCAATCACATGACAGACATGCCAAGCGACCTTTGAAGAATTGACCAATGGGGGAAAGGGGTGGTGTGTTTTCCTCAAGTTTTTTGTTTTTGTGCCACACAAAAAAGTGGAGAGTGCTAGGGTTCCCAAGGAGGCAAACAAACAATTGAGGGAGGGAGACCACCACTGTACAATGCAAAATAATAGTTTTAATGCATTCAAACAGCACATTTTTTTCCAACTTTTGTTTAGGCAAACACACAATTGGCTTAAAATCTTACAGACTGCTCAGCAACACGTTTCGAATACAAGAACTCTTCCTCAGGCCGCAATGGTAAGCATGTGAAATCATGTCAAATATATAGGGAAGGAGAAGGGGTCACATTATGATCACTTGAATACAGGCAGGTGTGGTAAGGGTGTGGTCTGTGATAAATACATCAATCAAGATTGAAACCAAAAACTAATCAGTGGGGTTGTGTGAGTCAATATACACATGCACACACATATACGCACACACACACATGCATACATATACACAGACATGCCTGCAAACATGCACCGCATGCACGTTGTTTGTTTGCCTAAAGAAAAGCTGTTTGAAAGCATTCAAACTATTATTTTGGATTGTACAGTGGTCTCCCTCATCAGTATCAGTTTTTTTTTTATATGTACATAATCCCCGTATAAAATATAGGGGGATTCTAAAATTTTAAACAATTCATGGATATTCTTCTGTTTTTGTCGCATTCCTAAGCCAATAATTTGATGACCAGCGGTTCCGGTAGGAGACACAAAGGAGACTTTTTGTGTCTCCTACCGAAACCGCTGCCGGTCATTACAAAAAGTCATTTTGGGGGTGAACTACCCCTTTAGTGCTTAAATGAACCTGAAACTGACATTTGTATTGCAGTTTGTTCATCGCTGCCAGTTCTTGGGCACACTTGATTTGGACTCATTCCCTTTCGATTGTACACAGCCAGTGAGGTATTTTCTTTTTTTTGTGCTAAAACAATATATGTTTTTGTTATGTTTCTATCATTTATATGCAGTCAGTATGTCAGCCAGCAGTCAGTCAGTCAGCAGTCACATCAGTATGAAGAACTACTGACTCATTTTGACAGGAAGGAATCATGTCCTGGTTTAGGTTACACTTAATGGTGTAAAAATCTTGTCCCTGTGTTTTAGGTCTGAAAGTATGGTCCTTGCGGGGGAAACAATTGTACTGTTTATTTTTCCTTAGAGTGGAAAATGTGTTTCAGGGTGTCAAGTGTATTTTCCATTATCATGCTCATCCATTACTAACTCACTGTCCCTTTGAAAATCAATAAAAACAACTGGTACCATGTACCAAAATTGTTGGAACCCAGCTCACATACTATAGGCTTCAAGGGGACCATTATGAGGTTCAAGCTGAATTCCACATCATACATATTAGGCTAAGGTCACAAGGTCACTCACATGGTTTGTTAACCCTCACTTGACTTCAAAACTTTCAAATCTCCTTTTCCAGTAAGACACAGCCCTACCATTATCCTGCAGAGTAAAATCCTGTGTTGGAAATTTCTCAGAGCATGGCGACTCTGATCCTTACTTGCTGTTGTTTGCAATGTCTTGATGAGTGAGGCTGATTCTATTATTGTGCTAACTCTACGTCACTCAGCTAAATGCCAAAACAATGTAAATGTGAAAAAGATATATATGTGTGTGTGTGTGTGTGTGTGTGTGTGTGTGTGTGTGTGTGTGTGTGTGTGTGTGTGTGTGTGTGTGTGTGTGTGTGTGTGTGTGTGTATATATATATATATATATATATATATATATATATAAAATATGTTTTTTTAAGCACAGTCTAGTTTAAGTCTATCTATGTTGCCCTAATTCAGTCGGTGTCTGTCAACGCAATCTCCTCCCCTGCTTTCCTCAGCACAGATGATCTGGTCATTAGATCAACATTGTTGTTTGCTCAACATGTTTGATCAAAGCCTACAGAGGGGAGGATCAGTACAGAATAGCACTGTCTGTCCCTGTGCTTCTCTACAACGTCTGTTGGGACACTTCTTCAATATTTGTCTCTCAACGTTGCCTCGTGTGACCTGGTATTAAAGCAGAATTTGTCTGCATGAATTTGGGGTAAATAAATACACAAAGAATTAACATGTTTCAATGCAAATATATTAAAAAACATATTCCAAAACAATCAGTCCTGGTAATGGGTGCAGGTGTTCCTACTTCTAAGTAATGCCCACTACTACTGTTATACAGTATACCCACATCAGGGTGAGGTACTGGGCTGGAAAAGTCACAATAAGATCAGGCCAGTACACCTACCACACCATTTACTCTATATGTAGACTATGCACCTTTTAATTTACTGACATTGCCTTGATCCCATCGGGTCAGAGCACAAAGTATTTGCCCCTTTGTACTGTGAAGATTCACATGACATCAAAACATCACTACATGGAAGTGTACACATGGAGTGGGAGCTCTGCAATCCCCTGACGACAGCTGCTCTCCATTTGAACAAAGCAACCGCACCATGTCCTTTAACCGGGTCCACATGTGAGGAGGATAATGTGGTGAATCCACTAGAACTGCTGAGTCACCCTCTGCTCAGGACCGACAGCCAATGGGATTGTCTGCTGTGCTGTGACTGCTGAGCGATAGGGTTTGTATTGTATTGTCGTATACTGTATTGTAGGATCTAAGCACATCATCAGGGTTTATAGGCAATATGGTTAGCCTGGCCTTGGTCTGTATCGCACCCCACCCCAATTCGCCCCTCATGTGCTGCAGTATATTTGTGTGTTGTGTGTTCTGTCTTATAAATTTGCATTGTGCATGTGGTGTGTATGTTAGGTGTTTTTGCTACGAAGCACAATGAGTTTCCTGAGTGTATTAAATGTGCAAAACACATAAACACGTCACATGGATAGGATTGGTTACGAGGGGGGTGGGACCATCACATGAGTCCACACCACAGCAGCCTGAGTGCAGCAGGGAATCAAATCAGAAGGTTTATATCACATGACTACAATGGTCAAGAACGCAATAGAGAATATAAACATTATGACTTAAATTAATGTTGGAATCATAACTCTAGAGGTCTGCGCTTTGACAGAGTCAGTCTCAACTAGATCGTATTATAGCGAGTTCATATCCTTGACACATTTTGGTGTCAAGTTAAACTGTAGCAATGGATTACTCTTGAGGTAAGGCATGTAGGGTGCAAGCTGGTCAGGTGACAATTTTTTCAGACAACGCACTGTGCTCCTATTACTCTCTATACACAACAAAGTCCTCATCATAGTTTAACTCTAAGTAAGTAAGTAAGTAATTTGGGTCAACGTTTACACTCTCAGAGTTAAACTAACACTGGGGATTTTTCTGCGAACAAGGCTAGGAGGCCCACATTTCACAACCACCAGAGAGAGATTCATCAGCATCAGTTTTTTGTCAAAGTGTCTTGTGTTCTTCCTAATAGTCTGGAACAATTTCCCATGCTACTAATGAGTATGTCAATGGCTATTACCTGCTCCAAGTGGGCAGACCACTTGCATTTGTTTTTTCTTTTTCTTTATTGAACTACTAGACAATAGGAAACTTCAGAGGAAGAGGACACAGGATGAACCCATATACTCCACAATGCTTCAATAGTCAGTGAGCGCTCAAGTGTTTTTGATCATCTCTCCTGATGTTATTTGTGGATTTGGCAATGGACGTGTACCACTGTCTGTCAAATTATCAAAAGCTGGTGGTGTCTACTCTGCACAGTGGCTCAGCCAGGTAACCACTTAACCACTTAAATCCTATCTACTTCGTTGACTGGAGTCCCCCAGGGGTCTCTATACTTGGCCGGAATGGGCGCCTAATTTTTCTCCCTCAACACCAAATCTCTTTGCCGTTCCCACACATAGCCGGCCCCGGCTATGTGCCAACGTGCCCATGAGCAAGACACCTAACCCCTAATTGCTCCCCCCATGAGCGCTCATCAAAACCATCTGAGCAGCCATCAGCTGGGTGAAACTGAAAACTGATTAACAAGGTTTCCCGAATAGTAAGCCCAGAAACGTCATCATATTGATAATAGTAGCCAATATCATGTACAGACAGTACATTGTGCACGCATGCATACACATTCTTTTGATATAATAGCTGCACCCTGGTCACCGTGACCAGTGACATTTAAACAAATTTGCTTTAGCCTGGCATTGCCAGACAGACTGATCACGTGGGATCACTAACACGATCGTGGGCTACATTTGCTTGTCCTTACCACTTGTGCCAGCGAGGGACGCCTTAGCCCCGGGTAAAGTCAACAGACCTCCAGGCTTCAGGTGGAGAGCAGCTAGATGGCTGGAGACGGTGCAAGTCCACACACTCTGTTTCCACATCATGTCTGTGTTCTTGTAGAAGTCTAATGGAGACACACACATGAAATGTGTTTAGTACAGTTTAATATGGCTGCAAATAGGGGTGTAACAGTTAATCGAACAAATCGATTTAATCAATCAAATACAAAAATACTAAATTGATTTTAATAACAATAATCAATTTTGGGGGAACATTTTTTTTATCTACAAGCTCGAATATTTTTGCTATTTTATATAAAATAATATAAAATAGGGTTTAAGTGGTTAATCAGACTAATCAATTTAGTCAATTATAAACTAAATATATGCTTCTCGATTATTCGATTCATTGAACAATAATCGATAGAACAATGGCTAATAAAATAATTGATGAATGAAGGCATGTGCATCACGTTCTGACCTTTGGAACTGAAGTTTCCTCCGGCCCAGCCTCCAGCCACACACAAGATGGCATCCACTTTCTGTTGCCCTAGCAACTGGGCCACATCTGCTGTCACCTACAGAGAGACAACACATCTCATTATTAGCCATTAGCCATAAAGAATAATAAATATGCAGGACTCCATACTGGACTTGAAAATTATGTAGCCTATAAAATCTATGAATTGCAATTCACCTCAGGCAATTGTCAATGTAAAAATAGGCATACCAAGATGTAGGGTTGTCCAGCATAATAGGCTACTTATGGACTGTCATACAACCTATACCAGCCAATTAACACTATTGAAGGAAAAACCTACCTGTCCCGCCTGCTCTGTGAAGCATTCAGACAACTTGACCAGCACATTTTCATCTGCGTCCTCGTTGGCATTGATGTCGATGCTGGCGACCCACTGTTGAGTAAACAGAGACAGAGTGAGAAAGGGACAGAGTGGGGTAAATAAATAATGTAATTACAAATTGAAATAAGAGCTTGAAGCTTTACGCATCTTTCGAGTATAGCCAAACGAGCAACAAAAAGGAGCTATACTGAAGCACTGTACGTTTGTTAGTCACTCACCCATCCTTTGGATTTGAAATGCTGAACAAGTTTTGAACCCAGCGCTCCTCTTCCACCGTAGACGATAACTCGCTTCTCAGACATGCTTTCCCCTGACTAGCGCTCTGAGCAATAGCTGCTGTTCCAGCTCAAAACAGCAGATAAGTGGGACAGAGAGAGAGGGCGGGGGGCGAGAGAGAGAGAGGGGGAGAGAGAGAGAGAGAGAGAGAGAGAGGGGGGGGAGAGAGAGAGAGAGAGGGAGGGGGAGAGAGAGGGGGGGGGGAGAGAGCAACATGTTGGCTTTAGCCTTTTGCTGTAGCCATACACTGTAAAATAAATAAAAATAAAATAAATAAACAAATCAGCAAAAATGACAGAGACCAGACCAGTGAGGGGGGTTTAAAGCACTGTTTCCCAAACAGTGGGTCGGGACCCATGTTTGGGTCGTGAACCCTACCAAAAGGAGTAAAGGAGTGTAAAACCCTACTCACTTTCAAAACTGCCCTAAAGATACACCTTCAGGAGGCTGCAATTCGAAAATGGCCCCTGTCTTAACCTACCCCCCCCCCCCTCCTTCATTTTCCTCTTTTGTATATATTTATATATTTTTTTTCTCTCGTCATACCAGTAACCTGAAAGCTGATTGTATGACATTCTGTATAGTAGTGTGTATATCTGCCTGCCTCTTATATTTTATCATGATTTGTGTGCATGGGGTTCTCATCTTAAACAAGCGTTATGCTTAATGAGGGTTTCCAGTTTAGTAGACCTTGTATTGTGAATTTGTACTTCCATGTACTGTTATGTACTGTCATGTACTATTCTCATGTCTTTCTAAATAAACTACATCAATCAATCAATCAATCAAACCAATTTTTATGGATAAGTACATTTTTATGCATAAGTAAATATCCCCTTTTTTTCGTTTCCTACATTTAAAAATACATATTATTTGTAAAGATTTTAAAGAACCCAAAAAGTTTAAGACGTAGTGAAAATAGCAGAAAAGGTTTGGGAACCATTGGTTTAAAGCAGCTCAGTCAGGTGAGGGCAAAGACTGTTGACTGTCCCTAAAGGCCAGTCCACACCAATGCAACTTTTTTTATTTTTTTATTTTTTTTTCTCTCTTCATACCAGTAACCTGAAAGCTGATTGTATGACATTCTGTATAGTAGTGTGTATATCTGTCTGCCTCTTATATGACATCATGATTTGTGTGCATGGGGTTCTCATCTTAAACAAGCTTAGTGCTTAATGAGAGTTCCAGTTTAGTAGACCTTGTATTGTGAATTTGTACTTCCATGTACTGTTATGTACTGTCATATTCTCATGTCTTACTAAATAAACTACATCAATCAAAAACTCCTTGCAACATGCAACTACTTGCGTGGACTGGCCTTAAAACTGTTTTGTTGCAAAGAGTTGCGACTAGTTGCATTGGTGTGGTCTGGCCATTAGATTTAGACGCAGGTCTTGTTGTCCATGGACTAGACCATGGAGACTGGACAACAAGAGAGAAGTCCAAACAGACATTGGACATCAGATTGAGAGTGAGGCAGGTTGCCCATCTTGGCTATAAGTAGGCAGTTGGCCTATTAGAGGTAACCAACCAATCAGCCCATTACCACTGCAAGAAAATGAACACCATATAGATATATACCATAAACAACCCATACAGCAAACAAACAATCAATCCAATATTGTCACATCACTCTTAAAGAAGAGATAACAATCATCTATACAACTTCACAACTTAGAAGAATACATTGCAACAATACAACTTACAATACAATACAATACAACTTACATAAGAAATTACCATAGTTTTTGGTGTACATAAAGACTTTAGGGGCACAGCTATAAAGGACTTTTTGCGGATGTATTTTTTTTTATTGTTATCTTTTTGTGAATTAATAGAAGAATATATGTGAGTATTTAAATCTATGGTATCTGTCTGGATGAATTTTGTTTGGTAAGAATGAAAAAAATATATATACAATATAAGGACCTGAGGAGAAAAGGAGATAAACCTGAAGTTACAAAAAGTTATAAGACAGAGAACTAGCATATATAACGAGGAGGAAATGGAGATGAAAGGTGATGGAGATGATGAAAGAGCATATGGACGAATAAGAGAGAAACATCTGAGTAAACACGTCTCAGGGCAGCTAAAAGGAAGTGGCACAAAACTCCTCTCTACTTCTCCTGCTCATTAATATCCACTGTTAATGCTAACTCCTATTTCCACTATATTAAGATTCAGTCCTCTGCTTCTAACCCAGTAAGCTCTTTTCCACCTTCTCATCTCTCCTTAACCATTCCACAGGCACAGGTACCCCCACCCATCCCTTTCTGCAGAGGCTTTCTACACCTACTTTGATAAGAAGGGCCAATGCTCCAAGTGATATAGACTCCTCTACATCTAAACTTGCACTCTGCCAGAAAACACCCTTGTCTCAGACAAGGATTCACAACTTGCAAGTGTTTTTTTGTAAAAGGTTTTGCCCTTTAAAGTTGTGTCCAAGATCAATGTCAACTCCATAATAAACAGGTTTAGCTATATCCTAAGGTCCCCTGTCTCACTTCCTGGTTTAAAAGGGCAGGAAAGCTGTGGAAGCTCTGGTAAGCTTTTTATTTGTTGATAAATGCACTAAATAATATTACTATCTGGTGTGTCCCAACCATAACATGTCAACTCCATCAGTCCTTCTAACCCCCCCACCTCCCCCCCTCCATGAGCATTAATAGAAATCTAAGCAACTTGAAAACGTACTCACTACGACTGTGCTGTGGAATGAAAAAAACATCCGTCAGACTACGTCAGATGTGAACTCCGTCAGAAAAACTGTTGGAGGTTGGCCCATTATGGTTTAATAGTCAACACTTTGATCTTTTAAAATATATTTTCCCAATTAAATAAAAATAAAGGTTTTGTCCCAATTCTCAAGAATGGGTGCTAAACATATTTTTCTTATTGACAGTTCAGATATAGTTCAGTACAACTTGCATATTGTGTATGTGTATAGCATAGTTGTTTCTTCAGTGGGTTAGATGGTTGCCTCCCTTTCCATCAGAAAACACCATCTGTCAACCATTGTTTCTTATGATAATTATGTTTTGTCAAGAATTGATTGAATATACTGTATATGTTTTTTTGTACAACTCAAATATTTGTAATAAACTATTATGACAAGTGAGTGAGGTGTCATGCCTAAATACTCATTCATTGAGACTCACCAACAGACCATGAGCAATATAGAATATCCACTTCCAGTGAATGTTATTTAGAAATGTTATCATACACATAGGCTACTGTATGAATGGACTGGAAAGAATCATGGAAATCATTGTACTAAGGAAGTCTGAGTGATTTTTTGTATCACTATTTTTTAATTCATTTAATTTTATGTTGTAGTTGTTTTTAACTAAGACTATAATTCTCAACGTTGGTGCACTTGAAATGATGAAGGGATTGAAAATATGCTTATCCTAGCCTACAAGAGATTCAGATTCCTAGGAATGTCATTAAAAAGTAAAGGCTGTGAATTTCGCTCCACTATGACTTTAATTCTAACCCTTCCTCTGGAACTTCACTCGTTATTATTCCCACAGTTCCACCTTGTGGAAGAAACGAGTAATTACAGTTTGTAGGGAAATATTATGCACACAATTGTTTTTATAGGTGAGCTATACATTTGATTTATAGATTTGATAGTAAATAACAAATTGCCCTCGTGGAGATTTTAGAGAAACCTTTAAAGCAGGTCTTTGTGAATCAGTATTGTAAATATGGATCCAACTTTTAATACTAGAGCAAAACTTCAAAACCTACTCCCACTCTTCCATGTATTCTACTCAATCTGTCACCCATAGTGTGGCTGTTCTATTCTATGCAGCTACTGATGCTATTCAATGAGGTCATACCAAACCTTTCTCAATAATGCCCCATTATTGCAGAGCCACATACTGTAGGCTATCTGTGCATGGACATCGACATGAATCAAATGTTACAAATATATTAAAAAGGAATAACCTGATTTTATCACGCACCCAGGCTACTACTGATGTAGTAGTGAGAACGAATTGACATAAACATGAGTATGATTAACAGTACTTTACTGTTATGACATGATTCAACATGAAATAAAATAGGATCTCTAACAAAATGCTTTTGAAGATGGTGATTATATAACTAATCCCAAGTTTCCTGAAAGATGTGCATGTACTACATTCACAACCAAAATGTGTCTGCGGCAAACAATTTGATATCCTAGGTCCAGGGTGGGCATCTACTGCAGATCTACAAGCTTGTTCCCAAAAGGTTGCCCATCTCTGCTTGGATTATTTTTTCTTTATTTGACAGAATAGCAGTCATATTTATTTATTAACCCTTTGTTAGGTTTTATTGACTGATTTTGCCTGTACTGTATTATTCTTATTATCATCACATGCAAAATGATGGGTTCATTGCCCAGCAGCCAGTCATACCTTACATTTCCAATTGCTTCAAGCTAGCATGATCAAAATACAGTGAGTTACTTATTTTTAGGCAGCTGGCACAGTCAGTGACCTTTTTGCTTCATGACAGACCGTTTCTGCCTGAATTTGAGATTTTCTAAACTAAAATGAGTAATAAACTACTGCTCAAGTAATAAAGGGTAACTGAGACCCATATATTTTCAGTCACTCAAACAATCTTATAACATCTCCAATCAATTTAGTCATCCAAAGTTAGTTAAACTCTAAAACATTGATGCATTACTTACATGCTCAAATCCCTGGAAACATGCAAAAATACTACAATGATGTGGCTTAACCCATTATAAAGCATCGGTCATTTTAGCATCTGTTATTTTATATATATATATATCTCAACATAAGTTTTTCAGAAACCTCTTGATTTGGAAGGCATATCGTTGCCATCGGGTAGAAACCTCTTATCTCCATATTCTAACTTTCACACTACAGTGGCACACAAAATCTAAATAAGCAGATCCACAAGCTCGAAATGCAGCGCAAAGAGACGTGTTTTGAGCTTGTAGATCTGCTCCTTTTGCAGTTTTGGAATTTTAATCCTGAAAAGTAGCAGTTTTGGACATAGTTTCCACCCGACAGAACTTGTAGAATCGGCCTCAGGTCTTAATGCGTTAAAATGCCAAAAACCTACACTTAAACCTCTTAACCGTGGTGTTAATTGCCAATTCACATGCCAAGAAATTCTTCAAACTACACTGCACGCTACTCTCCAAATACAGAAGCTTGCTGGAGTAGATGTATATACGCTGTCAGGTGTAACCATTACTTTGTGCAGAGCACTTCTCGGGAGTTGTCATCACAGACCTATCCTTAGTCACGAGACAGGAAGAGGTTCATAGCCAGCTACTACAAGTCGGATCATGACGCTTCAATATGACCCCTGTGATAGTTGAGAGAGGACATGAATACTCACCTCTAGTCCATGTTGACAGACATTTGGCTAGATCCCCATGCTACTTTACAACTGGTGCGATCATGTGTCGTCACTCTGGACAGTTCAGACATATCGACAGACACTCAAATGTCACCTAGCACGTAGTGCCATCCTTTACAGTCGATTACATTCTGAGAACATATGAATATCAAAGTGTGTTGTCCTTGCTCGACAGAAGTCCTGTGACTGTTTTAAAAAAAAAACTCAGGCAGGCATATAGCACACCACCAGCTCAAGGTTAAAGTCCTTTCTTATCACACCATATTAAAGTCAGAGCAGGCGATAAAAGTATATTTAGAAATGTGGAACCACCCACAGCAGCGCAGGCAGGCAATCCTGGACGGCCTCTGCTGCACATTCACACCACTATTCTATTCAACTTTTTTACATGCACAATGATTGTTAAGACAAAAAGCTCCTCAAACTAGCAAAAAATGCGTAATTTTCTGCAAGGACCACTTGGTTGCAAGTCAACAGCATTTAAACCTTGCAGCTGACATGGGCTCATGCCCCAAAACAAGGAGCAACTCCTTAGCGCGAGTCATTTTAAGAAATAAATGAAAGTTTGCCTCATTAAGAAACTAGACTGAAGAAGCCAGGAGTAAGTGTGGCAAAATGCCACCCAGTGCAGCAATGCCCATGTAATAACCTGGATTTGAAACCAAACTTTTAACACTACTACTCACAACACTGACTGCACACTCACAACCCAATGCATCCAGCAGAAGTCGAATGGGTTTCAGTTAGGGTTACTCTGCTACACACTTAAAAACACAAAAGTGCTACAGGCAGGAGATTCACTCAGTGGGTTGCTTTTATTAATTAAGTTTTTTCCTGACAAGGTTCCTGTGTTAAGGGAATGACATTCTGGTGAGGGGCAACAACAAAATAAACAAAAACATGGGCCAAGAAACTAATTCAAAACAGATTCCCCGGTACAACTAGTAATAATATACTAGCTGGTCCCTATAAATATTGCAGCATTTTAAGTCCTTCCAAATGTACAAGGTATGTTACAGTTAGACTTCACAACATGAACAGTGGACATACAAAATAATTTAGAGGACTTTCTTCAGCTCGTCGTACAAGACCAGCACAAAAGCACCGCCCATGCCTCTGAGCACATTAGACCAGGCTCCCTTGAAGAAAGCCTTGCTACCCTCTTCACGTGCAATCTTCCTCCAGCAGTCCATGGTGCCACTGTACATGATGTCCGCTGAGGGGTTAGAAAAGACAAAGACACGTCACACCTCCTCCAACCTCACATGGTTTTATAAATTTAAAAAAAGCTCAACCTTATGTTTCAGATCTAACTTTTACACGCACATCTAAGCCCAGAAGTTGGGCAGGTGCTGAACAAAAAACAATAGCCAAAAGAACGCTTGCACACCGTTGGGCTCAGGTTTCCAAAGAATGTATTGCACACAAACTGCCTGTGTACATGGGCACTTTGTGGGTGCAATAAATTCTTTGGAAACTGGAGCCAAACTTTGCGTGAGCGTTTTGTCTTTTCTAGTCAGATTTAACTTACCTCCTTTGCGTCCGGACTGCATCATCATACGACGGCGGACGGTATCGAAGGGGTAGGAAATGAAACCGGCACACGCAGTCACAGTCTGAGCAATTGCCCAGCTGACAACAATGTGTGTGTTCTTGGGATCTGGCAGCATGCCTGCAGAAAAATGACACAAGAGGATTAAAGCGGTCCTCAAGAATTCACAAAGAAAGCACCCAAACCCTACTGTACATCTTGCCAATAAATAATTTGAACTTACCCTTGGCTGTGTCGTAAACACCAAAGTAGGCAGCTCTGTAGATGATGATGCCCTGCACAGACACACTGAAGCCCTGGTACAGGCCCTTGAAGCCATCAGACTTGAAGATCTTCACCAAGCAGTCGTTGAGGCCTTTGAATTCACGTGCTCCGCTTTTGCCAACGTCAGCGGCCAGGCGTGTTCTGGCGAAATCAAGGGGGTAGACAACGCAGAGGGAAGTGGCACCAGCAGCACCACCGGAAGCCAGGTTGCCGGCTAAGTACCTCCAGAACTGCTTGTGCTTGTCCACACCGTCAAGGAAAATGGCCTTGTACTTATCCTTGAATGCAAAGTTGAGAGCCTGGGTAGGGAAATATCTGATGACGTTAGCCAGGTTTCCTCTCCAGAATGATAGGAAGCCCTGTTCCTTGGGGAGACGAACGAATGTGTCAACGATGCCCTTGTACTGCTTGTCCACTGAGATCTGTTTGCTGGCATGTTGTACCTGTAATAAAAGCAAAAGGATTTGGAGATTACTTTCAGCATTAGTCATATTTTTACAAATGGGCTGTTCTCAACCAGCCTAGTATTTAAGGGTCATAGATTGTTTTTATCCCATTTTAGGAATCACAATTCAAACCTCAACATTTGAGGTTTGAACTGTGACAACTCCCAAAATATAACAATTTAAATATGATAGTTCAAAGCAATTCTTATAAAAGGAGAGTTGTGCAAGGCTGTCTGGAAGAATCACGTTTAGGCCTACTACTACTAAACGTTCATGGCATCCATTCACCAATTCAAAGCCCCACCTCCTACTTGTGATTTGAGCCTGGCTGCACCATGCATAGATTACACAGACTTTGCCCCTCTAAAAACTGGCAAACTTTCAAACAACATGGAGACTTGCTGCTACCACTTTGACCTTGGTCATTTGACACAATCAATGCGAATGTGTTAAATTAAAAATGAACACAACCGTTATTGGCCTGTTTTTTTAATACATCTTTAAAAATGTTTGCCCTTTTTAAATGATCCTTTTCTGTGAAGCACATTATTGTTGCACCTGTTGGTATATGAAATGTGCTGTAGCCTACAAGTAAGTGGATGATTATCGTCACCTTTAAGACCACCACAACAGACAGGTGTCAATTATTGTCAAATTACAGCCCAGGTGCTGCTAATTGACTGCTCATGCCAATTAACTGCAGTGCCAAGAAACCCAAGTTTGATTGCCCCCCCTAGCCTACTGACCAATGGTGTAAAGTAACTGAGTACATTTACTCAAGTACTGCACTGAGGAGTTCTTTTTACTTTACTAGTATTTCCAATTTTCTGTGCTTTTACTTCTACTCCTCTACAACTTGAAAACTTTAGTTACTTTGTAGATTAAGATCATTTTATGAGCTCGTAGATCTGCCAATTTGTATAAATGTTATACATTTGGAAACTTGTGAAATAGGACAGTCTGTATAAAGGACAGTCTGTAGAATGAGTAGTTTTACTTTTAAGTATATTTGTAAACCAATACTTTTGCTTGTAACAGTATTTCTAAAATGCAGTATTGATACTTTTACTAAAGCAAAACATGCGAGTACTTTTTCCAACACTGCTACTAACCTGGAGAAGAAGCTTCACCCTCTCAATGGGAGCAACAGCTGTTTTGGAGATGGCAGCGGAAATACCACCAGCCAAGAAGTCCTTGGCGAAAGAAACGACCGTCTCATTCATTTTCAGATGTTGTCAAAACCGAAAAGGAGAAGAAGATGATGTCAAGTGTCTTCCCGTTCAACCGAAGGACTCACGACCGGTGGGGTATGCCGACAGAGGTGAAGTGAACTCTGCCAACTTGGACAGAGGGTTTTAAGCAGTCTGGAGTCGAGGAAAAAAACGTAAGCCTCACGCTCAAATTTAATTGGCGCAGCTGGTGACTCTCAAACGTAATTGGTGCAGCTGGTGAAGTTGTGGGCGGGGATAAGGTGTCCTTGGGACTCCGATTTGGCGTCTTCCTCATGACTCTCAAGTCAGGCAAATAATAGCAAGTTTGGAATTGGCAATTGCCGCCCCAGCAGCCCCACACAACCTATTCATATTTGTTTTGCGGTTTGAGAATTGGAGGATACCATTATATTGAATATTTGGGTTTATCTATGTCATGTTCTGAACTGGATCAATCAAGGTCATGTCAAATAAATGTCAGCTTTATGCAGCTGAGCCCCCAAGGGTCCCAGAGACCTATTAAGGAAAGGTCATGCTCCAGTTAATACGAGATGACCTCCAATCTTCAGTTTCTCACAATTGGTAGGCTTAATCATATGACTTAATCAAATTGTACATGCTGAAATGAACAGACTAATCAAAGCTAAGAACCCAATTAACCTGTGAGCCCAATCAACAGTTTTGCAAAAATATTTAACCACATATTTTGAGAGGTGTAAAAGCAAAAATGCATTTGAACCATTGTACATGGTTAGTTGGAAATGCAACACTAGCGTGCAGTACTTCAGATAGGATTAGTTAGGATTAGTGACATTGAACAGGTGTAAAAAGTTGGATCATAGGTGTCAGACAAATGATTTGAGGGTAAATGCTGTGGTGGTATGAGTACTGCTGTCGGGCAGAAACCTTGTAACTCCCATATTTCAACTTTTTATGTTTTTTAGTAAATTAATGCCCTAGCTACTTCATCATACAAGAGTGTCACACAAAAGAAGTGAAAATAGCAGATCTACAAGCTCACAATGTGCAACACGTTGAGAGCTTGTACATCTGCCATTTTCACTATTTTAAAACGTTTTTAAAACAATAAAAAAAGAACGGTATTGGTATTTGGCAACAAAATGATAGTCATACTAACCACTAGTGACCATGGACCCAAGAAAACAAGTCTCACAACAATGCAATGCGATGGTTTATTAGAACCCCACAATGATATTTTGACAGGCAAGAATCAATGTAACATATTGAAATGTATTTTTCACCAGCATGATGATCTTTTTAAAACAACACATAAAAATGTCAGTGTTTGTACAGGTGAAACATGCAAGCAGCAACATGAAATGTGAACAATTACTGTTCTACACTCGTTCATTCATTTTAACATCAGCCTGAATGTCAGGCTTACTAATGTTAGGGAGCCTACAGTATTTTAGTAATATAAATAAAGTCTGCACACCGGTTCTCATCTCCACTTTTTTTTTGTATTGCTACTTGTCAACATTCCGATCACAAGATCTTTTCCTGTTGAAGATCTTGTGATCGAAACATTGAATAGCAGCAATACAAAAGTGGAGCTGTGAACTGGTGTGCAGACTTTATTTATTTTACTGTTGAACTGGTGTTTGTCCAGCACCTTGACTTTAGATTGGGATGTTTTTCTAGCCTACTGCATTATAACCTCATAAAATTATCAGTCTCCTCTTCTGGATTAAGGCTACGTTGTGCTATTCTAAAAACTCTACAAAAATATAAAACAATAATAACACCCAAGGCACATTACAACCACGTAGCAAACCATGTTACTATGGTTAAAATACAAATAGTAGTTACAGACATATTAAGAAAAATAAGAAAAAATAATATACAGTAATAAAGTTTGTGCTTTGTACCATGTAGGGCCATGGTCAGACCAAGATTATTAATACATGGAGACATAATACTGTCAGAAGAATAACTGTTTGTGATAGAGGTAGAGCTTTGATGATAGAAAAACATGATAGTAGATGTCAAGTCAAAGTCAACAACATCATTGCCATGAACACGTGAAAGCCGAAATTCGGGAGAATAGGATTGTGACTGACACTAGCTTCTGCCATAGAAGCTAGTAAAGATTCAAGGCCCATTTTGGCCAGTCCATGTCTTTAAAAAATATTCACCAGTGAGGTGAGGAGTACGTATATTCCGTAGAAGCCTGATTTCTCGCGCCGTGTCTCACCAAGATGACTCCTGTGACCGAAAGCTCCTGTTTTTCATGTAGCGCTTCCCCTCTTCCAACTCGTAAGGCCTCAGGCTTTGGTCTACCCCTGGTTTGCGTTTGTAGCTCAGCGGCGAAACGATGTACCCGTTGCGGTAAAGGCACACCTGCTTGCACATCTCAAAGCAGGTGAAGAGAAGGCCAGAGTAGGGAACAATCTGTGAAGGAAGGGTAGACGTTAGAACACCGTTTCCCCAAACACTGGGTTTGTGGGTCACATTTGTGGGTCGCGGACCCATTTGTATGGGTCGCAAGTAAATATCCCTTTTGTTTATTTCCTACATTTTGTTTATAATTATTTAAATTTTTCATGAATTAAAAACTAATTCAAACATTTTTCAAACAAGAATTTCATGACAAGAAATTCCTTATTTAGGGAGAAAGAAAAGACTTGAAGTAGTGAAAATAGCAGATCTACAACCTCACAACGCGGATTCAGGGTCCGTACAACTGCCATCAAATGACATTTGGAGGTGGAATAACAGAACATAGCATGCTATACCAGTCCAGAAATAGAAGCTGCCTTGTGGCATACATTTATGAATTACACGTAGAGCATTGCTTTCCAAACCCCTTCCCCACACCCACACGTCTAATTTATACTCAATTGCCTTGTCTCTTGGCTAAAATAAATTTCAAGCTAACAATGCGACGTCCCTTGAACTCAGCTGGACGTGTAATTCAGCTGAGTTTGCTGTCTGGAACAGAGGTTGTAATTATTTAATGTAACAGACAAAGTACGATTTCGATGTCGTCCCTGCGCTCTCATTGTGTATCAGTTCCTTTTCGCTTGTGTGTAACATATGACAAAGCTTGAGCCGAGTCATAAGACGTCAAGCTCACACTAATGATATGAACAGCCATGGGTACAATTGTGTCTTGCTTAATATGAATAAACAAACAATGTAAGGTATAGCAATTTATAGCAAAAATATACCATACCGTACCTTTATTGCATTGGCAGTAAAGCCACTCCAAAGTGCAAAGATGCCCTTGTTTTTTATCACCTGTCTAAAACAGTCCATCATTCCTCTGAAATGGACATCAACCCCACCTAAATGGGGCAGCCGGGCACTCTGCGCCTGAGAAGAGAATAAAAGTGAGTGTGAGTCAGTAAAGTGTCATGAGGTATCTAATTAACCAAATTCCAATAAGGTGGCACATTAAAAGAAGACAGATTAATTAAGTACAGTTGGATTCATGGCAGATGTGATCGTGACAAACTCTGTGTATTACACCAATGCCATGAAGGAAAATGTAAGTTTCTGGCTTCAGTAATGCAAAAGTTAAAATGTGCTTTTAACAACAGGAAGATACCATGATTATTGTTTTCTATTTTTATGTGGGTAACAATATAACTTAAAGGTAGGGTAAGTGATATTTTTTGGTTAAAACAAAAAGTATTTTGTTAAAAGGTTAAAATACTATATTCTGATAGTAATCATTGCTATAGAGTGTTTTTTCAGTAACAGATGTTTCCCTGAGTCTCCAGCTCTTTAATAAACAGAAAATACATTTTTCGGTAGGTGTCAAAATCTCAGCCAATCAGGAGAAAGTACCCATTTTTAAGCTTAATTTGTATAGTGTTCCAGTTAAAATTTTGTCTGCTCATTTCTTAGTGTCATCACTTCCAATTTCACTTGTTTAATCTATATCCTGATTGATTTCTCTGTCCTGGTTGGATAAAATTGGAAATGAAACTAAAAAAAAAACTACAAAATACATTTTCTGTTTTATAAAGAGCTGGAGAGACATGGAGACTTTTTATATGGACAGGACACTCTATAGTAACGAGCACTATCAGAACATAGACCCATTTCGCAATTATTTGAATAATTGCAAATCACTTACCCTACCTTTAAGAACATTCAAATTTGTGATAGTTATGAACCACCACAAAGAGAATACAAAATATTTCAATGGATAATGATGACCACCAGTGGCCTAATAGCCTAGCATATTACACTTAAGGATATTACTTGTTAAGGAATGGGTAATATTCGTAGCACCGAACAGAATAGAATGGGGGGGGGGGGGGCAGAACAGATCAAAACTGGTATCACATGACTGTTTTGCTGGAAATAGCATCATTCTGTTACTGAGTTTTACAATCACACTGTATGACCTTTTGTTAACCATAACTATAAACACCACAGATAAATGAATCAGTCTTAAAATGAACAATCACTGAAAGGAAGAACACGTTCAGTCGTGGGTCTTCGCCAATGAAAACCAAAGTTTGGACAGGAATGCTAAGCAAACTCATCAGTTAAACAATACCTAGGTTAATCTACTAACTTCTACAAAGATTGCGTTTCTATTGTCTATTTCTTCTCACTGACACTTAACTCTGACCCCTTGATGACAGAGGAACTGTGGATAAGGCTCAAGTTATATAGATATCATGAGATAAGGTATCATTGTAGTAACTATCATATCTGAAAGTAGTTTTGTTATTTGTTATTTGATATACTGGAAACAAGTGACTCCCAACTAGCCGACTGTGTGATAGTTACTGGCTATCTATAGCTTCAGCAGACCAAAGAGTACATTTGCATTCTCAGCTGCTATTGAACCTTGTGGTACTGTAGCTAATAATAGGCTGATAAAACCGGATGTAGTATTCTGCCCTTTGAAGACCTATTGTTCACCATGTGTGCTGTCGGTAGTACAGACGAGGACACGGCAGAGTAAATTTTAACCTGTGCTTATCCAGGGAGGACTCGCTGTGCATGCAAATTCTACATCAGTAACACCCTGCATTATACTCCCACAGTTATACTTGTTCACACGTGTGTGTTTGTGTGTGTGTGTGTGTGTGTGTGTGTGTGTGTGTGTGTGTGTGTGTGTGTGTGTGTGTGTGTGTGTGTGTGTGACACACACACACACACACACACACACACACACACACAACTGGTGCTACATACATATATATACTGTATATAGCATGCACGAGAAATATGACACTTATCCACCAAGTAGTTTGTAAGATTAGCTGCGGGAAGACAGACAGACACATGCATGTGCGTGTGCAGACACACATCATCTCCTGAATAATTTTCATGGGGTAGTATTCATTACATTTTCTGAAATTGAAACCCATCTAACTTCACTACTTTTCAAAATGTAACCACATTGAGAAATTGGGAAGGTTTCTAGACTTAGTAAACTGGACCCGAGTTGGCTCTGCCCATGGACCGCTTTTTTCAGTCTACACCAAATCTCTTGGCCAAAACTAGCCAATCTACAAGCTCACAACGCATCGCAATGCGACCTGTTGTGAGCTTGTAGATCTGTTTTTTTTGGGGAGGCTAATGTTCCCCCCACAATATGGATGCTGGGGTTCAAGAGGTTAAACCTCCTTTAGCACAGGAGGCATGGGAGGACATAAGTTTAACTCTTGAGATTTCGTTTTGCTACTCCCACCCACCGTTATGAAAATAAAGCCACAAAATTATTGTAGGCAAAAGAGTGAGAAACAATAGCCTAAATTCAATGAACAAGATCACTAGTACTTACTTGCATCTTCCTTTTGACAGTTTCAAATGGGTAGGACAAGGTTTGGGCCACTCCCACAGCAAGACAGCCAATCATAAAGTTCTGGAGTGAAGTTAAACGGACAAGAGGCTGCTGCCACAGCTTATCCAGGTTCATGTAGACAGCACAGCACCCAGCAGAAAAGGGGAATGCGCCTGTAGTGAAAGAAAATGCAGGTTGCAAATCTTAAGAACATATAGAGCTACATATAATACATACAAAAAATCTGAAAATAAATGGTCAGCGATGGAACAGTCTACCTTCAATCAATTATCTTTATCACCAGTGGTGGAAAGTATCTAAGTACATCTACTCGAGATATTTTTACTTTACTGGAGTATTTCCAGTTTTCAATACTTTTACTTCTACTCCACTACATCTCAGAGCCAAATATTGTACTTTTAACTCCACTACAATTATTTGAAAACTTTAGTTTCTAGTTACTTTGTAAAACATACATTAACCACGTCAGACCTATATACTTTGGCTATTTGAAAATAGCCGCTCTACATGCTCACAACGCGTCGCTTTGCGACACGTTGTGAGCTTGTAGATCTGCTATTTTCAAAGGATTTGATACATTTGGAAACTTGTGAAATGGGACATTGTGCATAATGAGTACTTTTACTTTTAGTACTTAAGTATATTTTGATGCCAATGCTTTTGTACTTTTACGCAAGTAAATTTTTAATACTGGTACTTTTACTTGTAACAGAGTATTTTCTACATTGTGGTATTGATACTTTTACTTAAGTACAAAATGTGAGTACTTCTTCCACCTCTGTTTATCTCTAGGTACACGGCAACCTTAGGATCACCAATTGGAAACAAATGAATGAGCAATATTTACCCAAGACTGTGAGAGAGAAGCCCCTATAAAGTGCCAGAAGTCCTTCGCCCCGGTAGATCTTTGAGAGAGTGTGAACCACACCAACATATGTGGGCTCCCTGCAGTTCTGAACGATGAGTCTTGTCTCTGCCACCTCCAGAGGGTATGTTGCCAGGGCGGCCGCTATGCCCGCCACACTTCCAGCAAATATGACCCTCCACTGAGATATGTATCCCAAATGATCCATGTGCAGGTGGACTATCCTGGAGATGGAAGGAAGAAAATACATAAACACTCAGAAGACGGGAAAGAGACAATCATTCAGTCACGTTAAAAATGGTGAATGGTGCATTTATATAGTGCCTTACTGCCTTTTTATACCAAATGTATTACATTCACCCATTCACACACCGATGGCAGAGGAAACCAGGCAAGGCACCAACCTGCTCATCGGGAGCAGTTTGGGGTTCAGTGTCTTGCTCAAGGACACTTTGACAATAACTCAGGGGAAGCCGGGGGAACAAACCGGGGAACCTTCCCTTTCCCGAGTGGCCACTCTACCTTCTGAGCCACTGCCGGCCATTGCAGTGTAATTTAGACTTCTAGCCATTAGTAGCCCCTGTCATAATTGTTTTTATGTTTGTGTATGCAATGCATACTTAAGTAGCTCTCACAAAATGTAAACAAACACATTGACAATATCTTTAAAAATATATATAATTATCTGGCAATAGAAAATGACATGTAGTGACACTATGGTCCTTTAACAGCTGATCATTGTGTGGTAGTGGGTTGTGGTCGTGGTGTGAAGCGAGGCTATATGGGGGAAGGCCGAGAGGTGGCGCCCGTGCAGCAGTGGAATGTGGAATGTATGGAATGTGTCTCACTATAATGGGCCTGATTTGCTTTCAAAAGCCTGCCAATCAGGCCCATCTCACTCTTAATGCGGGATTAAACCATGGGCTGATTTTGCTGTTTGTTTACCAGTTCAGGTTAAAAAGATTTAGGTGTGTCTGTCAATGTGCTCTGACAATGCAGTTGACTATACTTGCAATTTAAATTGGCACACCCACCACGGCTCTATAGGCATATCTAACACACCCATAATTAATTGTATTAGCTGCATTGATTACTAGTTTGCCATGTTTTAATCTGCTGTGTATAGTTTTTAACCTAAACAAGAGAACAAACTACGAAATCAGCCTAATTTCATGCCTGTGAACAGACCAAGCTGTCTTGTCCTGACATAACTGTGACTATGTCAGGAGGTGAGATCGGATGACGTCATGTCTCTTGGGTAAAAGTAGCTCCACACACACACACACACACACACACACACACACACACACACACACTGCACAGACTACAGATGACTGTCAGCTGACTGCCACTGTGTTGCGCCTGCGTGACACATAACTCCCTTTACTGTTATGAATTATGTATAAAGTTGACTTGTATCCCCTTCCCACCCAAATTAGTGCATAAAATATGCACGTTTTATTAAATGTCTCTCTCTCTCTCTCCATCACCATCTTTCTCTCGCTCTCGATGTGTGCGGTCAAAAAAAGAATTACCGGTTCGCACATAATCTATTTTTAGGGGAAAATGGGAGTGAAAAGCTTTTCCTCTTCACGCCGCTGATTCAACGTAATGCATCAGGTGTTCGGGCTCCACTAATAAAACCTGACTACCCCCCAACAGGCACAGACACCTCTTGGTGGCCCAATTGCCCGGAAAAAAACCTTTGTGTGTTCAGGCCTGTACAGTGAAGCTGACTCCGCAGAATGTGGTGATAGCGAGAGATACTATCTGTTTTGTATTGGATGGGGGTCTCGGGCAGGGGGTCAAGAGGTTTGCAGGCAGCAGGGCATGATCGGGGGTTTCAGGCATGAGGGTCAGAGGTTTTCCGGCGGGGCATAAGCAGAGAAGGCCGGGGGATTTCAGGCGGGAGGTCAGAGGTTTTCCGGCGGGGCATCAGCACAGAAGGCCGGGGGTTGCAGGCGTCGGCAGGGACTGACAGCAGCAGACTCTCAGGCAGGGAGTCGGCCGGGGTCATGACTGGAGATTTTAGGCAGGGATATCTGCAGCGACTCCCAGGGTGCGGGGGTGTGGGGCGTCGGCAGGGACAGCCGAGGGATTCAGGCATGTGTGTGGGTTCGGGTGGGGGGGCAATATTGCTAACTGTACACTAATGTACTTGCTGCAGCTGTTTAATTTAATTATAAAATAAAATAAAATCATTATTTGTATTTGCTGACAATGCATCCAGAAAGCACATTTAGTGCCTTGGGTATCTGAAAAGCAGCATCAACAAAACTAAAAGGTTATTATTATTATTCATTAGTATGCTAATTAACCATCTAATATGATCCAGGCCACGTGTGGGATAGATACTCATAAACAGAAGTGCTCTCTCCCTCCAGGAATTGTGTACAGTACAGAACAGAACAATCATTTGCAGAGTGGGTGGGGTGGTGGGTGTTGTTTACTAGGCTACACGTGCTATATGTTGACGTGGGCTACAGCGAAAAAACTACTCAATTTATAGCATAGTATCAGTTGACGCGTGTCACACCTCTTTCTATTATTTATATCCCTGATTATAGGCTGTTTACGATCGATAGCTGTCACGCTCTATTCTGCCCTGCAATGACACCAAAATCGTCCGAGCACATCCAGCGTTCTGATTGGTCCAAAAGTGAAGGCGTGACACATACCATAAAACAGGAAGTATGTTGTTTTTGTACTGTAGCTGTCAGTGGTTGCTAATAATATGAGTTATATAAAGTACATCATACATTTCCCTAGTCCAAATTAGACACAATGACATAATAAACATCATGCAGTCGCACGTTCAAAGTGATTTTTCAAACATTATCCACTTTTTCAGCTGACTTTCTAACAACAGAAGAATAATAGCTGCAGGCAGGCTGCAGCTTTCTTTTCCAGTAGATAAACAAACGGTTTGAATGTGTCCCACAAGCTACACATATTTAATATTTATATATCTTTTATAAATAAACGTGGTAATACAGCTTTCCCTTGTCCAGTAGTTAACAGTTTGAATGTGTCCCACATGCTACACATATTAATATTTGTATATATGTTTTAATAAACGTGGTAATACAGTGATGGTCTCTCATAATATGAGACCATCACTGTATTACCACGTTTATTAAATACATTGAGACTCTCATTCACTTACTTTTTGTACGTTGCCACGTGAACCGCGCTGTAAGGAAACAATCGGAGACAGGAGACCACATTTCCCTTCCACAGTCCTCGGAGTCCCTCGTTCTGGCAGATGAGCACAAAACTCTGCCAAAAGCCCCTCTTGCAGTGAAAGGTGCCCACCTGGCTCTTGATCTTCACCACCTCCAGAGGCGACGTGACGGTTTTGCTGAAGAATCCGGCGAAACCGACGCACAACAAGCTTTGATAATGTGTCAGTCGGACGTCTTCCGTAACGGTTGCCATTGTTGTTATTACTGCTATGGCTGCTGCGCGAAAAAGTGCTTCTTCTTCATCCGAAGGACTGTGATTCGATGATCGTCGTCTAGGAACGAGCAGGACACAGCGGTTGTTTACCTAAACATCTATATATAGGATTAAGCAGGTATCCGTGTTGTGACTAGTTGAGCCAGCGGCGGTATTATGTGACACTGACGGGACACGCAGTGCACGTCACTGGTCAGTAATGAATATGAAAGAGCACAAGGCGCCAGCAAAAGGGTTACATTCCAGCAACAGACCACTAGATGGTAGTGATCGGTCCACTTTTGGTGGTCGAAACTTTTTTGCATACATGATTGATTGATTCAATCAATCAATCATGTATGCAAAAAAGTTCATCAATTTGATTGATTGATTGATTGATGTACTTTATTTAGGAAGACATGTGAAACAGTACATGACAGTACATAACAGTACATGGAAGTACAAATTCACAATACAAGGTCTACTAAACTGGAAATCTCATTAAGCACTAAGCTTGTTTAAGATGAGAACCCCATGCACACAAATCATGATGAAAATGATGCGTGTGTGTGTGTGTGTGTGTGTGTGTGTGTGTGTGTGTGTGTGTGTGTGTGTGTGTGTGTGTGTGTGTGTGTGTGTGTGAATAAACCAATTAATTCATTTTTTTTATTGATCGGTTGATTGATTTGATTGATAAAAATGGACATGTATTTGTGCATACATTATCTGCAAGATAGAACACAACAAAGCTTGAGGTCTGACACTGTGTGTGTGTGTGTGTGTGTGTGTGTGTGTGTGTGTGTGTGTGTGTGTGTGTGTGTGTGTGCGCGTGAGTGTGAGTGTGAGTGTGTGTGTGTGTGTGTGTGTGTGTGTGTGTGTGTGTGTGTGTGTGTGTGTGTGTGTGTGTGAATAAACCAATTAATTAATTTTTTTTATTGATCGGTTGATTGATTTGATTGATAAAAATGGACATGTATTTGTGCATACATTATCTGCAAGATAGAACACAACAAAGCTTGAGGTCTGACACTGTGTGTGTGTGTGTGTGTGTGTGTGTGTGTGTGTGTGTGTGTGTGTGCGCGCGTGAGTGTGAGTGTGAGTGTGTGTGTGTGTGTGTGTGTGTGTGTGTGTGAGTGTGAGTGTGAGTGTGAGTGTGAGTGTGTGTGTGTGTGTGTGTGTGTGTGTGTGTGTGTGTGTGTGTGTGTGTGTGTGTGTGTGGGCGGGGGGGTTCAGTCTCTGCAAACCACCAAGCCTGATTTGGCAACCACCATCTTGTGAGCTTGTAGATTGGCTATTTTTGCTGAATGTTCATTCAGGAGGGAGGAGTGGCGGCAAAGAGACGGAGAGCCAGGAGAAAATCTAAATCAAAGACGTAAAATATACAAATAGTATAATAAGCAGAAGGTATGTATGTAGGCCTACATGACCATCACAGTCTTGTTTTCCCTAAAAGAGACAACTGGAGGCAGCTGCTGCGTTAATGCTTCAAACTGCTGTGTCGTAAACTAAGAAAAAGTGCCTAGGAAATGAATTTCGTTTCCACGTCTAGGCACTACTTTTTAAATGCATTTTTGCGTTGACAATACGCCTTGTGGACTTTGGTTCAAAAGTTCTCCGAAAATATCCTGCAGTTTTTTGTCACAAGCCATAAATGTGAATCACAAAAAACGAAAATCTTATGCTGCTGGTTTTGCTTGTAGATTTCTTGATATTCATTTTGACAGCACACAATCTCTCTCAAACTGTCATTTATGTGTACCTAACATATGAGACAAGTATTGATGCATTAGTATACTCAAATGTGAATGTAGACCTTGAAATATAGTAAAGCTTGAGTGATTTGCACCCAACAAAATTAAACATTACACATATTTTGCTCAAAACACATGTTTCATACATAAACAATGTCAGAACCTACTGTGTAATGAGAGGAAGACAAATCTAAAAAACACTCAAATAATGGACAATACTAGAATAGATGCGTTACAGAATATGGTATACTATACAATATTTATTACAATGCAACAATGTGTTAATGTCACAGCATGTCTCATGAGTAGATCAGAACCCCTCACAAAATTGGATGATTGTTACAACTCAACCCAAAATATGCTGCGGTCAATTATATGCAGCCAACCCACCTTGCCCCACCCCATCTCAACACAACTCACCTCACTCTCACTGCACCCTATCTCACTCCATCTCACCCCACCTCAAGGTGGGGTGGGGTGGACCCCACCAGGGTGTTTTTACATGTATATCTGCTGCACAGGAATATGACTCTTTAGTCATCAAGAGCCCTAAGCCTGCAGTCAGCTTTAACAGGTGTTATCAGCTCTTGGCACCAGTGTGTGTTCAGCACTTATTGGGGTCCATACCTTCTCAGGTTGTGACTCTACCCAGTGCTTTTCATGGCAAATGCAAAAGGAAGACATTTTCTGTTGCTTGTGGGAAAGAGGTGTGTTAATGTCACAGCATGTCTCATTAGTAGATCAGATCACATTGGAGCTGTGCGTGGCAATGCTTTTGTGTGTGTTGTGTGTGTCTTGCAGACACACAGGAACATCTTCCTGTCAACCTGTCACCTGCAACCACAAAGGCCATGGCCGTCGTTTCTCCTCAGTTTGGCCTTGTGCCCCTCAAAAAATGTGCCCCTGAGGCCACAATGACCTTAATGCCCCAGCTGACTGTACCACTTTCTCCTCTGTCTCTTTCTTGTCAATATGTAGAAGCCAGTGTTTCTTTATTGTCATGTAGACACCAGTGTCTTTTGTTGTGATTCTGAATTCTTAACTCCCCTGAGTCCCCATCTTTAAACCAATGCAATCCAGTGACTTTGGTGCAGGGCTGAGCATGGATCAGAATGTAAATACCATTATTTATTTATTTCACTGCAGATAGTTTACATATTAAATTCATCCTTAACCCTTGAATTCAATTAATTCTTTCAATGGACTAAAATCTTGTTAGCTGGCCTTCCTGCCCTGGCATTTGGCCTTTGTGCCCTCAAAAAATGTACAACGCCAAGTGGCCTTGCCCCTAAAATGACAAAATTCCAGGCATGCCTGCAACACACTTTCATGATTTGTAGACATCCTGTCATCCACGTAACTCCCCATCCTCAATGTGCTATCCGTTGCCAACTGGCAACCGGTGAAGGGGCACACATTATACCTTTCAGCGAATGTCTCATTATTGCTGCTTGTAGTTTGCCCATTTGCAGTGTTGGTACAGGGCACCACAAGTCGGGGACATACTGTAGATACTTAAAGGACGACTTGACCCATTGTCAACCTATCTATTTCAACCTATCTATGGTGCCTCTCTATTCAAGAAGGCAAAGGGCAGTGTCAGTTTCATCCCCTCTGCCATTATGCTCCTTGATAAACACAAACCCCCTAATACCTGATTTACCTCACCTGGTCGAACTGGACTTGCTTGCTAATGCCCTCCATGAATATGCGTGTGAGCGCAGGTGCGCACACACACATACACATACATACACACACACACACACACACACACACACACACACACACACACACACACACACACACACACACACACACACACACACACACACACACACACACACACACACACACAGACACACACACACACGAAGGCAGGCACCTGGATGAGCTGGACTTGTGTGCTAATATAGCTTCCATGGACATACATACATGCACACACACATGAAAGCATACAGAGGACATTGCCTTCTTTTAAAGACACTATTACATTTAGCTTATCTTTTATAGAATCAAAGTACTTAAATTGTGGTGTATATTTGTATATTGTCTTGTCTTGAATGTATGCATTGACCCGAGCAAAACACTGTCCCTTTTGGAAAGGACATCTAATCTAATCTAATCTAATCTAATCTAATCTAATCTGACAAGTTAAGGCAAGTAATAATTCCAAGATGGCGGAGGGAGAGGGTCGCAGCATGCCAGCTCCGACTTTCAAACGTTCATGGCTTAAACCTGAAGTCTACAAAACAACTGACGACAAAATCATTGTGGAGGATGAGTTACTACACTTTCTCTATGCAAGGATCAAAACTTTGAGCCAAGATGAAATCGTACTGTTGGCTACTAATACGTTCGACACAGAGGGGATTGAGGCGTCTAAGAAAGTGTTGTTTAAGTTGTGCCCTGCTACCACGCAGAGGAACATAGCCCACAAAGGGCTGCATAAAGACGTGAATAACATCAAACTGTGTCTCAAAGTGTTGAACGAATCTGGGGAGAATATACCTAGATTTGTATCACATTATCTGGAGGATTTACCGCCGGTGTCGTTTACCAGCATTGACACAACTTGTCTGCTACGGAGAATGGAGCAGCTATATGCGGAAGTGTGTTCCCTGAAACGTGTCACCCAGCTCCAGACAGAGGTATGCGAGCATATGAATGACCGGGTGGCAGCATTAGAGCACCGCCCTGCTGAGCGAGCTGCGGGTCTTGATGACCCGGGGCTGGAGCCTGCTACGCGGCAGTTGTGGAGCGAGGTATCCAGCTGTGGCATAACGCTTGGGACGAGTGCGACGGAGCCGGAGACGAATGGTTCGGGGACAACACCGACCACACCAGGGATGAGTGCGGCGAACCAGGCTGCGGTGAGAGCGGCATCATCACGCAGTCCGGGCGGAGAGGTGGCGACGGCCTCGGGGACCGTGAAAAGGTCTATCGATCCTGAAATCCCATCCTTCAGCCTGGTTGTGAAAAAGGGCCGGCCCCAGCAGGGGTCGGGGCTTGCCTCTGCTCTAAGGGGGTCGCGAACCGCTGGCAACACCAATGGACGGGCCAGGAGGCCAGGTGTTGCTCCCATCGTCGGCACCAGTGCTGTGAGTAGCATCAAAACGGTGCAGACCAAACTAGTGAGTGTGTTTGCTACCAAGTTCTGTCCTGAGTTGGATGCTGACTCGCTTTCTGTGTATCTTAAAGACAAGCTCAATCGTGAGGTTACATGTCACAAGATTGTCAGTGCTCATAGCAGATTTGGATCTTTCAAAGTGACTGCGGAATGTAAAGAGGTTGGGGAGATGTACGCCCCTGAGCTATGGCCTGAAGGAGCGTTCATTCGACGGTATTATGAACCACGCAAGGCTGGGACTGTCGGGGCTGCAGTGAAGATCAACGTGCAAGCAAGTAATAATGTGCAGAATGGGCTTACGGCCGATCAATACGCCTAGTCTGCTATGCGTGTTGGTTTTTTTAACTGTCGGGGGCTGCGCCTTGGTAACAGTGCAGGAGACGTTGCCAGACGCGCACAAGTGGAAAAACTGTTGCAATGCTGTGACATCTTGTGCCTGCAGGAAACGTTCCTACCTAAACAGGACTTGGGACAGTTGAACTGTTTTAATGACGAGTTTCATGGTGTGGGGGAGTCAACAACTGACCTCACCTTGGGTATAGTGAGGGGAAGGATCCCCGGAGGGGTGGCCATTTTATGGCACAAAAAGCTTGACTCTATGATTAAGGTCATTAGACTTGACACAGATTGGTGTATAGCTGTGGAGTGTAGAGTAAACAACAAAGTGGTCACTATACTTAATGTTTATACACCTTATGAAAGTCAACAGAATGAGGATGAATACCTGAACAGATTAGCTTTTATTAATTCTCTTATTTTAGACAATCAAACTACCTGTGTCTATGTCGTGGGTGACATGAATGCCGACCTCTGATAAGCACTCAATGTTTGCTAATCATATGGTTAATTTCTGTGAGGATAATAACCTCATAATATCCAGTCAGGTGTTGTTGCCTGCAGAAAGTTACACTTATATGTGTGAAGTGAAGCATGGCACACAACTTCTTGGCTCGACCATTGTATCAGTACTGCTGATGCACATGCTATTGTAGAATCTATGGAGATTGTCTATGAGGTATCCATGTCAGACCATGTCCCTGTAGTGGTAGTGCTTGATGTGGACAGACTTCCTGAAATGACCAAAGAGGTTAATAGTGCCGTTAAAACAAAACTAGATTGGTCCAAACTCTCAAAAAATGATGTACTGACTTATTTTGGGAGAACTAATGATCTGTTCAGTGATGTATTGTTGCCCTATGATGCAATTTTATGTGCCGATGTAAACTGTAAATAATCATAGCAAGGACCTCTGTGCTCTCTATGACTGTATAGTGGGGGCTATGTATGAGGCCAGCAGACCTCTTTATCTGCAAAAGAATAGTACCAAAAAAGTAAAGCCGGGGTGGAACAAGTATGTGGCAGCCCATCACGCAGAAGCTAAGCAGGCCCATAAGGCGTGGGTCCTGGCTGGTCGCCCCAGACAGGGACCAGTCCTGGACCATAAAAAGAATACCAATACTCTTTTTAAATCAGCTGTGCGCCATATCAGTAGGCACGAGGCTAAAATGAGAGCAGATTCTATGGCTGACAAGCTACTTGGCCATAATGTAAATGGGTTTTGGAAGGAGGTGAGAGCTCTAAACAGAAATAATGCTATCTTACCTTGCAACATGGAGGGTGTCTCTGGGGAGAATAATATATCAGAGCTCTGGAGGGAACACTACTCCCAGGCATTTAATTGTGTCAAAAGTGACCCATATGAATTGGACAACATTAATAGTAGTTCTGCCATTGGTTTCTGAGCTAATGAGGTTCGCAAAGCTATAGAACAGTTAAAAGATAATAAAGCTAGTGGCTCTGATAATATCACTGCTGAGCACCTTAAACATGCCAGTCCTAAGGTTGCGGTCCTTCTGGCTATCTGCCTTACTGGACTTATGACACACGGGGTACTGCCAAATTCCATGTTGTCTGTCACCCTGGTGCCCGTGATTAAAGACAAAGCTGGCAAGGTGGGGAGCTTGGACAATTACAGACCTATAGCTCTTGCTAGTGTAATGTCCAAGGTCCTGGAAAGAGTCTTATTAGATAGACTTTCTTCTTTTTGGGCGGTGAAACCGCCCCTATATGTGAGGTTTGGATATTTGCACCCCCCAATCTTGCGCTGTGATTGGCCACCAGTGTACCCCCCTAACCCTGCACCGTGATTGGCCAATCACAGTCTATTCAGGACTGTGATTGGCTAGTGAAACATGACACATGTGCATAGCCCTATAAATAGGACTATGCACTTAAAAAAAACACATTTATGGTATTTTTTAAGTTAGGGGTGTACAATGGTTGGTCCACAATATTACTTTTCTTTAAGTGAACTTCCATCACTGTGATGACCACTGTGACCACACCGCCCACTTCACACTGGGTGTGATTTTTTGGCGGTGAAACCGCCCCTATATGTGAGGTTTGGATATTTGCACCCCCCAATCCTGCGCTGTGATTGGCCACCAGTGTACCCCCCTAACCCTGCACCGTGATTGGCCAATCACAGTCTATTCAGGACTGTGATTGGCTAGAGAAACATGACACATGTGCATAGCCCTATAAATAGGACTATGCACTTAAAAAAACACATTTATGTTTTTTTTTAAGTGAATCACACATTGTGGGTGGATTGGTTGACTCCATTCAGTATTGTGATTAGCTAGCAAGACACCGCCCACTTCACACTGGGTGTGATTTTTGGGCGGTGAAACCGCCCCTATAAGTGAGGTTTGGATATTTGTACAACAAATCCTGCGCTGTGATTGGCCAAAAATGTACCCCGCCTAACCCTGCACCGTGATTGGCCAATCACAGTCTATTCAGGACTGTGATTGGCCAGTGTCACATGACACATGTGCATAGTCCTATATAAGAAACCATAACTTTAAAAAAAAAACATAAATTTGTTTTTTTTTAAGTTATGGTTTCTTCCATCATAAAGAGTGTTTCAATAAATGAATTTATTTTTTGTACATGATTGGTTGACTCCATTCAGTATTGTGATTAGCTAGCAAGACACCGCCCACTTCACACAGGGTGTGATTTTTTTTATACTACAGACAATCAGTATGTGTTTAAGGCAAAGCATGGTACTGATCTATGTATATGCACTGAAAGAAGTCATTGAAAAATATAGAAGCCAGAATTCCTCTGTCTTAGTTGGTCTGGTTGATGCGTCACGTGCTTTTGACCGGGTCAACCACCAGAAACTGTTTTTAAAGCTCAAAGTGCCTGATAGCATTACACGCATCTTGGCATACTGGTATGCTAACCAGAGCATGCAGGTCAGATGGGGTAGTGGGGTATCGGCTCCCTTTTCTGTCAGTAATGGGGTCCGGCAAGGTCCAGTTAAATTACTGTAATACAGGTTGCAAGATTGGGGACACCCTAATTAACCACCTTATGTATGCGGATGACCTGGTTACTTTCTCCCAGCAGTGCTGGGTTTCAACAGCTGCTTAACATTTGTACAGAGTATGGTGTAACATTTGATGTCAAATACAATGCGAAAAAGAGTGTGGTCATGGCATGCAGGACAAGGGAAGACAAAAACCTTTCCTTTCCATCCTTCTACCTTGCTGGGCAAGTGCTACCTGTGTGTAGCAAAGCTAAGTACTTGGGACATGTCATAACAGACCAGTTGACGGATGATGATGATCTGTATAGGCAGCGTCGAACACTTTATGCTCAAGCTAATATGCTGGGGAGGAAATTTAATTTCTGTTCTGTTGAGGTAAAGGCTAACCTCTTTAGAGCTTACTGTACTCCCTTGTATACTGCCCCTCTATGGGTTAAGTTTAAGCAGGCTAGCTTGTATAAACTTCAGGTTGCCTATAATGACTGCTTGCGTCTACTGTTGAGAAAACCTAGGTGGAGCAGTGCTAGTGAGCTGTTCTGCAACCTGGGTATTAGCACTTTTCAAGCTCTTCGGAGAAATTTAATGTATAAATGTATGTGTCGTTTGAATGAGTCTCAGAACTCTATTATTGGATTATTGGTTAATCCCTGCCACAGTGTTACTCGATATCAGTCTCCTTTCTGGGAACACTGGTACCCTTTCCTTATTTATAGCTGATGTTTTACGACTTTGTACTTTCTTTTATTTTTGTACTTATACATGTTTTTATGTGTCTTGTTCTTATTGGACCATGTGTCTGCTAAATAAAGTTGATTGATTGATTGATTAATCTAATCTAATCTAATCTAATCTAATCTAATCTAATCTAATCTAATCTAATCTAATCTAATCTAATCTAATCTTAATTGGTCCTCACTAATACTCATTATAATATAATGGTAAAAAAAAATCCTACTCGGTCTGTGTCTCAGAGGAGGGCTGTGGACAGTTCAGAATCCCGCCTACCAGTGACATCATCGTTGGGGAATCCAAGCTAACAGAAAGAAACTGTAGGCTTTCTATTCCCGGAAAGTTAGCATGCTATGATGGAAGCCATTGTTCTCGTGTTAATAAAAATCATTTTTTGGGGGGGAAAAAACTCGCCTAACAATGATGTCACTGGTAGGCGGGTTGCTGAAGTGTCCTTCAGCCCTCTGATGAGACAGACCCAGTAGATTTTACAATTTTCTCATTAGTGAGGACCAATTATATGTTTTTGTCGGACCGTCAAAAACTGGACTTCCTTGCCCCGGACCGGTCCGGGCACCTAGGTTCCAATGTAGCCTGACAGCGAGTTGCGGGTTCGAGTCCCGATCCCGACAGCCTTTGCTGTGTGTCACTCCCTATCTCTCTCTCCCTGTTTCCTGTCAATAAAGGCATAAAGAGCCCCAAAAAAAATCTTTAAAAAGAAAAAACTGGACTTCCGCATTCCTAGAGTGCCGAAGTCGCGAAAAGTCAACATGTGCCTTAATGGCTCCCCCTTCAACTCACATGTTGACGTTTGTTCTCTAAGTCACAATATGACTGGGGGGTGAGACAGTGTTGGGTAGACTGGTCCAGGCTAAAACTGCTAGATTGATTTTTAAACGCAGTCAGGTATTCTGCTTTCTCACAAGAAAATATCTTTTGCCTTTGCCATGAAAGGCGCTGGTAGAGTCACAACCTGAGAAGGTATGGATCACAATAAGTGCTGAACACACACTGGTGCCAAGAGCTAATAACACCTGGTACGACTGCAGGCATCAATTACTGCCACAATTGGACATGCATAGTCCACCACCATGGGCACCGTTGGGAGGTGCGGCAGGCCCAAGGCCTAGCAGGAAATATTTGTATGAAATTATTGTGCTGTCAGTGGACTGTGTGTGGGTTGGGCAAGGTGGGGTGAGAAGGGGTGGGGTTGAAATAGGGACGTGGGTGATTTCATATCTACTGATGAGACATTCTGTGACAATAACATTGATTGATTGAAATTTGTATTAGGCAAAAAGAATGTAAAACATCACACAATTACATTTATAATACTTTTGTATAATACAATTTTGAAGACCAGTCCCATTTTTTGTTGTTTAACCCTGTCTTCCACCCTGAGCCATCTAGGCTGGCAAAATGAGTGGGAGAGAGGTGGGTCATGGGCCCCAGTCCGAGAAGTAGTCGAATCAGTTTGTTCTGGGAGGTTTGAAGCTTAGTCTTCAGTGACACTGAGGTGTTGGAGTACCAAGAGGAGCAAGCATAGTCAAAAAGGGGCTGAATCAGGGCCCCTGAGAGGGTCCTGGGGGCCTGAGGGTTGACAAAAGAGGAAACTCTGCCCATAAATCTGGTTATCTGGTTTACTCTTTTGACCACCTTTGTTGCCATGCTTTCACCTGTCAGGTATTTGTCAAGAATACATCCCAAATAGGTAATCTCTTCTTTGCTAGAGATGATTGTGTCATCGACTTTGACCTTGAAGTCATTTACCTTCATCTTACTGAGGGAATGTTTGGTTCCAAAGAGAATGGATTCAGTTTTTCCAAGGTGAACACATAATTGTACAGCAAATTTTGGGCTGAGTTTGAGTTGTACGGTAGAATCATCCAGGGGGTGGTTGGGGGGTTCTGATCTACTCATGAGACATGCTGTGACATTAACACATATAATACATATTGTAGTATACCATATTGTGTATTCATTCTGAGCTGTAATGCACCTATTCTAGTATTGTCCATTTTTTGCATTATTGGAAATTTTGGGGGCGGGGCACCTACACAGTAGGTTCTGACATTGTTAATGTATGAAACATGTGTTGAGCAAAATTTACCATGTGTAATAATGATTAATTTTGTTGGGTGCCAATCACTCAAGTTGAAGCGTTTCTTTTAAAGCTTTGTTATATTTCATGGTTTAAATTGAGTATAGGTACACGTATTTATAAATCACAGTTCGAGAGAGATTTTGTGTTGTCAAAATGAATATTAATACATCTATAAGCAAAACAATCACCATAAGCAAAAATGCATTGTAAAAGTAGTGGGAACGAAAAGCAACTTTTTCATGGTTGACCACATGGCCTGAATAAGGAACCGTCCTTATGGCATAAGTGATATGCAGTGGAGAGGGACATCTAGTGGTTGAATGTTGTCCTGCATCTTTAAACCTGCATTCTCTCTCATGGCATAAGGCTTATGCCACTGAGTTGTTGTGATATGCAGTGGAGAGGGACATCTAGTGGTTGAATGTTGTCTTGCACCTTTAAACCTGCATTCTCTCTCATGGCCAGCAGCGGGCGACAGTCAGTTGAAGACTGAGAAAATGACCCTACTTCTCTAGCTGTAGAATACAACTCTAGACGTATTTATGATTCTGACGTATTCAATCTACGAGAGTTGTAGGGTTCACGCCCCATGGAGACAGGGACTTTCTGCACTATGCCCCGTAGACACTCCAGTCCAAACATGTACAAATTGAAAATAAATGTGCTTACCCCCAAGCCCCAACTGTTAACTGTCTCTACGTGGTAGTAGTTTAATGTAATAATCCATATCTTTCAATAAAGAAGTGTTTTAATGCCGTCTGTGGAATGGAGTGTCTATGGGGCATAGTGCAGAAAGTCCCTGTCTCCATGGGGCGTGAACCCTACAACTCTCGTAGATTGAAAACGTCAGAATCGTAAATACGTCTACGAGAGTTGTATTCTACAGCTACTACTTCTCAATTGATTTATTACCTCAGTAAACATTTTCCTAATGAGTTTATGTTCTCACTCACTAGTTTCAAGTCTTCTTCATTACAACATGATGTTCATTTATATGATGGTCCCATTTAGAGTAAGATAGACAATAAAGCAGGGTATGCTTTTAGGGCATGGTCACTTTGTGATTGATTTGCTACAGGTAATCAGGGTATAGCTATCCCGACCCCCACCACCTGGTCCAAATATGGTCACTTTTTGCGAAGATAATGATAATGAACTTTATTTATACAGCACTTTTCATTGATTGATATATATATATATATATATATATATATATATATATATATACACACACAACACACACACATTTTTGGGCGGTGTAGCCGCCCCTATAAGTGGGGTTGGGACACCTCATTAGCTGTATTGTGATTGGCTCATTAGTACACCCCTAGCTGTACTGTGATTGGCTGACTCTATTGGCTGACTCTATTCAGCACTGTGATTGGCTAGCGAGACACATGATGACATTAATAATAGGATGCATAGGATTATGCACTTCAAAAAATGCATATTTTTTTGAAGTGAGCTTCCATCACTATGATGACCACTGTGATGACCACACCGCCCACTTCACACTGGGTGTGATTTTATTGTCTCCGCCGTAGGTGGAGAGTATGTTTTCGCTTCGTCCCGCCGTGTGTGAGCAAACATTGTTAGCCAAGCTAACATTGGTCAAGCTCCACGTGACACGTGTCAATATGTTGACACCATTGCCTTTGATTGGCTAGAGGGATGCATGACGAAATAAAATCCTATAAATAGGTGTGTCACTTCAAAAAGCCATTTACGTTTTTGAAGTGAGGTAAGACAGGATCAATCAGTCTTGATTGGAACAGTACCTTCCAGTCCAAATCACCCGTCCGTGCGTGTGTGTGTCTCTCTGAGAACACCTAACATTGGTCAAGCAAAGGCGCAGAAGGCCAAAGCTAAGAAAGCATACTCATCTACAACAGTAACACAGAAGAGGACTATAGAGTTGAATTGATCCCACAACAAGGCCGAAGTCTTAATACTGTAACAATTGGCCGCCTTGATCAAATACATTATGTAGCACTAGAGAAAACTGACATAGATCAAACACACCAATCAACAATCCCCACCCGTTCCCTCAGATCCAGCGATGCCAACCTCCTCATATTCCCCACCAAAAAAACCAAGCACACCTGGGGTGATAGGGCATTTTCCGTTGCAGCACCCACCCTCTGGAACCCACTCCCACCTCACATCAAAACCGCCCCCACCCTTGCCGTGTTCAAAACCTCCCTCAAAACCCACCTCTTCAGAACTGCTTTTCCCACCTAGCCTGATCTCCTACCACCTTTTCAACTGCCATTCAACTTTTGTTGGTTTTATTCCCTGGCCTTCTGCAGCCTTTTTAACTTTTTAACTTTATTCTCTGTATTCTATTATTAAAGTTCTGTTTTTATTTTTGCTCTACTTAGTTTAACATGTAAAGCGACTTTGAGTATTAGAAAAGCGCTATATAAATCACAGGTATTATTATTATTAACTGCTGAAACTGTTCAAGACAATGAAGATGAAGAAGACAGACAAGCATTTGAACAAACCAGTCAATTACAACGACTCCCATATGACACATTGCTTCAAGAAGAACATCTTTTAGATGCAGACACTACATATTCAGTCGCCCCTGCAGAACACCAAAAACCACGCGCATTCTACCAAGACGACCCGTTCTACCAAGACGACCCGTGCTATTAAAATAGCACGGGTCTGCTGGCGGAGACTTGTGCTCCGAGGAGCACATTTTCTAGTTTACAATTATTTCCCTCTATACCAGCAGTTATCAGCCAGTGGAGTAGTGTGGTGGTGCAGAGATGTTTTTGGTCAACCAAAACAAACAGTGAAAACCAAAATCCAGGGAGAGGGCTGTGCTTTTCTGCAGGTAAACACTAGCCTGGTTCCAGACCTAGACCCCGCCCACTCTCAGCTCCACGCAGCTTCAGGCTGATAATCAGGCTAGGTAAACACAACCACACTACTCCAGTGGCTACTGGCTGATCAGTTTCAACCACCAGAGGGAGATATAAACCATGAATTGAGTCTGGCACTTGTAATGGGAGGCAGCCCAGGCACAATCTTTCAACCACTCAATTTACCATACAGGCAACCATATTTCCAAGGTTGGTTTGTTTGTTTGTTATGTATGGTCCTGATGAGATGCCCTTTCTGAACATGTTGGCTCACAAACAGCTAGTACCAAAAAAGGGAACATGCTTATCCAAGGCTAGAAATCTCACACTCTTAATCACTCATCTTTAGTCTGAATTTAACAAAAGCATTTTTCTATATAACTTTTAAATTGTACAATGTCAATTGCCTGCCAGTGGTGGAAAAGGTTCAGATCTTTAACTAAGTAGCTTAAAAGTATAGCAATTTCCTTGGTGTAAATATACTACATTCACAATCTCACTTAGTACAAAAGTATTAGTAGCAACTAGCAACATATTCTTTAAGTAGCAAAAGTAAAAGTACTTTATGCATCTTGTCCATTTCAGAATCCTATATATTATTGGACTCTAATTACTGATCATTAACGTGTTCAGAATCACCACTTTAATGTTGGAGCTAGTAAAGGTGGAGCTCATTTTAATGTATTTATTATTTATTAGTTGATTTATAATTTGTATTAATCATCTCAATTTGAAAATAGTAACTAAAAGTGTCAAGTAAATGCAGTGCAGTAAAAAGTACTGTATTTCTCTCTGAAATGTAGTGAATAAGTTGGTAGAAGGTAGCATGAAATGTATATAAGTACTTGAGTAAATGCACAGACTTGCGTTTGACCACTGATGTGAGATCCTGACAGTATCTTCTGACTTGTCAATACATCTGTGCACCAGTTCACAGAGACACATTTTGGATACTACTTGACAGTTTACAAACTTCTAGTGTTTGATTGTATATCATTTACAGTGTAAGTTGAGTATTTTTGGTGTTCATATCATGTTACAGCACAAGTGTTTGTTTTGTGCCTGTCTCTGTCTGCCGATATAGTGCCTCCCTCCCCTGCTGGGCTGACATCATATGCCTCCAGTCTATGGCTGCTGGCTGGACCACTTGGCTGGCTCACTCACTCACAAAGGCCGCTGGAATAACAGAGCCCACCAGAGGAAATGACAGCCTGTTCAAAAGAGGTTTCACTCACTCCTGCACTGTCTGCCAATTGGGGGTGGAAAAGGATGTGGTTGGTAGTGGTGAATGGGACAGACCTAGTAGCTTTCCCCTCTAAAAATCAATTTTAGTGCCCTTGACATAGTGGGGTTATAGTGGCGATTGTTTCAAAGGTTTTTGTGAACATTTATTTATTGAACTTTTAGATAGAATCAATCCAAACAGACAAAAAAGGAGACAAATAAGGATGAATAAATAAAATAAATATATATGTACCCAACTGTTCATGATACTGTCCATAAAATAAGAGAACCAAAATCAAGGTTGGGTTGTAACACACTTTTCAGAATCACTTTATTAGCAGTAGTTGAAGCTGAAGTTATAAATCTAAGGACAGAACTAATTTCTGCTCCCTGGGGTGCAAAGAGAAAAGTAATTAAACACATTTGCAGCAATTGTTCTAGAATATTTAAGATATTTTTTCTTACATTTTTTTAAGGTTCACATGGCCCACTTGAAACCTCCAACTCACAACAGAAAAAGAAAATCAGTGGAATTTGACATTACAATGTACCCAGCTTTAGATCCGTGCAGCAACTAAATAATGTTACAGAGGGAATGAGATTTTTCTTTGGAGCAATAAATGACTCAGTGATTCCTTTGAAAGAGCTTTGGAAGCCCCTTTGATCTCTCTGTCATAATGTGGTCCCGACGACAAGAGATAATGGGAAGGTTGTCTTGAAGATAAGTGGTGTGAAGTGTGCTCATGTTGCTGTGTCTTATCAATTAGTGCCCGAACGGACTAACAGGACAGACACATTACATAGAATGTGTTGCCACCCTGTCTCAAGTGTCCCCCAAGTGTCATGTGGTGACCTTCCTCTGCCCTTTACATTGTCTTTGCCCACTACTATTTACATGGAATGCAGATAGAGCACTGCCTTTTCCTGTATGTATATTTCTCTCTTGTCTCTCAGCCCATCTCCCCGAATAAGTATTTCCTCTAGAGAGTGGCGTGGGAGCAGCCTGTATGTCTTTGAGTCCCAGGGACTGGCATATACTGTAGCAGCAGGTGGAGGCTGGCTGAGGCATTGTCATGCTGTGGATGTCATGCGCAGATCAGGCCTTGATCTCCCACTTTGAAGTGAAGTGCCCTAAGAAGACCTGATACAATCTGATCCGCAGCGCTTCCAGTGTGGAGCTGTATTGCACCCAACAGAGGGCGCCTGTGACCAGTGAAGATGCACACAATCTGTGCCCCCCCTGTCCCCTCCTCCTCGCAGACTGGTGCCAGGCACACAGACTGGTGCAATAAAATTCTCACCTCATTATCTAAGACAGCAACATCACAGGGTTGTGCTGGATGGGGAGGGGAAGGGGAAGAATGGATGGGGGGTGGGTGGGTGGTGAATGGGTGGGGGGATGAGTTTGGTGAGAGAAGCAGGACCAAAGCAGAATTCATTGTGGCACTATGTTGACACCTCTAGTCCTCCGGTGGGGCTCGGGCCACACTGCCACACAGTCTCTGGCCCACTTCACAGGAAGGGGAGACGTGTTATGCACAGAAGCTCAAAGTTGAATTAATTGTTTCTATAATGGGTTAACTGTGAATGGTTGCCAGTAAAGGTTGTTAGGAATAGTCAATACAACTTTGCACCTCATTACAGGGAATGGTGTTCATAGCGAGAAGATGCTTTATTGTAATCCTTGTTAATCCTATTGTAGTCCTGCATACCAATAAAAATAACTAAGAACAGGCGTTAACAGTTATGCAGCTTATGTAGTAACACAACAAATCGTTAAATCAATTTGTAATTGATTATTTTCATCACATTAAGGGTGTTAGAGCTATAAAGAGAAAATGTCTCTCGAGTCTTGATTCTAATTATTGTGAATTTCTAAAAACAAATGTATCAAACTGATTTCATTCTTTTTTCTTGTGTAACACCACAATGTCTAATGATTTTAGTGATGCAGATGACAATTAAGGAGGTCTATTGTCTCTGAGGATCCTTAGGAGAACTAAGAACTCTGGCCTACTGGCAGCTGGTGTCTCCTTATCTTCTTGTGTACAGCCAATAAATCAATATCAAATCTAAGGAACAGGAAGCCAGATGGCCTTTCCGTGCGGACCCTCAACAGTTGTAGGCCAGAGCCCTCTCTGAGCCTCCATGGCTGCTACAGTAGCTCTGTTCAATGCAGCCAGTTAGCCTTTGAAGGTATACAGATTCAACAGGGACCATGTGAATGACTAAAGGGGACAAATAAGCTGTTACGACTCTGCTCAAATCAGTGTTTGTGTTTCCATCCACATCAAAGGCTCCAGTCTGTTTGATATGCAGCCCCCCACCTTGATCCAGGCTAGGTACAGGTAGAGGGAGGAGCAGCCCATTCAGAGGAGAGAGGGTCATGTGGTTTCACCTCAGCCCTGGCTCGAGGCCACTCAGGCCAGTTGACCCAGACGAAAGGTCTGGTGATGTCTTATTCCCCAGGGAGCAATTGCCCTCTCTTGCACTCTTCACTAGACACATTTTTTATTGGCCGGCCTATTGATTACAAGGTATTGATGAATATAATATTCACATTCATTCCTAACAGTCGTCACAGAATACAAAAATCAAGCATTTTTTATTTATTTGAATTCTCTCTAGACCTAACAGAAAGAAGAGCATATAGATCCATTATGTTTCACGTCACCACACCAAAAGTAGTGAGGACTGCGGAAAGAAAAGGGTGCAGAGTGACCGGCGAATGGCTCACTGGAGGGTCGATGAGGTCATTTACCTAAATACATCCCGCCAGACTCATCTTGATTTCTGTGTAGGCCCGGGGGTCAGGTTAAACAGTAGTTTGATTGAATGGCTGTTCACAGGCCAGTGTGAAATGCCAGCTCTATTGCGATGTGGGAGCGAAAAGGAGGGAGGTCCACTGGCCTTTGTGTGGCCCACAGTCTGAGAGCGCGGCTCCATTGTTTTAGAGGTTAGGTGGCCAGCCCCTCAGACTCTCTCCAAGTCTTGCTTTGTCTCGAGCAGCGTGACCATTTCCTTCATCCAGGTCAGGACAGGGTCATGACTTTGGACACCGTTTCCCCCCTCCTGTCTGTCTGCCTATGGTCTGCACACTCATAAATACACGCAACACTGAAACAGATGGACTGCTGTCACGTTTCACTTTCAAAAGGGTAGCGGTTCCAGGTTGAGCCCCACGTCTGAGTCCTGAGGAACCAAGCGAGAAATAACCAAAAGACTCAAATCCTTTGACTGATGAAACCTGACGTATACCTTTAACAAAGTAAGAAAGGGAATGCGTGTGAGGGAAAATAAATCCATCACTAATATGAATATTCAGCTTGGATTATCATTCAATAATTCTTATTGGAGTGCCTTGGTGTCCCACTCTCTAAGAATGTTGACCGTGTAACCTCAACATCAGGGAGCACGCCGTCATTTCTGTCCTCACTCTCCTGTTTCCCTTGACGCAAAAGAAAGCCATAAAAACATCCCACAAATGTTACGAATTTTACAATTTGCTTGTTAACATGAACTTGCATAGTCAAAGTGAGAAATATCTCACTTGCCTAATAGAGAGTGTGTAAGACGCGACCATATACATGGAATAGGTAACCTCTGTATTACCTTAAATTAGCTTTAACTATGTGGCTGAGCAGGGTCAGGAGAGCAAGCAGCGACCCTCCCTCTATCCCCAGGCTGGACTTGCCTTATCACAGTCTACTCTTCAAAGTGATAAGAAGAGGAAAGGCCAAAATGCCATCAGGAGCAGTGTGCACAGCTCAGGTCAACGCAGCGCTGAGAGGCAAAGGGAAGGTGGACAAGAATATGACCTGATAAGAATCACCCTAAGCGTTTGATCTCTGAGGGTCCTGATACTGAGCTACAGGGTGTCATGCTGGGAAGACGAGCAGAGCAACACGACAGGTACAAACAAGTGAGCACTGGAAGATCAACTGGGACCCAGCATAGTCAAACAATCACACAGAGGAGAACAGTGTGGGTCTTGTAATACGTGCATGAGTGCTCTCTCTCCCTCACACACACACACACACACACACACACACACACACACACACACACACACACACACACACACACACACACACACACACACACACACACACACACACACACACACACACACACACACACACACCGCTGCACTGTATACCAAAGGAAAAATCATCAGTGTTAATTTAAAAGTGTGAGTGTAAAAAATTACCCAAATGGACCTAAGGTCATTTTATTTTTATTTGCAAAATATAAAAACAAATACACCATGATGAAAAAGTGTCAATATTTACACAGAAGTGCACGAGAGGGCTATGACCCTAGAGTGACCAGACGTCCTGGTTTGGCCGGGATTGTCCTGACAAATATCTCTGCAACACTAAAATGTCCCGGTTTTCAACATTCACTACAGTATTAAATAATAACACTTGTTTTGAGCTTACATAGATGTTTATCATGTGCTGTTCTGTTTTGTTGAAAAGTGCAGTCACTAGGTGTGCTTTCTGCTCGGCCGACCCCGAACTGTGGAACGCCCTCCCTGCCCACCTGAGAGCACCACAGTCGGTTGACTCTTTTAAGAGACTAACTTTTTAGTAAAGCAATTGCCTATTGTAGCACTTTGAGATTTTCACAAATATAAAGTTCATTATAAATCATATCCATTATTATTATTATTATTATAAGTGCTAAAATGATTGTCCCCATCCTGATGAAAACTCCAGGTGAAAACAAGTCAAAGAAATTGACAAAAGTAGTGAAGCAGATCTACAAATCGGCTATTTTTGTTATTATTTAGGTGATTAAGGGTCCCGGTTTGGGTTTTTTAAACTATGGTCACCCTAATATGACCTGCAGCTGGACTGCAAGCTGTGGCCTGAACCAGATGCCTTGCTGTCTGGCCCAGGGCAAGACAGAGAGAATGATGTTTGAAGAGTGGATAGAGAGCTGTTGGTAGAGTTAGCAGAGTTAATGTGTCCTTGGTTTCTGCTCAGCAACAGTTATGTAATGGCGTAAACACTCAATAATTCACCTGTGTCTTCAGCCACTGTGTGTGTGTGTGTGTGTGTGTGTGTGTGTGTGTGTGTGTGTGTGTGTGTGTGTGTGTGTGTGTGTGTGTGTGTGTGTGTGTGTGTGTGTGTGTGTGTGTGTGTGTGTGTGTGTGTGTGTGTGTGTGTGTGTGTGCGTGCGTGCGTGTGCGTGTGTGCGTGCGTGCGCGTGAGTGTGCGTGTGCGTGTGAGTGAGTGAGTGTGTGTGTGAGTGAGTAGTGATTTAACCTCCCCACAAGATCCTCCACACCTGAAAGGCATTATAAACTAGAAAGGGGCATGGGGCACATATCTCCGCCAGGCTTGGTTGTCTACCCAAGGCTGTGTACGTTGTGGGTTGCAGCCATCAGGACCTGAGGAAGCTGCAGGCTCAAATAGCATTTCTACGACATACGGTTTAACTTTTCACATTTGTGGCACCCCCTATGGACGTAGGTGAAGTGAAAGCACTTTTTTTAAGTGTTCTCTATAGAGGCCCCTCGATAGGTATTTCAATTTCGGGTTGATTGGATGTTGTACTATGCCATTTCTTTGCAAGAAATAAGCCCCGCCCACTAAATTTGGAAGCCAATTACAGGCAAACAGTATTATGGAATATCCATAATAGTTATATATGAGATTGCAGTTGGAAATTAGCTCCAAGCTAAATCCGGCATGTTTACATGAGCTCATGTTCAGTTGATTGAATGTTCTTTAACGCATTGTCCCGTCCAAATAAACTAATAAAGCAAAGCAAAGTGAAGTAAAACCTGTTTGATGCTCTCTGATGTCACATATTAACTCCAGAGTTCATGTGTACCAATTTGGTGAAAACCTAATTCTTCTGCAAAACAACCATTTGAAATATATCATTTTTCCCCACCACGGCGGCGGTTGTGGGTTCGAATCCACCGTGGTGCATCCGGCTTTGTCGAGCGTCTTACCCGTGTTCGAGGGAGGGAAGCCGGGCGAGGAGGGTGATAATTGTCATTGTATGTAATCTTACGGGCTGGGGGGGGGGCACCTGTCAGCAGAGAGTGTTGGGCGGGAGGAGTAGGACGAAGGCTACGTCCTCCTGGTGGGGGCTCCTACTCACTGGTAGGTGAGTCAGTTGGATACAACAGCAGTGACCACACAGAAATGTGTGTGGGGAGGAATCAATTTTTATTTCACACCTTTAAACCTTGTCATGCTCTGTGGCACGTATAACAATGCTAAGCAGGCCCAGTTGACCTCGTGTTTGGAGCAAGATGTCAAGAGGAAAACATCTAAATGACTATGAAAGAGGGTTCATTATTGGGGCACAGATGGCAGGAGCTTCAGTCATCAAAGACTGCTGAACCGGCTAGTGTTTCAATAGGAACAGTAGCTAAAATGACATGCGCATTTCCATCTATGGGAAAGACGTCAGTAAATAGGTCATAGCTCACATTTGATGAGTCTGATGCTCACGCATTAGTGCAATATGTAAGGAAAAACTGAAAAACAAGTGACTGAGAAAGTCAATGCAACAGCAGCAGGACATGATCAGATTGTCAACAAGGACAGTCTGTCGACAACTACGTATAGAGGGCTCAATTGCTGTGCATAAACCCCTCATTACAAAGGTTAGTGCACATACGAGAGCACAGTGGTTCAAAAACCATAGGCACTTTTCAGAGATGTTGAAAAAAAAGTGATACGGTCAGATGGTGAAGGATGGGCGAGTGAAGTTGACCTGAATGCATGAACCCTACAGTGAGGCGCTCTGTTGTGCCGTGGGTGCATTTTCTTGCCATGGTTTGGTCACTGCAAATCAATACAAAGTTATTCTGAATGATCACCTTCGTCCTATGATGAAACGTTTTTATCCTGTAGGAGTGGTCTCTTCTAGGATGACAATGTCACCAGGATGACAATGTCCCCATCCACAGCACACGAGAGGTCACTAAATGGTTCGATGACTATTAAAATGATGTGAATCATAATAATATGCTATGGCCTTCGCAGATTCACCAGATCCCAACCCAATTGAACACATGTGGGGGATTTTGACAGACATTAGTCAGTGCTCCTCACCAAATGAGGGAATATCTTTAGTTAGAATGGTGTTCTATCCCTCCAGTTGAGTTCTAGAGACTTATGCCACGGTGCGTTGAAGCTGTTCTGGTGGCCTGTGGCGTCTACTCTTAGCACCTTACTACTTTATGTCCACTTTCCCTTTCATTTGTCACATGTCTGTATATTTATATTGTTATTCTGTCAAGCTGTGGATATTGAAATGTCATGATTATATTTACCTCTGTACTCTATTTATGTGATTATTTGGACTCAATAGTTAAGACTTGTACCTCAGTTTTTCCTTTTTACTTGCACTTACACACTATATCAAGCTGAAGAAACGAGAGCAGGCCAGGGTATCATTGATCTCTTTACAGCCACACTCCATTTAAAATCATTAAGATGTAAGCCTTTCTATTTGAGACATAAAGACTTCAGCAGAGTGAGTACAGCTGCCCCCATGGTGTGACTTTCTCCTCTCTCCCTCCAGAGGATCTTGTTTGTGTTGAGGATGTTTACCGATCCCAGGAAAGACAAACAGGACTCTTTCTTGTTTGTAGGTTCCCTGGCTCAAAGAGGGGGCCAGTGGGGTGTTCTTTCTGTGTGCACGTGAGAGCGAAAGAGAGAGACTGAGGAGGATGTATTTCATTGTTAGTTCTGTGTTTGCCTTGTCTTTCCTTTCAACTCACTTCCACCAGTTCCCGCCAGAAAACAAACCAAATTCAATGTTATGAAATTCAACTTGCTTTATCATCATATGAAAAATAAACAGACTGACCTTTCCAGAGATTTCAGTGATCTCACTTTGGAACATAATCATAACAGTGGGTGAACACAAAATGATGGTTTGTAGCATCATTTCTGTCCTACATTCTAGTGCACCTAAACTAGTTGTTTTGTTCTCACACACACACACACACACACACACACACACACACACACACACACACACACACACACACACACACACACACACACACACACACACACACACACACACACACACACACACACACACACACACACACACACACACACACACACACATTGGTGTTACCATAGCCTGAATTATATCTATTATTTGCGTGTTATTCTGTGTTGCTATGACATGTTGTGAAGTATAAATCAGGCATTACTCTAACCCTAGCCCCTGCCTAGACCTAACCTCTAAATGTTTCATCTTAATACTAACCCCAATTTGAATCTTTTGTGTGCGCACACACACACACACACGCACACGCACACACACACACACACACACACACACACACACACACACACACACACACACACACATATAATGTAATGCTACTTCAGTTGACCACATGGTGTCGCTCTCGATCACCAATACCCACTATTAATCAGTCTCACAGAGGGGCTCTAGCTGCCCACTTAAAGGTCTACTATTATCTCTGGTGAATCAAATAATGTTGAAATAATATTTGTTTTAAACGTGATGGGTAATTAGCGACTGGAACTTGTGTGGCGTACAAACACTGCACAGTAGAATCCTCAGCTCTGAGAGTGTAAAAATTTACACAGCTCCATTTGGGTCAGTGTTAAAGTAACACTGGTGACTTTACTGTGTGCTCTTCATATTTTGATGATAGTGTGTCAGGAATGTAGTGGGGGATAAACTACTTAGATTCAGTTTATCCACCTTTTAAATAATTTGCCAAGAGAGTAAAGCACAAATACTTTTCAGAAAGCATAAAGCATACGCCAAAATAATAATAATAAGAAGAAGGTATATGTGATCAGTCATGATCAAACATCCTTTTTATTTACCACATCACTGTGTAATGATGAATGATTGACAAATGATTATATGATTGATGGAAGTCTGACATGATAGGATGCAGGTATAAGGGGATGATTTTGTTGCTGATAGGTCATGTTGTCCTCTTGTTAAGACAAATTGTAAAATATTCTAATCATTTAGACAAAACCGTGACAAAAATAGACGACCTCCATCAGCCTTTTTTTTGTCAAAGACAAATTGATTTTGATTTTCTTTGGATCACTTTTAGCCCATCGGCTACAACCAAGTATACAGCATAGACATCAAAATACAACTTCACACGCACGCACGCACGCACGCACGCACGCACGCGCACGCACACACACACACACACACACACACACACACACACACACACACACACACACACACACACACACACACACACACACACACACACACACACACACACACACACACAGCATGTGCCTGCCCATTTATGATACACATACCAGCATCCTACAGCCCACTGACAGTACAACAATTTAATTGAAAAAAACTGAAAATAAAAGAAAACAAAACAATAATAAATCAATCAATATCAAACCAATCTACAATAGTACATAATGTGACAAAATAGTGTCATTTCGTGAGGATGAGCCAGCTCTTCAGGTTTCCTTCCTGAACTATAAATCATGGGGGAAAACAGATAAACAGAGACACACAGAGGTTTTATGGCAGACTTCCCTTCCATTGCAGGGGGTATGGCACTTTTAAACTGTGTTACTTTTGTGTCAAAAGTAACTGTCTTAAAGCCTGTGTGATTCTCCATCACTGATGCCTACAGCAGTGGTTCTCAACCTTTTCAGGCCGCGACCCCCCAAAACAATCATATTAAACTGGGAATCCCTCACCCTGACAAGCACTTGGAATTATAGGTGTTGAGGCATAGTTTGACTCGGTTCCACAGATACATATGGTGAAAATAGCAAATCTGCAAGCAAGTTAAATACTTTTGATGCAGTAATGGTCTTATTTCTTTTCTTTCTTTCTTTCTTTCTTTTGCGGTATTAAACTGTATTTCACTACAAATAAAATGACATAGCTGGCCTGTGACTAAACAAAGGCGTATGGTTCACGACAACAGGTTGACAGAACATCAGTATGGGAAATAGGCACTGTCCCACATATTTCTTTCCAATATCATGTCAACTTAAAAGTTTAATTATTGTAGAATATTTCAACAAGTAAATTCCAATTAATCAGGCTAAATCCTTTGAATTATAATTGATATAATTGCTTAGACATATTTGGCATTTTTTAAGTTAATTCTTATACTATATACGGTATATTTGATATATTCCATATTAACAGATGTTATGTTACCCATAGGGCGGGTAGGCAGGCTACCTTGACAGATGTGACCTGTGTTCATATTTGCATGTACATGGACTTCAGCTCAGACCATGATGGAAGAAACTCACGTGTTTTACTAAGTAAAAGTATCAATATTGTAGTGTAGATATACTCTATTACAAGTAGTAAGTCCCGTATTAAAAATACACTTGAGTAAAAGTACAAAAGTATTGGCATTAAAATAAACTTTAAGTACCAAAAGTATTGTGAGCTTGTAGATCTGCTATTTTCAAATGGCCGAAATATATATGTGGTTAGTGTGTTTTGTATAGTAATCAAAATCTACAAAGTAACTAGTAACTAAAGTTTTCATATAAATGTAGTGGAGTAAAAGTACAATATTTGCCTCTGAGATTTAGTGGAGTAGAAGTAAAAGTACTGAACATTGGAAATACTCCAGTATTGATTGATTGATGTACTTTATTTAGTAAGACATGAGAACATCAGTACATGGAAGTACAAATTCACAATACAAGGTCTACTAAACTGGGAGACTCATTAAGCACTGAGCTTGTTTAAGATGAGATCCCCATGCACACAAATCATGATGACATATAAGAGACAGACAGATATACACACTACTATACAGAATGTCATACAATCAGCTTACAGGTTACTGGTATGAAGAGTGAATTTTTTTTTTACAAGAAAATAAAAAGAAATAGGGGGGGGACTTAGACAAGGGCCATTTTTGAATTGCAGCCTCCTGAAGGTGTATCTTTAGGGCAGTTTTGAAAGTGAGTAGGGTTTTACACTCCTTTACTCCATTTGGTAGGGCATTCCACATTTTTGATGAATAGCATGAGAACGAGTTCATTCCCTTTGTTGAGCCAAATCTGGGTTGAACATGATTTGTGGAGCTGCCTCTGGTGTTATGATCGTGGACTTCATTAACATTTAGGAAGTATTTAGACAAATACAGGGGGATCCCAATGTTGTGGTGTATCTTGAAGACCAGGCCCATAACAAGTTGCTGTACTCTGTCCTCAACCCTAAGCCATCCAATCCTAGCAAAATGAGCAGGGGTTAGATGGGTTTTGTGATTGAGGCCAAGAAGTAGCCTTACTAGTTTGTTTTGAGATGTTTGGAGCCTTGTTTTTAAGGCCTTGGAGGTGTTGTGATACCATGAAGTGCATGCATAATCATAATAACCTTGTATGAGGGCCCCTGCAAGAATCTTCAGAGTATTCTTACTGACTAGACGTCCAATCCTATACAAAAAGCGTGTTCTTTGGTTAACCTTTTTGATTACTCTTTCGGCGTTTTTGTTACCGGAGAGGTTTGCCTCCAAGATGGAACCCAGGTAGGTAATTTCCTCCTTTTTTGTGATAACATCATCACCCACTTTGATCGTGAAGCTCTCAGCCTTGCTAAGGTTAGGACTGGACCCAAAGAGGATGGATTCAGTTTTACCCAGGTGTAATGATAGTTTGTTGTCGGAGAGCCAGATGCAGATCTTGTTGAGTTCAGAGCTGAGAGTTTTCGCAACCTGCAGCCTGTTCCTGTCCGAGACCAGCAGAGCCGAGTCATCTGCGAACAGGAACAGCTTGCAGTCGCAAGCTGAAGACATATCGTTCACATATATCAGGACAGCCTGATCGCCAGAGAATTAGTATACATTGCACGGATCCAGTGCATGTCATTCCGTGCATAGTCGCCTAGAAACCCAGAAATTCCGTGCATATGTACGGCGAGTCCCACGGTGGGCGTAACCAGTCGCAACATGGAAAAACCCGGAAGCAGAGCAGTCCCCACAACAAAATTTACGATTCTGTGCCTATCGGTACATAACTCAAACGGCGCTGAGTAGGCACAAGGGAATGTCGCAACGTTCGGGACGGCAACTCGCTCGCTTTAGCTCGCTCGGTGGCCCCTTACGTGGCGACAATTCCCTTGAGACTGCGTGCCTCCGAAATGGTTTAGTCACAATGGGGGAGATGCAAGGCGGCTATGCACGGATTTTCGGGTTTTCCAGTTGTCTATGCACGGAATTTGAAAAAGGTTCAAAGAGAACGTTTCCTCTGGCGATCGGGTTGATCAGGAACAGTAAAGGTCCTAGTATACTTCCTTGCGGAACACCACAAGTCACTGGGAGGGGAGGGGACTGGGTGCCGTTAACTTCTTTCTTTCTTTTTCAACTTTTCCTCAGTCTTGGGGTGTTGCACATTCTCAAAAGTGCTACAAACTTTGGGGTAGCATGTTAACGCCACTTGCTCCCTCCCTTCCAGGTAGGATCTCATCCAGCTCACCAACGTATCATCAAAACCTATTGCTTTGAGCTTATCGATCATAATTGGGTAATTAACGGTGTCAAAGGCCTTCTGGAGGTCCAGCATGACCATGCCGCAATATTTGCCATTGTCGACATCTTTTTTGATAGAGTCGTTCAAATAGAGAAGGCATGTGTCAGTGGAGTGGTTTGTTCTGAAACCAGATTGGAATTTGTAAATTAGATTTTTCTCTGCAAGATACTTATCGACCTGTTCATAGACTATTTTTTCCATGACTTTCGAGATGGAGCTAAGAATAGACATAGGGCGGTAGTTGCCAGGGTCTAATTGGTTTCCTTTTTTGTACAGAGGGGTCACCCTTGTCAGAGGTAAAGTAAACAATACCTCAAAATTGTACTTAAGTAAGTATAGTACTTGAGTAAATGTGTACATACATACATACACACACACACACACACACACACACACACACACACACACACACACACACACACACACACACACACACACACACACACACACACACACACATATATATATATATATATATATATATATACATATATATATATATATATATATATATATATATATATATATATATATATACATATATATATATATATATATATATATATATATATATATATATAAAGCGAGGCTTCTCCATATTAAACAGATGTTATGTTACTCATAGGGCAGGCAGGGTACCTTGACAGATGTGACCTGTGTCCATATAACTCGCATCACCAGTCTTTCCACCTAGTGTCCATATTTGCATGGACTTCCTGTGGTGAACGTCAGACCGTGGTGTGTGTGTTTGTTGTTCGAAACTGGGACTGTTGCCCAGCCAGCCTGAGCCTCCGCCTGTGTGATGATGATGATGATGAACCACACCTGGGGGAACAGCATTATGACCACATTTCATCGCGCTATGGCGATCTAACGCGATGCTTCGCTAATATAGACGCTCGTCCACCGTTTTTTAAACGTTTTTTTCCCCCTATAATTCGGGATTCATCGAGAGTTCTTTGTTTTAGGCTGAGCAGAGCTGGGCTAACTTACTTCCGGGGAAAACCTTTACAGGTAAGACGAGTTTCGGTCTTGTTGAGTTGACTCTGTATCAGGTTATGTAATGTAATTCAAAGCAAACATGAAAATGTGGCTGAACATGATGTTCCTAATGTAACGTATAGTACTAACACCTATGGTGAAACTTATGGAATAGTTTTTTGACACCAGTGGTGTGGTGGAAAGTAACTAAGTATATCTACTCAAGTACTGTACTTGAGTACAAATTTGAGGTACTTTTACTTTACTGGAGCATTTCCAATTTTCAGTACTTTTACCACTACATCTCAGAGGCAAATACTATACTTTTACTCCACTACAATTATTTGAAAACTTAAGTTACTAGTTACTTTGCATATATACATTATTATATATTATAAAACATACATTAACCGCTTTAACCCTATTTTATAAATAGGCTATTTGAAAATGGCAGATCTATAAGCTCACAACGCGTCGCGATGCTTGTAGGTCTGCCAACATTTTAGTACTTTTCCTTTTGATGCCAATACTTTTGTACTTTTACTCAAGTGACATTTTGAACACAGGCCTTTTACTTGTTACAGAGTATTTTTATATTGTGGTGTTGCTACTTACTTAATTACAATTACTGAGTACTACTTCCACCACTGACAGTTTGACACAAACAAAAAAAGGTTTTAACAGTTAAAGGTGTTCGCACCAAGCCGGGGGCCATAATATTACTGTATGTGTATAATGTATCATGATGCCAGCCAGGTGAGCGACACAGAGAACAAGCAAGAGGTCTGATTTGTTCCCCACTCGTGTCTGTGTACTTTTATGACCTTCTCTATCAGTTGGCTCTATTACAGGTGGACCAAAGCGACTGTCACTATAGCTGTCAGTGGAGGACATTGAATTATTTATGGCTTCAGTTCAGAGAACACCATAGCTACCAGCTAGCCTACTTTTATGGCCACTAGACCAGCAAGAGGCTCTCAAACTTTAACATTTCAAGGACCCATCTTAACTCTGACAGTGTACAAATGGACCCTAATGGGTCCATTTGGTTCCATTTGTATACACTGTCAGAGTTACAGACTTGTAAGGGTCAATTTAGAACCCCTTCAAGGAACCCTGAGTGTCCTGGACCCCACTTTTAGAGAACCACTGCACTTCCCCAGCGCCTGCGCCTCTCTGTGTTTTCAATAACAACAATACTAACTTTGTGTTGTTGTTGTTGTACATAACATGCTACCCCAAAGTTTGTAGCACTTTTGAGAATGTGCAACACCCCAAGACTGAGGAAAAGTTGAAAAAGAAAGAAAGAATGATAGAGCAGCCATTTTATCACGGCTCTGCTTCATTAACATGTATTTTGTGCACATTTTAAAATTTGGTTGGTAGGCTATAAAACGATGAGTAATTTGCCCAGATACAGTATGATTATGCCTAAAACAGTTGTCATGTTTTATTATTTATTTATTATAACATAATTAGTTGGCTATTTATCATGTAGGGTAGGGTGTGTAGGCTATGTCCTTGGGTGGCATTGGTACCGTACCGTACCGTGCCTGTTACCAACCTTTCTTATCTTGTGGAAAGATTCAGGAGGCTGTATTGATGACTGGCTTAGTTGGTAAGAGCAGCACTGTGAATGTCCATGAGCTAGTGCAGTGGTTCCCAAAGTGGGGGTCCCCACATTATAGCCGATCAGTAGCCGATCTACAAGCTCAGAGCGTTGTGAGCTTGTAGATCCGCTACTTTCACAATATGTATCTGTGGAACCGAGTCAATGTAATGCATACAATTCCAAGTGCTTGTCAGGGTGGGGGGTCCCAGTTCAAATATGATTATTTTGGGGCGTTGCGGCCTGAAAAGTTTAGGAACCCTTGAGCTATTGTGATGTTCTGCAGTCATGCATCATGACTAAATGTAAAGCAAGAGGCCTTCATTGCAACGTTTCAAAGTCACCGTTTTAACTGTGAGAATTTGGAGAGAGGGTCTTTGTTTACAATGAATTACTATACTTCTCACTGTTCCTGTTGAATGGAATGGAATGCCACGTTTTAGAGGAATCCTCGTCTGAAACGTTAATGCCATGGGTGCTGTTTTAGACCAGTTTGGTATGCGTAGATGGACACTGGTCTACTGTACAGTGGGAGGTTTAGAGACCCCATGTATGAGCTTTAGTCTACAGCAGTGGTTCTCAACCTGTGTTCTAACTTTGTGGGGAAGGGGGGGGGGGGGGTCCTGGAGAAGAATTATTCCATATACTATATTGTTATTATGGTTGCCTATTATCTAATCTAACCTTTATATTTTACCATATACTAAGTCACTTAGTGTACTTAACACATTATGATATTTGGTAGCTTGTAAGAGCCTAAATGTCTCCACTAGGCCTGATAGCTATTGTTTATGTTACAGCCTATCTTGTTATGGTTCAGCCTGTCCTTGAAGCAACTACGGTATAACTATGCTCTAAGCCTTTGCCTCTTGGCTGAACTACCGTACCACTGACATGAGTGTTACTGTACTTCTCCCCATGATATCATATTGTACATAAAGCATCACCACCTAGAATATTGTCTTGACTCCTATCTGCCTCATCAATTTCTGATTGATCCAGAATTCCATGACAGTCCCCAGATGACAGTGAAGTGACACTTTAAAGGGAATGCCACTCATTTTCAACATTGAACCATGTCATAGTATACCTTAGAGCTGTTGTGTGGAAATAAGAAAAAAAGCCCCCCCCCCTTCTATGTTGCCTAGAACTGGAAAATTGATTGTTGGGGTCATGTGATCAGTAGGCTGCACTAGCGCTCCTGTTTTCGTGTATAGAGGGGCGGGTGTATAGAGGCGCGGAAAGATTGCGCCTGATCCCATTGGTTCACCGATATGTCCGTCAACCCCGGCCCCGTTAACACAACATTACGAGCGACGCCCACTGCACTCTGGTTGGTTGGGTAAATGAAACACTTCCTATACTGGGTACACCGACGCGCTCCTCCAAGCTTTTATTCTTTAGCAAAACTAAACAATAAAAGCCTGGAGATCGAGGCTATGTGATCAGTGACATACGGTCGGTGTACTTTTTGGCCCGCCCTCTAGGCTGCCTCATTCACTTGAATGGGGAATCTCACTTCCAGCTGAAACAGTGGGACTTGTAGTAGTTTATAATGGCATGTGGTTATATATCACATTTCACAAGACATTGTACATTGTAGGTAATAGAAATCAATTGGCTGAAAATGCTTTAACAAGTCTTAACTTTATATCCAAGTCGCACTGTTTCAACCAGTCTAGTGAATGAGGCAGCCTAGAGGGCGGGCCAAAGAGTACACGGACCGTATGTCACTGATCACATGACCCCAACAATCAATTTTCCAGTTCTAGGCAACATAGAAGGGGGGGGGGGGACTTTTTTCTTATCTCCACACAACAGCTCTAAGGTATATTATGACATGGTTCAATGTTAAAAATGAGTGGTATTCCCCCTTTAAGGACTTTTAAGACCTTTAATACCTAAACAAGAAATGACAGTCATATATATCAGCTCGCAGCAAGCTAAACCCCTTAAAGGAGCTACACCATGAATTTAAAAAAAATATTTGATATTTAATATCATATGGTGTATGTCCCTCAAACCTTTTTCAAAAGGTTTGAGCCTAAATCATCACTCAGATATACTCATCCCAAGTCAATTGTCTCTGGCTTATACAGCACTTTCAGCTGCAATACCAAAACGTCCTCTTGGGCAGGGGGGGGCTACTGAGCAATTCTGTTAATACAAAATTCTGTTAATAAAAAAAAATATAAAAAAAAAAAAAAAAGAAATGGAAAAATTCTGCATAAAAAGAAGCATCTAAGAAAAATACAAAATCGGAAAAAAAACACTTTGAACATTTTTGAACAATTCCACCAAGTGTTTGAGGTGCCTGTTTCACCCACTTCCGGGGGGCGGAGCCAAAATCCGAGCCCGAAGTATTTGTTCGTAGACCCCCACTTAGGGGGGGTAGAAAAAGTTTCAGAGCGATTCGGGCACTTTTCATTTAACATTGGGTTTGCCATCAAAAATGTTTATGACCTCATAAACATTGCCATTCTGAGATCGCCTGTTCAGACACGCCCATTCTGGAAATCCATGAAATGAGAAGGAATGACTGAATTAAAAAAAAAATCATTTTTTGGGGTACAAGAGACACTGGGGACCCCAAAAAATACAAAAAAACAAGAAAAAAGTGATTTTCATGGTGTAGACTCTTTAAAGTACTGTCAACTACACTGTTTCAGAGACTAGCGAATGTCATTCTTATTAAGCTATTAATTGTTATGTAATACAATCCTGATATGATCTAATAATTGGAACTAGGCTATTGTATCAGACAGATCGCTGACAACGTCGTCAGATGGTGGAGGGGTGGCCTTGGTAAACTGTGTTGTTTGGGCCATTCATCAATCAAATAACTTATCAGACCGTCACACTGATAAGTAGCAGTATGCGCGCAGTTTAAACGGAGCGGTCTGTTAACCGTTCAGTCTGGGTTAAGATCCCGTCTACTGTGTCCGATCATTTCCACTCGCATATACATGAACACAAACTGCTTTTTCCGTGTCCACTCTAGACCCGATATGCAAATTACAAAGGGAATTGGACAGCGTTTCCAACGAGGTCCGCAGAAATGCTAAACAAGATGGCTGCTTCTGCAAAAGTGAGCTAGCCCCTTTGATTGGCTGGCCGAGTGAGGAACAGTGCCACAGATTTACCGTAGAGTAGCAAGGGTTCCCAATCTTTTCAGGCAGCGCCCCCCCACCCTGACAAGCACTTGGAATTGTAGGCATTACATTTAGTTTGACTTGGTTCTACAGATAAATGTTGAGAAAATGGCCATTTTTATATATATATATATATATATATATATATATATATATATATATATATATATATATATAGTAGAAATCACTTACAATATGTTACGTAAACATTATTTATTTTTAAACTAAAAAACTTCTCAAAACCTAGACATCTTCAGAAGATGGCTCGTGCACATGTGATTCATCCATTCCTTATGGTCAAATCAATGCAATGCAAATATTGTTCATTGCATTTAAAACATTTGGATTTGCATGTTGTTGTGCAATAATGAAAAAATAATATTGATGAGATGACCCCCAACCCTAACCATAACAATATTATTTTAAAAAGGAGAACATTTTTAAATAATAATGTATAGGCTACTTGTTAGAAATAAATATCGCTTGACACAAACATTTAAATAATAATTCCTATTCCAACTCTTCACTTGGTAATGCATTACCCCAATTTTTTTTACAAATGTCTTCTAAATGCTAACAGTTTTCTGAAAAGCTTTTGTTGCTATATCAGTGGTTCTCAAACCTTTTCAAGTCAAGGACCCCCAAAATGTATTTGGCCGCGGACCCCCATCTGAAAATATTTTGTTCTAGGGACCCCCAGAAGCAAAGTCTGAGTAAAAATAAATTTCCTTGAAACTTTTTTTTAATAGATTTGCACTAATGTTAAAGATTTTTTCAAAAATAGCAGTTCTACAAGCTCATGCCGTGCTATGAGCTTGTATATGTGCTATTTTTGAAGTATAAAATAGTGGTTATAGCTAAGATCTAAAATGACACCGATGCGTTCCCGGATTAAATTACTAGGGTCTGGCACCGTGCAGATTATGGTTAGAGACATGACACACCTCCTGTCTGGTACAGTCTGGCAGCCAAGAAGGGAAACTTTGCATGTGTTTTTTGTCCTCACCTGTGTCACAGAAGGTGTGTCAGCACATGTGACTCACTCACGTCAACAATGTGAGCAAGTGATTTGGGCTGAGCTACAGTGTTGCCTTGTCTGCTTATTATAAGCGACTTTCACTTCTTTTGGGCTTGTTTTCCTTCACCTGGTTGCTCATTTCTCTCACAAAATCTGGCAACACTGCTGAGCTATGAGGGAATGCCGCAACGCGGGAATGCCACCCCTGGTAATCCTCTCTTTGGAGAGACTCGAGGACACTTGGGTCGAAAAAGACATTTCCCTAGAAAGCTTAGAAAGTCACATGATTGCTAGGCATTTCATTTGGAGAATGTGTTGCCGCTTCAAGGTCACTTGTATATTATGTTGGAGTAGATTCCCATGCTTTTACATCACATTCTATGCATAGCATTCATGTTTTAACTAAGTAGAGATTCGGAATCTGTCTACTGCAGTACACTACAGTGCTCCACATATGTGGAGGCAGTGGAGCATATTAAGCTGACTATATTATAGTCAGCTTGTTGCCAAACTTGCCTTTTTAAACACAATTAAGGAATTTTTCAAATATGTCATATGCTGTTAAGTTAAATATAAGTATGTATGAATACATATAAGTATTCATAATGATACTACTGCCTACATGTGCAGGAGGCAAGCTATTAGAGTCTTAGACTATGTCCACATTCACTATGTGTAAGGAGCAACAACAAAAATGATGGCGTCCGTCCATGGATGTTGCCTTACATACTTACATCCATGATTTACTTTATCAACTGCATTTGTTCTTTGTTAGGATTAAAATGTGTTTGGAAACGTTGGTAGTGTAAGTGATATTTTTTTGTTAAAAGGTTAAAGCTATATATTCTGATAGGAATTATCGCTAGTATTTGTTCTGTCACAGGGGTCTCCCTGTCCCTCCCAGCTCTTTAATAAACAGAAAAAAACATTTTCAGGTAGGTGACAAGATTTCAGCCAATCGGGAGAGAGTGCCTATTTACCAGCTTTTCACACACTATCCCTGTCTATCAATCTCTTCACGTAGTCGTACTATGTAGGCCACATTTTGTGAGCCTGCAGAATTTAACTCACTAGCATAGACAACAAGGTCAGGTCAGCGGCAACACCTGTAATTTGGTATTCATATTGAATAAACCCCTCTAGTAAGTTCGATGCATTGGTTTTTCTTACGGAAAAGGAACGTGATAAGGACGTGACGATTCAATCAGGGAAAGACTGATAATACCGAATCAGGAAGCTAATGTGGGCGTCTGCGTCATTGTATTCAAAACGTCTCCATTCCTGCCATCCACATTAACCCATTAATACCTGGAACGCATCTGTGTCACTTTAGATGTCTTTGGCTATTCAAAAATAGCAGATATACAAGCTCATAGCGCGGCACCGAGTGCCGCGCTACGAGCTTGTAGATCTGCTATTTTTGAAAAATCGTGAAAATTATTTTTTTACATTTTTTTTCCGAAAAACTGTTAGGATTTAGAAAATGTTTAAAAGCGGCCTCAGGTCTTAATGGGTTAAAAAGCAATGCCTGAGTTTTAAACACAAAACGGGATCAGCGGTGTTTTCAAATGTCTCCGGGTCAAAAATGGTAGAATGGTGTGGATGATAGCAAAAAGGTACAACAACAACATCCTATGTAGCCCTGCCTGAGTTAAATTGACACCCTGCATTTGACAGTGCATTGACGACACAGGGCAAGCGGGAGGCCGTCCATCATCATCTCCAGGGCCACCGCTTGGCTCCCTGCACAGATAGCCACTGCTCTAATGAAGACATGCGCTGCATCCTAAACAAATCCCAAGGGTCCGTTCTCTGGCTAACAATGCCTGGTGATTTTCCAAACGTCGGGACCACATTTTGTCATCATTTAATTAAGTAAATACAACGTAAGGTATTGAATGAATGTGATCACCCGTCTGTTCTTCTCTGAGCATATGCCGTGTCCTTTTCAATTAGGCAATGCAGCCTATTTAAAATCATCTAGTTTATTGTTAGATTTCCGCTATCGGATCGCATTCTTTTGGGGCTGGCTACAAGGTCATGTAAATTAAATTTCCCTGCTAAATTGAGCACACCCTGGTTTCTCATTTGTTTGCCTCGCTGTGTTACAGGATTCATGACCCATATCCATTACAAGAATAGGTATCACCTGAGCAAAGTAAAAGAAAGGCTGTGAAGGACAAGTCCTGCCTGACCTAAGTGAGCATCTGTATAATTGTGTGTGCGTGTGTACATGTTGAGCTGTGTACTAGCACGGGCGTGCACGCTCATGTGTGTAACTGGTTGATCTAGCTCTCAGATGCTCTTGAGTGCTTTGCCTGCGGTAGTGCGACATCATCAGCCCATAATAAACCATACCCCCCACTCTCTTTCTCTCTCTCTCCCTCTCTCTGTCAGACAGAAGCAGACTGAATGTTTCTCCTTTCCTCTGAACTCCCCTGTGCCTCGTCACACCGCTCTCCCTCTGCCGTCCTCCCAGCCAGTGCAGTGGGAGGGCACACACACACACACGCACACACACACACCCACGTATACTGACTGAAGGGCTTGATATACTTCCTTGTGTGCGGTGTCACGCACCAAAAATAGCAGATCTACAAGCTTTTCTGCTTATAGATCGGCTATTTTCACTGCGCGACATCCATGTACAAGTAAGTATACAAAACCCTTTTATATTCTTTTCCTTTCACTCCCCGGCTATCTTTTGCTACATCCCCCTCCCCCTTCTCTCTCTCTCTCTCTCTCACACGCTCTCTCTCACTCACTCACTCACAGAGACGCACATACACATTACTCTGAGATGTGCTGTTGAGGTAAAGGCTCTGGTTTCATTCAGGCTTTAGGCAGCCAGCATAGCTGCTAGGTTGGTTATGTGCAGAGGCTGCTGGGGTGCTTGACAACACAGATATCATCTCAGGTGAGTGGAACAATACAATGCTAACACGGAAGATGAAAACGATAACGCCTTTATATGCTTTTTATATCCACCTGACCTCTACACAGGGGTCACACAATGGCCAGTATTCGAATACAAGGAGGATGTTTTACTGAGGCACCGTTTAGTTTTTTCTTGGGGAGAATTTACATTTTGACAATGGGCAACAGGACAAGTTGTACATCCATAATCTATTTATAATGCGATTTTGCTCCTTTGCTGTGTAGCGTCTGATATAGAAATGTTTCGATAAATACCGATATAATATTTGTGAGCTTGTGGATCTGTGAGCTTGTAGATCTGCTATTTTTACAATATTTATCTGTGGAACCGAGTCACACTAAATTGAATGCCTCAACTCCTAGAATTAATAATAAAATGTCGTTTTTGGAGCTGACTCACTGGTAAGGTTGGAGTGTGTATTTGCTGATGTGGAGAGAGTGGCAAAAGTTTCTCAGAAGAATGCATTTGTGATCGGCACTCTCTGTAGGAGAGGGAATTAGCGGGGATTAGGAGACCCACAGAGGGATGCAGACCTCTGTTGATTGGGCGCATGGGGGTCATTAGTGATGGGGAATTGGGATTGCATTTCTGCCCAGTTCTTATGCCTGTGTAGCTGCTCCATGCCTTTGTTTCTTTCCATTAGCAGGGCTTTGACTTTAGCCCTTCTGCTATTTTCCTGCCTCTTTTCACGCGGCTTAGTCCTTTTGATGAAGCCCACGGTGATATTTATCTGAAATGGGAATTCCCTTTGTCCCTCAGGAAACTTGCTGAGAGGAAACAGCTGCCGCTTGCTGCCATATTGCAGGTCCTATGTGGATTTGTGTCATTTCCTGTAGAGCTGGCTGGTTTGGTTTGAGTACAAAGAATTTCTTCAACAGCAGACATTTCTCTGTTTTTCTCTCAGCAGAAAGCCAAAATGAAGTCATGAAGGAGACTGGGTGGAACAGTGGATTGTGACTTGGGTCTGATGATCTTTCCAATGGATTCAACTGGGGATGTACAAACAGATATATAGAATAGACCCTTATGAAGTGAACTAGAGACCAACTGCTCGAGGAGATAAGTGGGCCGTGCAGACAGACGCATATCCCTTCCTGTGGAGCAGAGGAAGTTTGGACTGGGGTTCCTCCGCGGCCAGCGGCCATGACGGAGCCCAAGGTTGCCAGCAGCAGCGGTGCTAATAACAACGCTGCGAGCCTGACATGGGCCCGGGTGTGTAAGGAGTGTGGCCAGCAGCACGAGGGCCAGGAGAGCCACCTGTACGAGTACCAGGATGAAGTGGACGATGAACTGGTGTGCCACATCTGTTTGCAGCCTTTGCTCAGGCCCATGGACACTCCCTGTGGCCACACGTACTGCTTCAACTGCCTGAGCAGCTTCTTGAAGGAGCAGGACTTCTGTCCGGTGGACCGCCAGCGGCTGCAGCTGCATCAGTGCCGGCCCTCCAGCCTGCTGGTCAGGAACCTGCTGGACAAGATGACCGTGCTCTGCCCCTACAACGCAGAGTGCGACCAGCGCATGCAGCGCTGCGAACTGCAGCCTCACCTGCACAACAGGTAAGAGGCCACTGAACGAGGGGAAAAAAGCGGGGATAGTGATGCTGATGGGCTGACATTTTAGGTTGCCTCAGTATTAAAGAGTGGCGTAATTCATCATTATGCATATTTCTCATGTACCGAAATCCCATATGGAGAGGTACGTTTATCATGCTGGATAAGAAGGGGGGAAAAAATCATTTTCAAAAGCATTTCACAGCATTTTCCACAGAAGGATGTTGATGGTTTCTAATATTATATTTCTTGCAGGGCTAATGTTCAATGTGCAGCTATAACACTGAATAGTCTTATGTGCTCTCTAAAACACCACTGAAGTTGTGCTGAAAATTTTGGGGTACAAATACAAAATGGTGATCTTGACTTCTGAAAATATGAATCGTATTGATGTAATTGCAGTCATAGACCCCATGAGCATGCAAGGCCAGTGTTTGCCAATTCATGGGAATTGGAATACTACATGGGAACACTGAAAAGGGCTTTAAGAAACATGATGGGGAATTTTCCGTCAGTATGGGTCCGGAACTACTGGTCAGGAACCTGCTGGACAAGCTGACCCTACACTTCCCCTACCATGCAGAGTGCCAGCAGCCCTGAGTCTATTGACTGATGACCCGGTCATCAAATTATTGGCTCAGGAATGCGACAAAAACAAAAAACATTCCATGAATTCAAGGCTTCATGGCTTCATATTGTAAATATAGTAAATTTGATTGGCCATGATAATCATTAACATTAGCAATTAAATTAAATTCACATGAACGGTGTGTTTCCCTTTTAATGTATTCTATAGGTAGTCTATTTTGGCCCATATTTCATTTTAGCGCTTGGACTCGTCACACGGCAGTGAAAAAGTCCCTACCTGAAGCAGTGCTTTAGTTTTAAAGGTGGTGAAGTCATGAAGAGACGGAGAGACTACTGCTGCGCCCTTGGGCATGTAAAATGACTAGTTTCTAAGCTGCCTAGTTTCAAATGTCACCTTTGTATACGGCTGCTAAAGCTATTATTATGTCTTAGTGTCTGACACATATTCCTGGTAGCTAGTGTTAGTAGTTCACCCCAAAAATGACTTATTTTCTATCAATTACACACCCCATAAAGTCTTGAATTCATGGCGATTGTTTTGTTTTTGTCGCATTCCTAAGCCAATAATTTGATGACCGGCGGAGACTCAAAGAGTCCTACTGAGTCTATTGACCGATGACCCGGTCATGAAATTATTGGCTCAGGAAATAGGAATGTGACAAAAACAAAAAAATCTCCATGAATTGAAGGCTTCATGGGGTGTGTAATTGATAGAAAAGAAGTACTTTTTTGGGTGAACTACTCCTTTTAACATTTTAACATAAAACGTGCACCGTTATTCATTCACAAGCTGTTGAAAAGCCAGCCTTCGTGTTTTTCACGTGGTCTGGTCGCTGTGGTGCTTATCGTCTCACGTGGCCAAGTGACGCGATCACTTGTGGGTAAACTAAGGCCTTCGCTGTCATAGAGGGTCACAGTCCTGCTGCAGCCTCCCAATGTAAACAAATGAGGAGGCAAAGTTCAGCCACCAGGCGCAAACAGCACAGTACTAGCACTGAATGACTGACTTAAATTAATCAGACTGGACCTGTCCCCCACCACAGACTCCCTGCAATGCAGTAAAATAGTGTGCTCATCTGCATAGCGCTTCTCCTCTGAATTCTGTATGTGAATCTAGTCTCTCTCTCTCTCTCCCTGCTTTACTCTGCCACACTGACCGAAACTGTACTTGACTAGCCCCTCCGTCCTTTCTACCTTACTCCATTTAGACCGGCAACGCATCTGTGTCATTTTTATAGATCTCTTTGGCTATTAAAAAAAAATAGCAGATATACAAGCTCATAGTGCGGCGCTGAGTGCCACGCTATGAGCTTGTAGATCTGCAATCTTTTTTTAAATCTTGACCATATTTTTTTTTGAAGCGAACATTTGTAACTCAAATCTTAGCTTCTGGCGATTCTACAAATGTCTTCTAAATCCTAACAGTTAAAGGAAAAAAGAAAAAAAAACGTATGTTGCTGTAATATCAGTGGTTCTCCAACTTTTTTCATGTCAAGGACCCCCAAAATGATATGTATTTGCCCGTGGACCCCCCCAGCAGCAAAGATTTGAGTTAAAACGTATATATTCAAAGATTCGCACACATTTTCATGATTTTTCTAAACTAGCAGATCTACAAGCTCATAGCACGGCACAGAGTGCTACGAGCTTGTAGATCTGCTAGTTTTCAATAGCCAAAGAAATGAAATAAAAATTACACACAGATGCGTTCCCGGTCATAATGGGTTAATCTTTCTAGCCCATTTTGCCTCCTGCACCCCTTAGTTGTGCTTCAGAACAGGACTTCCCTGCTCATTTTACATCATTATCATTGATCATGAATTAATGCTCTGTGTTGTTGGTGGGACCAGTTCAGTAGTTGAAATGTGTGATAGATTTTGCGTTCTCTTGTTGACTGTATGAGTTGGATTATTTCCCCCCTCAGGTGTCCTGTTTTCAAAAAGATGAAGGAGGAGGTGGAGCGAAAGAAGAAGCCGTCCTGGAACGAGTTAAAGGGGATTAAGAGCGAGGGAGAGTCGTCGGCTGATGCTAAACACGCCCCTGTACCGTCGAGATCTTCCGTCCGAAGCCAGGCCGAACCTGGGCTAATAAATCCTGCCTATGAGGAGAGCGAAGATGGTATGGAGTCATTTCACGAACCAAACGCTAATGCCTGTTTCCCACTGGCATGTAAAGCGATGAATCCACAGACAATGTCACATATTGCCTGTTGATTGCTGTGGCTCATACCAAGTGCCTCCGAACAGACGTGTGTATAACAAACAAAAATCACGTACAAATAATAATGATTAATCAGACTGTCCTTCTGGAAACTATCGGATATGCCCGTTAGTATATATATCTGCGCATACGCACGCTTTGTGAATGAGGGCAATTCTCTCTTTTGCCAGCTATTTTCTATCCAGCAATGTTATGGATTGCACGGTATGTGGGAAGGGGGCCTAAAAGATACTATAATGACATAGTAACTGTAAGAAAAGTCATCCAATTTGCTGTTGAACTGTTGATTGGTGTGCAAAGTGAAAGGGATGGTAAGCATTTGTCAGAGGTGAAGTGCTCATGGCAGGAGTTGTCAAAACAGTGGAAAATATACACACGTTTTAGGCCTCAGGGTTTTGATTTTGACGCACAGGTGAATCATCATCATTAGAACATGGAACAACTCGCATACGTTATAGTTGACTGGTTCAAAGACAAAGACACACCTGCAAGGCACCACGGAATCGGTCCAAAACGTAGATTACAGACACCTGGTAACTCCTTAGTTCTCGGAAAAAGCTTACATCATCATTCTCATTGACATTGTCTGGATTTACGATTGCTCAATTATTTAGATGTACCTGAAGAGATGGAGCTAGGTACCGTAGGAAAAGGGAACACAAACAGATTGCACAATCAATCGTTATTCCCCCCTTTAAGATTTCCCTATTAAATTAAATTAATTATGACTTATGAGTCTGGCTGGCGAGACTTGACACAACTAGCCTCTGTTTCACAAGAAAACGTCACAATAAAGATAGCAAAAGAACCACTGCAGCTGGACTTAAAGAACTACAGAAAGGTAAAATCATGGCCTTTGTACGCTATGATGTAAGCCTCCCAGCTGCAGCTAATAAAAGTAATAATGGGTGTGTTTGATTTAGGTGTGCCAATATGCAAGCATTGCCAATGCTGTTGGACGTTTTCATCGTGGGAAATGTGAACGGAATAACTCAAAACATTCTTCATACTGCTCTGTCTAGCAAGCCAAGTCATTCATTCAAACAAATGTTTGTAATAACTTTGTTTTCATCATTACATAACATTATGCATTCATAACACATTCTCTAATGACTTCTGCTTTTCACAAATAAATCTACATTGCTGCCTACATGTATACAAACACATGATCAATATATATGACACTCAAATGTCATTATGGACAGTTGGGAGGAGCCCTTGCCATGTATACCAAAAAAAACGGCAGTGTCTGGGGGTACAGGGGCTTTCACATAGGAAGGGGCCGTCGCCCAGGCCGCTTTGCTTTAGTAAATTGTATTAGCTGTACCTACGTTGATTATATCACAGTGTACTAAGGTCAGCCTGCCATGCTTCTGTAGTTCTTAGCTTTTACTGGATAATATAGTAAAAACCCCCCGTTTTTACTATATTGTCATGAAAAAGCAGTGTAGATCTTAGGGATATGTTGTAAACTAAACTTCTTTTGTCACTAAGATCCTCTTTTGCATGCACTTTCTAACCCATGCACCCCATGCCCTCCAGACAACACCCCCCTGCGGACTAGTCTGGTTTCAGAGGCCAACGTGGTGGAGCTGTTCCGAGATGAGCCAGAAGACGAGTTGGGTCTGCGCATCGTGGGGGGGAAAGACACCCCGCTGGGCAACATAGTCATCCAGGAGATTGTCCGTGACTCGCTGGCGGCTCGTGATGGCAGGCTGGCCCCAGGGGATCACATCCTAGAGGTGAGGGGAAACTCTTAACATGTGGCGTCGCTCGCCGACACCACCAAGAATCCGTTATTTTCAGTGAAGTATATACTTTGTTGAGCAACAAAGTACATATTAGGCTTAAGCGATGATGAGGGTGTCTGGATGAAGTAGCTCTTACTGTGAAGTATTCCACATCTCCTCCTCTGCTGTGACTGAATAAAAAGTATGGCAAACCAAAAGCACTTTGCGTGCACAATTTGTCCTGGTTCAGTTGAGTGTATTTTGTACACAAACACTTCCATCTTCTGTATCGCCTCCTCACCATACACAATGTTGTAAACATGACATTTCAAAGCAAGGTCTAGGGGAGCAGACTTTCAAGATAAACAAGTTTAGCTCCATGGCAACCGGTGTGGCTGTGCACTTCAGGGCACCTAGGCCTGGTTTTAGTGAAACATTATTACTGTAAGCAACGTTTACTGGCTAGTGTCACTGATTCACTGATCCCTTCTTCTTTCAGAGGATCAAGGTTCACACCCAAAGCTAACTGGAACCTGATCTGGCTGTGTATAGCCTTTTTATTTTTTGTCTTGTTTTGCTCATAGCCAAGTCAATTAATAACACTGGTGTGATGTTGTGCTGGTTATAACTAGGGCAAAACATCAAGAATGATAATTAAGTACAATTTAATAAGTATAATCAGTTTAATCCCCCTTTATGAAAAGCTATTTTATAATGATTTGTTTACATGGCATAGCAGTGTTCTGATCATAGCAAACCATGGAATTATGAAACCAGCTGTACACGTAACAATGCTGTCTTGCGGTTTGCAATTGCATAGAGCAGAATGAAGGTGCAAAGAATTATTATAGAGGGGATTTCAGTAAGGTGCGGCTTCCTCTCTTCCATAATCTGTCTCCTTGGATTTCTGCCCTCCGGCTGTCCTGGAATGTAGTGCCGCTGTAAACTGAGCTCAGGACAGATTCACCCTGAGCTCCGTTACCCCTGCCTCAGAATGCATCTAAAATGCAATGTTTCCTCAATGCCCACCAATCCCAAAGCTGGAAATGAAAGTAAAATTTACCAGCTAACCTGCCTCAGGAGTTGTAATAGTAGACCCCCCACCCTCGCTCTCGCGCTCTCTCTCTCTCTCTCTCACTCTCTCTCTCTCTCTTTTGGCTTTTGTGGAAGCCAGTGCATGTAAACAGATATGTTTTAGGTGAGTGAAGATTGCATTCCTAATTTCTTGAAACTGAATCTCTCTCTTCCCCTTGAATCAATGCATTGATTTTGTGAAGGCCTTTTCTCGAATGAGATTTGTAAAGCAGGCATTGCTTTGACAGGCAGCTATTTTTATAGGTGATAAACTGACATAGTTCCTAAGCAAAACGAATGAATTTTTGGACAAATATGTGCTGTTGTACTATATCAGACTATTCACGAGATCTTATTGCATGAGTTAGATTTGCTATGATTCAAGGCTAAGAAAGTGGTCAACATGTCAGATTCCCAGCAGGAACAGCTACATTATCATAGCATCTGTAAGCATTTTAATAGAATTGTCTACAAGCAGAAAAACAGACAATGTCTAATCTAATTGTCCTTCATCACATGGGCCATCTTGGCTGCCTTTTGTGTACAGTGTGTGCATATACAATATACTAGGTCTGGGTGGTATTGGTAGAATCAAATATTGTGCTATATTTTTGACAATACCTTGATAATGTGACTATGTTTTGGGGATGACTATTTAGCTTTCTATATGTACTCAATAGACATCTTTGAGCAATTACCATCAGTAAAAAATGTGGGTATGGTAATCAAACGGGTTGAGGCATTTGTTTTTCATTTCACTCAGCTAGAATTGTCTAATGCGTTCATACAATGTTATAGCTTTACCGTAATGCAGCTTTTAATACCAGGACAAGACAACATGTAACAACAACCAAAATCCCAACCTCATATCACAATGTCGATATATTTCCCAGCTATTATACATGCTGAAGAGACCTGTTTTTAAAAGTGACAGCGTCTCTATCTCTCTCTCTCTGGTGTCATGTTTCTTAGGTGAATGATGTCAGTCTGGCCTCCGTCCCCCACGGCCGGGCCATCGCCATGTTGCAACGGCCGTGCTCCGTGCTCCGGGTCACCGTCATGCAGGAGAAGGGCTTCAAGCCACGCCCCGAGCACCACCCCGCCCTTTCCACCACTGCCACTGCCTCGCAGTCATCTCACAGCCTCCACGGCAACGCTAACGCCAATCACAACCCGGGCACGGTCATCCAGGTGACACTGGTGAAGCGAGAGCGCTCGGAGCCACTGGGGATCAAACTCATCCGCAAGTCGGACGAGACCGGGGTGTTCATCCTGGACCTGCTGTCTGGAGGCCTAGCAGCCAAGGACGGCAAGCTAAGGAACAATGACAAGGTGTTGGCAATCAATGGACACGACCTCAGGCATGGAACCCCTGAGAGTGCTGCCCAGATCATACAGGTATAATGTTGCAGTTAGTTAGTGCTGCCAAGATGAGTCTCCAAATACTTGATCAAATATCTGATGACCTGGGAAGGATATGTGAATTTGTTATCAAAATGAATGTGCCTGCAGGCTAGTGAGGTGCGGGTGAACTTTGTGGTGATGAGGCATGCAGAGGCCCAGGAGGAAGGAGGCAGTAACGGAGAAGGACCACAAAGCAGAGCTGCCAGGAGGGCTCCTGAGCCGCAGTACTTCAGACGCCGCTCCACCTACATGAAGGTAATCTTGAAAGACCTCCTAGAACAATGCCACTTCTGACAGATTTTGAAACCTCGAATCTGAAAACGTGCCCAAACCTGTAGTCATACATCATAGATAACGACATAGACGACGTCACAGGCTGGTGACTTGAAGTCAGAGTCCGCAGTAGTCCACTGTTATGCTTCAAGCGTGCAGTACTAGAGTTGGCCACTAGTTCATTCTTGCTTCAAAAATCCACTGCGGTCCTGCTGGCTTGGTTGCCAACCACTGGGCAGGGTCTCTGCAGACACCACTGGGCCATAAGTAATGATTGATAATTTTAGGATATGCATGCTATTTCACCACACCCTTACATGAAAATAATCAAATCTCAAACCAAACATGTAGCTGCTGGGTGGACGTTTTGTCAACCAACGGTGGTTGGCGGTTGTCCAGAACCACTGATCCAGTCTCCAGACCACTAGATCTGACCGATATGCCCATATATGTATGGCATATTTGGAGATCCGTTTTACCAGAACGGTTCAACCACCGATATGCCCGTATATATGATGATATCAGGGATCCACATAATTATGTAGGCATAAAAGGGAACGGATCCATAAAAGCCACACAGACAGACAGATGCAAGGATCTCCATATATGGGCATGAAAGGGACACAGTTAGACAGATGGGTACAACGGGTAATCTGACAACGGGTACAACAGGTACAGCGGGTATTGCATAGGCGGGTGGGGCATGCATCGTTCCTGACGTGAGTAGTCCCGAGTATATTATACCAATAATCACACTTTTTCGTTTTGTAAGATAAGTTCTTACTCAGAGACCTGAGGCCTTGCTATTCTCTTTCAGCATTCCTGAGCTTTGAAAAGGAATAGATACGGAAGTACGTTTCCCATTTTACGCCTCACACAAAGTGTATATGAAAAATGTGTGTATGTATGTAACGATAAGCAGTTCAATATGTGGTACGTAAGGGTAGTCGCCACACTTTTGTGGGTAACACTCGGCTGCAATGTATACGGACTGTAATGAGAAGCAACTCCCCTCCCCCGTTGGGAGCAGACGCCTGTGCCGGTGAGGGGAGATAAAAGCCCTTCTCTGGGGCCTCCCTCTGTCCTGATCAAAAGAGCCAGGGTGCTGCTCGCTCTGCCGCTATGGGGCCACTGTCTTGTTTTGTTTGGTTGTTTCTTTGGGTGACAGAGGATCAAAGCTGGTGACAGTTAGCTTTCGCCTGCAGAGTGGAGTCTTTTTAGTCTTACTGAAGTGGGTGGGTTCCCTGCTGGGGCAGGAAGAGCCCTCCCCCGTCCCTTCCCATCCCATCATTGCCCCCACTCCCAGACCTACTCTGATGGTTTACAAACTCCAGAGAGCCTGGAGGAAGATGGTTCAAGCTGTCAGTTTCCACACGTCTCTTCCATTACGAGAGCTTGGTGTTGATCCTCACACATTACCTCTGCCTTTACTTCTCGGCTGCATCTCAAATGCTTCACATTTGTTTGTACGAGTACTTTTACAATAGGAATCGGCTGAAGTCTAACGATCCCAGAGATGAAAACTCTGGATCATTCATGAACATGTTCTCCGCACACGGAGCACACTGGGAAGCATTGCATCTGATTTTCACGTCTTCACAATAGAACAAAAAGGGATGTATGTTAAATATTGAGTTCCCCTTTAGTATTTGAGCTTGCCAGAGGTGCACAAAGAATAGACCAATGTGGATGTTTGTGATGTATCATAAAAAGTGTGCCATTCATTGCTGTCTAGGACCCTCCAGGTGGCTTTTCCAGCCAGGAGAAGACGGTGAGCTTGAAGAAGGAACCTCGTCTTTCTCTGGGCATCACCATTGCTGGCGGGCGGGACTGCCGCAGTCGCCTACCCGTCTACATCACCAGTGTGCAGCCCGTAGGCTGTCTGCACAGAGATGGCACCATCAAAACAGGTGCTTACTGTTTTCAGACATATTTATTCAATTGAACTAGTATATTTTTGTTGCCAGACCCAGGGGGTCGGGCCTACATGAGGCTTTGTCGGGTCTCCCTCTCCAAACGTTTTCGTCCATACATGGGCATAAAAGAGGTCTGTCTTCTGTTCGGTCCCCCTCTCCAAACGTTTTCGTCCATACATGGGCATAAAAGAGTTCTGTCTTCTGTCCTCTTTTTGATTGGCCAAGCTTAGCGTGACGTAGTGCTTTGATCTTTCAACCACTAGGGGTCTGGCAGTACCAGGTCTCCTGGTTCCCTTGTTTAACATTGCATCTTCTTCAAATAAAGTGATTTGGCCCCAAAATGGCTACAAAGGTTGGGTGAACTGTTTTTAAAACCATATTAGACATCGGGGTGGCGCAGGGGTAAAATTCCTGCCCACCACTGTGGAGCCACTGGTTCAAATCCTCCATGGTGCATCGACTTGCCGGGCATTCCCTACGAGGTACGAACACAATTGGCCATGTTTGCAGAGAAGTCGGGTGGGGAGGGTGGTTTCTGTAGCTGGATTAGCATTGCCGTGTGTTAGGTTTGTCGGGGCACCTTTTCATTGGGGAGACGAATTGGAAGTTATGGCGTGTTCCTCATGTGTTCTGTCCTCCCAGTGATAAGAAGCGGAGCCCTGTCAATGTCACAATGTCTACACCCTCCCCAAGACCAACTAGTGGGGGTCAGCCAGGGCTTACATGGGGGAATCGGCATAATGATTAAATTTGAAAAGATAGTCTTTATTTTCCCCATAACATCAACTTGAACAGAAATTGAATTGAACCCAACCGTGATGAGATGCGTGTCTCGTTCAACATAAGCTCCTCCAAAGTCATCTTGCTGTTTTCCATGTTATCTGGGCTGCCTTAGGTGACATTCTGCTGAGCATCAATGGCGTAGACCTCACCCAACTGACCTACAATGAAGCGGTGTCGGTACTGAAGGCCCAGACGGCCCACAGTCAGGTGGTGTTGCGTGTTATCCAGACCATCTCGGAGAACCCGGAGGAGGACGGCGAGGCAGGCAACAAGGACGAGCTAGAGTCTGGGGAGAACTCGCGAGATGATGACCTCAACTGGACCCCACTGTGGACACGATGGCTGGGACTGCCAAGGTACAAACATCATCAGAACACACTTCAATAATTATGTGAACCACTAAAACCCTATATACTGTACCGTAGTCCCACAGGGGTCTATAGTTGGACCCCCTCCTTTTTTCCCCTGTACATTAAATCACTTCACCGTAAATAGGCGATCTAGGCCTAGCTAGCCTATTATGACATGCCCAAAATAGGGATGTTAGAGTTCATGTGGTTAATGGTGCACAGCCTCAAAGGTGTCAATAGCATAATTAACATAATGAATTCGTCATCTTCTTGTACTAAGCCTGGTGAAATAATTATTCAAGTATTTGGTAGCATGACGCTAATCTATGTATAAATTCCAAATCTGTGTGTATATCCATGTCCTTTGCCTATCTCGAGAACCGTCTTAACCAATCGTCTTCACATTTGGCCGACACCCCAAGGGAGTGCAGTGTCAAGTATTATTATTATTCAAATGTTTTTATTGAATTTTCAAGACATCTACACATACCAACATATAACAAACTACAAGACACCACAGACACTAGTACACAATATCAAATGAAACAAATACTCATATCAACCAGTAATTAATTGACTGAAAATGCAAGGACATTTTAGTACAATATATTTTCATGAAAAACGGTATTAATATCACACAAATTACAGTCAATAAAGCGAAAAAAGAAAAAGGAAAGAAATCATTAAAACAGAGAAATCAAATAACTGGGAAGGGAAGGGGGGGGGGAGAAAGGCAAATGGCTATACTGCAATGGCTATATTGCAACGGTAGAATACACCTCCTCAAAGTATGACAGGAACGGTTGCCAGACTATAGTATACTTCTGAGTGGAGCCTCTGATCGTATATTTAAGCTGTTCAAGTTTAAGATGTGACATAACATCCGCCACCCAGTGTTTGTGGGATGGCGGAGCCTCTTTTTTCCAACTGAACAATATCAGTCGTCTAGCAAGTAAAGAGGAGAAGGCTATAGCTTCAGCTTGGTGAGTCGCCATTGGTGTTCCCTGTGGGAGAACACCAAACCATGCAGTCACTGGATTGGGGTCTATAGTTGCTTTACACATATATGAAAAGGTATTAAATGCCTCCGTCCAGAATGTAGTCAGTCTAGGGCACGACCAAAACATGTGGCTAAGGGTAGCTGGGTCCTGATTACACCATTTGGATCTAAATTGGGATAGAAAGTAGCTAGTCTACTTGGAGATAGATGCAACCTGTGTAAAACCTTGAATTGCATCAACCCATGCCTTATGCAAATTGAAGATGAATGTAACAGTGAAACTGCCGACTGCCAAATTGAGACGGGCAGATCAATCCCTAGCTCTTCCTCCCAAGCCCTTGCTACATGATTAAGTGACGGGGAAGCTACCCTCTGGATGCTGTCATAGAAACTAAACCCTAGAAACTATGCCCCTGCCTCCTGGGTCCCAGCTCAAGCACTCGTCCACCCAGGTGCAGTGTCGAGTATGAAGTCAATCTGATCAGCGAGAACAAGAACTGGCGTGCGCCATGATTACAAGTCACTGCAAAGAAAAAAAGGACGGGCATTGGGCAGCCCCCGCATATGACACGATATGACATAAATGATGCAAGTGTCGGCCACGAATGACGGGTATGGGCTTGTACTGACGTCATAGTACCCGCTGATAGCGGGTACTGCACTGGTAATGCATAATGCTACCGCTTTGAACCCACCGAAAAAGCGTCCGCACACACGCTTTATTGTGCCCGCAGGTTTGTGCACGACAGTTATCGCTAAACCTAGCCACAGTGGGATGTCTGCTCAATGCATTTCAATGAGAATGCGCACGGACAACTTTTTTCCTGCTCTCCTTCACGTGTGCGAGTGGAGCGTCCGTGCATGCACGGCCAGTGAGAACTCGGCTGCATTCAATAACATGGATCGGAAGAAAAGCAACGTCTGTGTGCTTATGCTTGCGCACCTGTTGGGTTTCAGGCGTAACAGATTAGCCTTCTGTTATCTCTCTCTCTTATCAGAAAGAAAGCATTGTCTATTTTTTTTTATATTTCAGTCACATGCACTGGTGCCGTGACATCGTGCTGCTGAAGACCAACAACGAGAGCTGGGGCTTCAGCATCGTCGGGGGCTACGAGGAGAGCCACGGTCAGCAGCAGCCCTTCTTCATCAAAACCATTGTGCCTGGTACACCCGCTCACTTTGACGGACGCCTCAAGTAAGTTACCCATTCTGTTATTTTTAGAAATCACACCTCATCACAACTTGTCACTGAAGCCCATATTTACCGGCTGAGTCTGTGGTTCTCTCTAGGTGTGGTGATGAGATAGTGGCGGTGAATGGTGCCACCACGGTGGGCATGAACAACTCGTCTCTCATCCCAATGCTGAAGCTACAGAAGAATAAAGTCACGCTGACCGTGGTGTCCTGGCCAGGGAGCCTGTTGTAGCAACATGCACACATACAGACTACTTTAAACACTATTCAAAAAATAGGACAAGCTCATGGGCTTGTAGATCGGCTATTTTTAAATATTTTTGAATGTATTTTGTCTATAATGAAATACCCCTCCAGGGTGAAAGTGGTTAACCCCGTAGCCTTTTCTTCCTCGCCTAACCCCCTTAGAAAACAAACACCATGCCCTGCACAGCTGCAGACTCCACAAAGCAACTCACTGTCCCCTTTTTCCACGACAGATTCTCACAATCTTGTTTTGATGTGACATTCTTGTAAAGTTGAACGATCGCTGAAGTTCATTTAGTAAACTTTTTATTCTCTGGCATAGTTTGTGAAGACTGTAGAATAGATTTGAATGCACATGCTCTGTCTAAAGTGGGATTTATTTTGTAGCTGGTGTGCTCAAAGGGCAGTTGATTGTATAACTCAGTGATCAGAATGGGTTAATCAGTTTAAGATGGATGACAATCAAACCTAAAAGTAAACTGCGAGGATCACCTTTTTTTATTTTATTGCTTTGTTTTGTTTTTATTTTTATTTTTACCCTGTCTTGGAAGACTTATGCAATAGTACTTTGCGGATCAAATGTTTTTATTACGTGTTAATGGTGATTTTTGATTCAACTGATTCGTGAGTTTCATCCACTGACATTATCCAAAGATGAAAGATTCTGTATGTACGTATTAATTTGATGGCAATGAAGGAATCTGAATGACTTGGTATGGTGAGGAAATGTATCACTGATTAATCTGATGTGAACTGATGCCAAAGTCAGGTAAATCATTCTGTCCATTTCTTGTCTACTACTGCTACTTAAATTTTGTGATTGTTAGTAGAGTTATATATCAAAAACTGTTACAAAGTGCTTTAGAAAATAATGAAACCATGATGGAGGAAGACATTACTATACACATAGCCTATATTATATGGTGAAAACATTATAATTTAGGCATTGTAAAAGCTAAAATGTGTAAAACCCGTTAGCAGTTATACTTAATTGTACAAAGGTGTGTCTAGGTGAAAATAAAATAGCAGATCTACAAGCACACGTGTGGCCTCGCGAAGCGTTGTGAGCTCGAAGATGTACTTTTGAATAAATTCATGACCAAAACGGGGGTTGAAAGTGGTAGTAGATGACTGGCACCTCAGGCAGGGTGTCCCAAGCCTAAAGGGTCCAGATTTTCAAGGGCTCACCTTTGGTTTGTAGCCTAGATTCTGGGATGTAGGGGGCTGGCTCAAGATGTTGGACTGCCCTTCGGTACATGTTGGATTATAATACAATAATATACACTTGATAATATACACTTGAGGTGTATCAAGTAGACAGACCCAAGCCTTAAAAATAATTCAGAAAATCTTAACAGGCAACTTGTGTGAATTGGTCCTGTAATGTGCTTTTAGTCTTTATCCATGGATATTAAATGACTGTTTATTTTGATTGTGACTGACTTCCATTACCACTGTACTGTATTTTGCTTCAATTTCTGTACAATGCCTCATACTGAATGTCATTGATAAAGTGGGTGCCTTGTATACATCGAAGAACAGATCAAAAATGAATACTTGCCTTAATTGCCACTAAACCAAAATGCTGTTAGTTTTTCCCTTTATCTACCATTCAGCTCTTTTACTTAGAGAGAATGTTTTAACTGTCACTAAGTACATTGGGTTTTGCTGAAAGTTTTAATAGTTAATAAATTGTAGAAATGTAATATTGCCTTGCCCTACATGTAGCTAAGGTGGTTTATGTTAATCATTTCTTTTTAGGGCCGTGTAACATCAATGGCCTTTTGGTAAGTGTGGAAGTATTCTAAATATTGCTTCATGAATATTTTTTCCCTGAGTAAAGAGTTGCTGTGAGATATTATAAATATGTTTTATGATGTTCAATAAACTCATAAGGAGACAACCTTGTTTTTTCTCTTATTGAGACAACGATGCTTTGCTTTGTTGGGCGACTATCGTGCCGGAAAAGCAGGAAAAAAATGTAATGGTTTAAAATGGCGAAAATAGCAGATCTACAAGTTCACAATGCATTGTGATGCGATGCGTTGAGCTCGTTAGATCTGCTATTTTTGGGGCACGACATGTATGAATTCTGCATTAGGTTCATGTACAGTGGGTCTGAAAGTGTAAAGTACGTCTCTCAAAAACTACAGTGAAGGTTAGGCTGTGACCCAATTTTGAACTAATACCATACATAAAGTATGTAGTGGCTCCTGAACCGGCAGTATCGCACCCAAAATGCATTGCATCAACAACCATGGCTGAGCGGAGCCATTAAAATGGGTGTCTTTAGGCATTAAGTTGAAAGTCGTTACAGGCATATACTGTAGGTGTTTGCCAGGGCAAGGATCTGGGAGGGTGGTTGGCCATTGAGATTGTATGACTTCAAGATGAATCTTTGCGTGGTGGTCACCGGACTCTTTTGCCGCTGTTTCGCCCAGGTGGAAGTGGTTTTGAGGTTAGGTTTAGGCATACTGGTAGTTTCTGTGAGGTTATACCAGTCCCTGGTGGTCACATGTTGACTCCATCAAGCAGGATGTAATTGGGTTGATTGAGAACATGCAGGCTCAGAAATACCCTTCGTTTGTTTTTTCTGGTGTGGCAAATATTTAGATAAAAACCTCAGTAATGTTTCAGTGATTATATTTGGATTATACAATAAATTGAATTGTACTGTACTGCATTTATGCTGTAAATGGGTAGACTTTGATTATACTTACACCTGGCTAGTAGGTGTAGATCTGTAGGCTATATTTAGTAACGTGCTGGAAGGGAAACTGTTGCTTTAAAGCTGGAGAAAAAGTTAAAAATACAATGTGATCTCCCAAGGCCACCTGGGCCTTGCACTCATGAAGCATGGTCTGACTATGGTACACATTAGAGAAGAATTTCTCAGATGCCACCATAGAAGCAACCATGTCGAAGCATGTTTGAACTAGCACCATTGGCGTGACTTGAAAGGTTTGTGTTGTGTTGAGAGGTCCATGGCATTGCCTCTTCAACCTGTTGTATCATATGGGAAATAACTTAATTGCGACTGGATTTTCTGCTTAAAAAATAGGTGGCTGTGAGATATTCATGGTGTGCTTTACAGCCACTTTTTGCCATTATGTTTTTTGTTGTTGAATGCTGTAATGTGGTTTGATTTGTCAGACGCAAGATTGGCAAGTGCCTGCAGCTGTGGTCCCAGGGGAGCAGAAGAAGGTGTGGATGGGCACAGCTGGCTCCACGTTCACACGTGACAATGCTCCAATTGGTATTGTTCTTTTCCTGGGAAAAGGCTGTAATGTTTTGAATGATGCACACCATTGTACACCCAAAAAACACAAAAATCTGACTCTGTGCAAAGGCAGCATGTGTGCTTCCAATGTCAAGCACCAGCGACTATTCCGCTGCATCAGATGTTTGCCTTCTGCAGGCAAAGCGTCCACTGCAGAATCAGGCCTAGATGCATTGAAAATGAATTTCTTTCATGCAACTTGGCAGCAAATGAGCTTGGCCAATCTATAATCAAGTCATTATTTAAATTAAATAATTTGCTTATTTATCAAAGTAAAGTAGAACTATGCATGAAAAAAAAACATAACTGGTTGCTTTTTCTCTTTTAAAAAAAGATTGCTTTAGTTTTTCTAGGGAGGCCATGACCCCAAATACCCCCCCACCCTGCATTCCATGTGTTCTCCAGTACCCAGGCTGGGAGCAGTGCACTTTAACAAGCCATGTCATTCTCCAGAGACTGATGACGGCACCAATCCATCACCCTCACATGCTCAGAGGTGTTTTCCAAGAGCTTTTCCAATCTTTCCCCCTGGACATTGGCAGTCTTTTAAGCTCAGAACAAAAGGGAATGAACACACGTGTACATCTTCAGCCAACACTGAACACATTGTGCACTGTGATCAAATCAGTCTGAGGTTAAGTCTCGAGGGTAGATATAGAATAATAAGTCAAGTTCAAGTCAATTTTGTCAAGTCTCTAAAAACCAAGTGAAGTCAGAACAGTCAGAATCACCAGTGATAATTTAATATCTTGATTTTACTACTTGATGGTCTCAAGGGACAATGGCATTTAGAAGATATTTTTTCCAGTCAAGTGCAAAAAAAAATCCAGTAATCAAAATTTAAGTCCAAGTCAAGTGTCATGTCGCCTAGAACCCAAGTCTATACGAGAGGCTGCTACCATCAACCTAGCAAGGAAAGCCAAGATGCATGACTGGCATATCCTCCTACGACACAACAATGAAAACAGCGCCTTCTAACAGACTCGAGTCCCGCCACGCCTACAATAAGGTGGCTCAGGAGATGCTCCGTTCCATCCCGGAGGACTTTTCTTCAAGTGCATGGCTGGCAGCATCCTGGAAGAGGGATTGGGAGTCAGCCTGGACCCGGGAGATTGCGCCAAAGGAGAAGATCTACCACGCCGGCAATGGACTCTGCTGAACCGTCTACGTACCGGGGTCGGCTGCTATGAAGAAGTGGGGCTCGTCAGACAGCGCTGCCAGCGACGAGCCTGAGCAGACTGCAGAACACATAAGGACCACCACACACAGACCACCTTCGGAGGCCGGCCTCTTCCAAGTGGGACCAGAGACGAGGGCGTGGCCTCACGAAACTGAGTTGGACATTTGAGGATGATACACGAAAGAATATGTCTATGTAGACATTAATTTAAAGACTTATCTGAGCAATAACATTTAGCCATCTAAGGTATTCCCAAGCTTTGCTTGATTCATGTACATCTTTGTCTTTGGTATGACTTGGCCAGGGAATTGAACCCCGATCTCAGGGCGGCCGGGCACTCAAACCCCTATGCCACTGAGCTGGTGCAGGATCTCTGTACAAGGGGCTATTTTGAGTTTGTACCTACCATTTACTTCTCAACATTAGTTTTCTTTGGGTTTTATAAGGAAATAAATTGGTTTTGACTTGTTAATTTGTTTCGTGAAATGTGTTTTCTGATTTGGTCCTTTTTCTGTCAAATGTCTTTTGGCGTACACACGGTATTCTCGTACAGACTTTCTAAAAAGCTAAGCTGTAGGCCTAGTGTTGTCCTCCTGAGTCTTGCATAACTACTTGGCCTCTGACTGCACTCTGGGGACATCACTCATCTGAAGTGCCACAAAGGGTAAGTGGTACAGGCAAGACCCCACAGAAGAGGCTGGTGAATGTAAATCTGGGCTGCAGAGCATGCCATGGACAACTCTAGGACAACTGCTGTAAATCAGTGTTTTCCAAACAGTGGGTGGGGACCCATTATTGGGTCCCAGACCCATTTTTGTGGGTCCTGATTAAACATCCCTTTTTTTCTTGTTTCTTACAATTTGTTAAATTATTTATAAAGATAAAAAACATACAAAAGTGTTATTGTCACTAGTTTGGGTCCCGGGGAGACATCAAATTTCCTTTTGGATCTTGAGCTAAAAACTTTGGGAAGCCTTGCTTTAAATCACCCAGTAAGGCCACCACAGTGTAAGATTGTATTTTTGAAGAAAATGAATAAATAAAAACACATCATAATTCATGTTGTCTCAAACATTTACAATTTCAAATAAATATGATCACTGCAAAATGCATTTATGTGTCTGTCAATAGACTTGATATTCTGATTTGCTATATGATGCAGGAATATGTAGGTGTGCCAGATTTCGAGAAGGAATCTCACAACTACAAAACGGATACCAATGGCTGACCAGGCTTACCAGTAGGCTACTATAATAAAATAGTCCAGTGTACATTGTAGACAGAGCGTTCATGGCTCTGTCTGCCCCCTAGTGCACAGACTCTGTCAGCTCCAGGGATGGTTCAGGTTCTTGTTATTGTGGCATTAGTCATTTCTGCTAGTTATCGGGCTATTGACTGAGCTAGTGTTTCGAAAACCAATCAGTGTGAAATGATGTTCCTGTAAGGGTCATGTTGAAGCATAAATAACCATGTAATGGGATTTTCAAATAAACTAATCATTAAGGACACTGGTAGTCAAATTGACCAAAAATAACTTCCTGTCCAGTCAAAATGTTTATCACCCTTAATGTACTGTATGTTGCCATTGGAGTAATCACACAAGTACAAATGAATGAAGGAAGAATGAAAGAACTGACCACGTGTCTGACCTAGTATTTTTGGCATGATAAACAATAGAATATCTGAGAGGTAATGCTGAGTTGAGTATATATTTGATGACTGAGCATTTGCCATTCCATTATTGGAGTACTTGCAGAAACACCTCATGCCCAATGAAGACTTCTGTCCACATTCCCAGCTCAAAGAGCGAAGGACAATGTAAAATAAAGAACAAAGAGGTCCATAAATGTAACTACAATGAGACCCACTCCTGCATACAGTGGATTGTGATATACAGTAAGATCAAAGCATTTCTCTGAAATCTGGTCATGGTACCATGGCCTTAAAATAGAAACAGTTGGTAATAGTGTTTATGAATTTCACACATCAAGTAATTACAGGCAATCTTGTTAACTTGACGGTTTAACACCTTGTTAAACATGACAGATAGCCATGTCTCCGTTATTTGGCAGGAGGCTTTGGGGAAAGTGCATTACTTTTTCCACTTAAGTAAATGGAATGGTTTAGAGTGAAAAAAATGACAAATAAAATTCAAAATCAAGAATTTATTTCCTCTCTCCATAGGGATTTAGTCATGAACATTTACAGGAATTGTAACTGGGACAATACTGGGAGGAGGCTTCAAAATGTTACCAGTACAAATACAGTCCGACCTGTACCGTGGTTCATTTACTATTCCAGAGGCACTCTTAACAATGCAATGCATTGCAAACTCTCCGCTAGGATTCGGGGAAAACAATACTAACACTGGGCAGAATGAGTAACAAAGGAATCTTTAGCTTTTGCCATGTATTGTAGAAGTATGTGCTTTAGAACACAGCACAGGGAAATACAAAACTATAAAATAAACAAACACAAAGCTGTAATAAAACAATTGACAAATGATGAGAATGGAAGTGCACAGCTCAGATCATTGTGTAACCAACACGTCATGAAGAGATGCAGACATCCCCAGTTAAAATGGATGACACTTGACTCAACATCATCTCCTTCATTGGCAAAATAAAAATCGCGCAAACAACATGCACTACTAGTGTCATAAGAATAGTCAAGACATCAGATATACCACAGTCCGAAATCCTGACATTTTGATGAGCTCAAGTGCAATTTATCAGTCCTAACTCTGGCATCACATACATTGTAATGTAACTATATGGCTTACTAGGTAAACAGGTCCATATAAACTGGAAAAAAGGTACATACTGTAGACATCTTTCATAAAACAAAACTATGGTACAGCAATATATTGGCAGACCAAACTAAAGAGCTATGTAACTTTATGTAAACAATGGTATACCACTGTACAGCTTACTCTAACATGGTATTTACAAGTCAAGTTTTTTTTTTTCCTCCTTTCTTTTTTCTAGCTAGTTCCCATGTACAGAGGGGTCAATACTAAAGGAAAGAAAAACACATAGTGATGACGTACACTGTACTTTAGGCAAAGTCAACCATCTCATTTACTTGCAAAGAACTAGGACCAAAGAGAGGAAATTCAACAAACATTTTAATTTGTTGATCAGCCCAATGCCTTTCTCCTCCTGTTACATGAATATATATATATTCATTTTATATATAAGGCAAGGATTCTTACGGAGGTTGGCGGCATAAAATTCTTTGCAAGGGACTAGAGACAGAATTGACGGGATATAGGTCAATAGTTCTTTGGGGTAAATGCACTTTTTTTGAAAGTTTCGAGATTCACATATTTGTCATTATGTAACAAAGAAAATATTAGAGTGCAACTTAGGGAACATGTCTATTTTTGTCAGGATATGTGCAAAAATCTGCTCTAAAGCAAAGTGACGACGTTGCAAATTCTACTGTACAAGGTACTGGGAGACGCACAGTATCATCTCAAGAAGACACCAGTGCACCTTATTCCAACATATTTACAAGGCACTAAGGATAGGATTCAAGGGCCACACATCCAGTCTCATGACAGCCTCCTCAGTCTGGTCGGAATATAGGATATTTGGGTAAGAATTCTATAAGAATTACCTTTGAAAGGAAAAAAGTATAAGTTCAGTAACAATGTCGTTGCCATAATGAATCCCAATAATGTGCATGATGTGTTTGTTTTAGTAGTGTCAGACTCTGAGCCTTTACTTACGTATTCCATCATATTGCTGCTTTCACATTTTCTTTTACTAAGTTTCCAGTGCAGCCCCAGCTGATGAGAGGAGATAAGACACACATTGTGAATGAACAGACACCGTAAGACACCCACACACACACCCACACACACACACAAAGGAAAATCTGTCTGAAATCTCCCCCTCAGTGTGAGAGGTAAAAGGCTGTCTGCTTTTGCTGGGGTCAAATTGTGGCCAGACACCCTGAAGAGCTTCCTTTATGTCTGTGCACAGCAACTAGCGGTAATTTGTTGCTGTGAGACAAAACAAAATTAACATGGCATTTTACTGCTGACCTCATGGTCTGCTTTGGACCCCGAGAGGACCATGATCAGGCTGAAATAGCTTTGAGCGGAAAAATGACTTGTTTGTGGCGGCTAAAGTTTACATAACAAGTTAACAGTCATCATCCATCAATCAGGTACTCACGCAACACTTTAAAACACAGACAATTAAACACGTTCAAACAGGTGCTAATATGCAATTTGTCTTCTCTCTTACCTTGTGGTATAATCGGTTATTTTCCCACTCTAACAACTTTTGAATGGATCGTCTTGTCTGTAGGGGGAAATGATAATGTTATATGTTTACCTTGCTTATTATAAGTCGCTCTGGTTAAGAGCGTCTACTAAATGCCTAAATTGTAAATACACGGTATGCATATGAGCACAGAGTAACAGAATAACAACTCACTGGTGCACTGACTTTAACAGATAACAGTAAATTGCATTTATAGACTGTAGTGCCCTTTTACCAGCCAGTAATTTCCACTTTGTAGTCAGGAACACTTGGCAGTAACACTGCCTTTAAATGACGCATCACTCTTGAGCTGGGGCTGGAACTGTGCATCATTTCTACACAGTCACTAATTGATCATGAGCTGTTATTGGCCTCTACGCGTCGACCAGTAACTCTGGATTGCTATAATAGTCCCAGAGCAATTAGTGCTGATTTAAGGGAGAGTTGAACTGTGCAGCACGCGTCACAAGGATGGCTGATACTCACTCTCTTGTTGAGGCAGATAACGGGCCATAGACTGCAGCCTACTGTACAGCAGCAACACAGACAGCCGCAGAGAAGCCACTTCACATTGACAGGCAAGTTCTTCCTCAAACAAGCATTCACTCTGCCGATGCTGGTTTTGAATTCTTCTGGAGCTACCTAGAAAAGGAAGAATGGACATTAAGAATATTAAATGGTTCTGAAGCATGGGTATTAGGTAATCACTTTTCACAAAACGGTATGAGGCAGTGAAAGAATTCAAAAGGTGTCACTGTTCCCTTGGTTGCATTGAGTTGAGATTCCTAATTGCTCAAAAGAAACCTGTCCTCAAAGGATCAAAGGGATAGCCTTTGGAAAACAAACAGGTAGATATTTGCAGATGTTGTCCAGAGATTTGATATCTCGTAATAAGTATGCCTCTAACTTGCTAACCAAGATCTAGACAATTCAGGGCGAGGAGGGACTCAAAAGAGATAAGCTCAGTGCCTGTGGCAGTGCCGGCCAAACAACATGAATGGATGCTCATTCCTCGCCGAGTCTGTACGCCATAAAAACAGGGGTCGTAATCTTTTATGACAGGATGCAAAGGTCTCTTTGCAAACAGCCAAAGACCTTAGAATAAAGCCCAGCAGGGCTTGATCTGCACCCTTCAATCATCATAATTGTGACCTCGTCCATCACATGTCACCCTGGGTCACAATACTGACGGTACATTTTATTGCCCCACACTTCCCTCTGTCCGATCTTACCCCTACAGCCTTTTTGTGTTTCAGTGTCCGACCCAGGAAGCTTTCCTTTCTTGAGGATGGCAGAGTCTTTATTTCATTATTTTATCACCTGGAGTTGTACCTTCCCAAACACCAGGGTCCCTGCCAACTGAACTCCAAAGGCGGCTTACTCATTTACAGAGCTCCTCTACAACACATTCAGGCACTTTGGATGCACTGTGGTGTGTTTCTCAAACTGCATCTCCTCAGATCAAAACCAGTCCAAGAGGTTTGATCAAATGCCCAGAAGGACAATGGATTCACCATGGTCTTAATTCAACTCACTTGGAGACAACAAGACATTGCTGGAAGTGCATGAATAATCAAAAACAAGTGTACCTTTCCTGTGAGGACAGAGGGAAACTCTGCATCAAATTTGTTGCTCAATCCAAACCTGTAAAAAGTAATAAGTCAAAGGTTACATTGATTTCAGAATTAACCTTTATCCAAACCTAAAGTAACAGGCCATTGTCAGGAAGAAGCGCATTTTGTACACAAAAAATACATTCCTAAAATCTTAAGACACTTTAATGCAAAACACTTTGTCCCAAAACAATAAACCAGCAAACTAAGGCTCTATTGTTTGTTGTCATGAAAAGGCTAAATCTGAAGCTGCTCCGTCCACTGACAATGGAGACAGACTGGATCCAGGCCAGGCTGTTCGTTTGGGGCTACTTGTGTGTAGCCCCTCTGAATGTGTCACATTCAGAGTTAAAGAAGCATGTGTGGCCCATTTGCATCAGTATCTAAAGAATTATTTCTCAGCATTAACTGGCATTAATAATACATATCAGTATCCAATGAGACTGACGTTAAAGTGAGGGTTAGGTTCAACAGTTAACTCCTCAATTGAAAATGATGACGGTCTGTTCAGGGTGAAAGACATCATCTAGAACTGGAAGGATGAGATTGTCTTGTTGCATCTCCTATATTGTGATAGATCTTTTTGGATTGTTATATTTATAACGTATTTTTACGAATTTGTCTTATCTTCTCTCACGTGTTTTTAACTACGGCATGTGCAAATAAACTAACCTAAACTACATTCAGTGGTTCTTTTTCATGTCAAGGACCCCCAAATTAATATGTATTTGGCCGCGGACCCCCATCTGAAAAGAGTTTGAGTCAGGGGACTTTGTGCTGTTCCAATGTTTCAAATATATTCCAGATTTTTCACATTTAAAAGGGGAACAAACACTGTTTATATTCACACTGATGAAGGCTGGATATCCGAAACGTTTGAAAATAGGATACATTGTTAAAGTGGTTCAACTGATTTTGATGCTATATTCATTCATTTAGTTGGGGATCCCCTGAAAGCCCGTCAAGGAACCCTAGGGGTTCCCCAGCCCAGACCCCACTTCCGAGAACCACTGGGCTAAATGATCAGAGATCCTCTAGTAGTGGTTCTCAACCTGTGTCCCCACATGATTTGGGGGTGGGGGGGGGGGGTCTCCAGATGACAGTGATGTGACAATTTAAGGACTTTTAAGACCTTATTACCTCATACAAAAAAGACCATAACTGCATCAAAAGTAATCAACAAACTATACTATAAAAACTGGTCAAACATTGGCCAAATTGTCAAATAATATGGCAAAAAAATATGATTATTTTGGGGGTCCCCAGTTCAAATATGATTGTTTTTTGGGGGGGTCGTGGCCTGAAAAGCGTGAGAACCACTGACGTACAGTATAGACTGTAGTAGAGACAGTTGTAGAATTCTGTACTAAATCTAACAACAAAAATCTTCTCTTACAGGGGACCCTGGCACAAAGTATTTGTAAATGGGGGTCCGCGGCCTAAATTACGCATACATTTGGACTGGAGGTCCTTGAAATGATGTCTGTGTGAGAGAACCACTGGTAAGTCTAATGTCACATCAGTCTAAAAAGAACTGTTCAGGCTAGATAACTGACAGCTGCTTGTAAACAGAATATATATAGGACAAGAGCCTGGGGGGGGGGGGTCTATTAAGCTCAATAGATATTACATCATCCTGTCAGTCATGATGATGATGATGATGATTGTGATGATGTTACAGTTGAACAGAATGGACATGATGATGAATGATGTTAGTCATCAAACTAAACTGTATGTGACGACAGGCAGCTGACTGCCTCTAGTTAACGTTATACAGCACATGACATTCATCTCAAGTTAATTACCCAGCAGTTAACGGTTAACTACCTTACAGTTACGTTCCCCTGCTGGCCACACACACACACACACACACACAGAGGGACTAACGGTTATCTCTACCCGCACCACAACGTCGCCTGTAGTACTGTACTACACTATCTAACGGTCTAAGCTTGTTGTTGTTGTGCTTAACGTTAGCTTTAGCAGCCAGTTGTTATGAGGCTAAAGAAGGACTAAAAACATGGCGACAGGGACCGTCGGAAAGTGTTCGCTTTGGCTTACACTGTGATGTGTCCGGCCCCTCGCATGACCACGGGCTCGGGGCAGTATCTCGGCAGGTGCTCTTCGCTCACTACATGCTCGTCGTCTTCCTCGTCTTCTAACTCATAAATGGTATCAAAGTCCGCCATGTTGGGCAGCGAGAAGACGCTCATGACGTCTTCGTCACGGCCAGGCTGCGCACGCACCGGCGTTGCCAGATTCTGCGAGAGAGAAAATAATGAGCAACCAGGTCCATGAAAACAAGCCCAAAAGACGCGACTAGGCTACGGCTATTTGAAAATAGCTCACAACAATCAGCTTGTAGTTCTGCTATTTTCAAAAAAGGAAAAACTTATCTTGGATATAAAAGTGTTATTGGAACATTTTTTTATACATTTTAACAACCCAAATCTTGTATGGGGTCCCGGCACAACATATTTTCAGATGGGGGTGGGGGGGGTTCTAATTTGGAGGTCCTTGACAAGTTGACATGAAAATGTTTGAGAACCACTGGTTTTAACAATATTTAGGAAACAAGCCCAAATAAGCAACTACACTTATTTACAATATTAAGAAAAACAAGCACAAAGTCGCTTATAATAAGTGGACATGGCAACACCGATACGCACTGAGACTGAGACTCGCGGAGCAGCTGGACCTTGCGTGCAACAAAAAATAGAGCTGATCTGATCTACAAACTATCAAGGCGTCGCACTGCAGCGCGTTGATAACTTGTAGATCAGCTCTTTTTTTCTTTTTGCAAGTGATGTTCATTGAATGGGAGTTAGCCTATAAATGTGGGTTTATTTTATTCATCCCTCGGCGAAGATTTAAAAAAAAAAGCTTTGTATAAACTGCCTTTATCTGAGTTAATTGGAGGGGATTTAATTACAACTGTATTTAGCAGTTAACAATAACCTACTGGAAGTCATCATGCACTTTCAGGTTTGAAAATATCTGAATCAATCTATAGCATTTAAAAAATATATAAAGCAATGTGTCAAATGACTTGCAGGCTAAAACGTTTACAATTATGCCAAGGTGATTCAATCTATGGAATCTATCTATGTTGATCAACCCGTAGGCTATGCTAGACTATACTGGTCTGATTTAAGGAGCCGTTCTGATTAGTCAGTGGCGTAAACGTACATTTACTCAAGTACTGTACTTAAGTACACTTTTGAGGATTTTTACTTCACTGTAGACTGTAGTGTTTCCAATTTGCAATACTTTTACTTCTCCACTACATCTCATGCAAATATTGTACTTTTTACTCCACTACAATTATTATTACAACTTTTACTTTGTAGATTTTGATCATTATTACAAAACATGCATTAACCACTATTTGAAAATAGCAGATCTACAAGTTTGTAAATCTGCTATGTTCAAGAGATTTTTATACATTAGGAAACTTGTAAAATGGGACATTCTGCATGCTTATGAGTGGCACAGGCCTGCCACTCATATAGGGTGCGTTCGGAAATACAGCACTGAGCGCACTGGCCAATACAAACTAATAGGCGAGTGCGCTCCGGTGCGCAATATCCGAACGCACCCATAGGTGCCACTCAGGCTAAATGCATGTGCAGCATTGTATTGCCCGTCAAAGTAAGTTTTATTTTTTTTATTAACTCGATGTGTGGATTATTGTAAAGGTTCGTCTATTAACATTTGCTATCCCATTCAGAGCCTTCTAAAGATACCCTAAAAAGCAAACAATATGGTATGTAAACGAATGCTTTATTTTGTCATTATATATATAATATTTACACGGTTCAAATAAAAGTCTACTGCCTTTGTAGACCATTAGGCTAAATTATAGTGTGTTTTTCTACTGTCCAGTCCCCATTCAAAAATAAAACTGCTGGAACTATATCGCAAAATAGCTTCTATTTACACGTTGAATGCTGCCATTACCCACAGCCTGGTTCTTTTATCCCTGTTTTATTGCATAAATTCAGATGGCCATTTGCCTTTCTTCGATCACATTTAATGTAGTTGAAAAAAGGCAAATGGCCAAAGTACAGCTCATTGGTTCAGTTAAATTTCACTCAAATGTTTCTAAATTCTCATTTTATTAATAAACACATATATTCGTCACAACATACAAAAATGATATTTATAACTCAGACACAAACAATTTAAAGCACTTAATTGTAGTCAAACATGTCAATTTTTGCTTATTTTCTTGGAATTATTAGAACTATTCTATATGTAAAAAAACAAATAAAAAAACGAAACGATATTTCAAGAGCCTCCAGCATTTCGTTGCTATATACATCATCCAGCATTTCGTTGCTTGCTATAAATCATCCGTTTCCTTGACATCAAATCCATAGCAAATTCATTGTCCATGAATTGAATACATAGGACCACAATGGAAACAAGTCACCAGGACTTTTTTGTGTTATCCTTTTAGCCTTGTAATGTAATTACTATACCACGTGCCGTTTACATTTCTGACCAATAAAGTATTCAATCAATCAATCAATCAATCAATCAAAATGGCATGTGCTTATTATCAAAATAGCATGTGCTTAAGGATGTCTTTGAGTCAATCCCCTGGTTTCCTGCATGTATCCAAGTTCAGGAAAGGGTCCTCTCACTGTGTCGGAGTGCTCAGTTATGTTTGTAGATCGTCCAAAAAAAGGCGAATTTACCGAGTCACTGTAACTTGCTGTATATTCCTGATAGGTGGCAAGGTGTTCAAATTGTTCATTGATCCTGGTGGTGGGTAGAGAGAACCGTGAATATCCGACGGGCTGAGTGACCCGGGCACCGGCAGGGGACTCACTGACCCCGGGTCACTGTGCACTGACCCTCCGCTCCCATCACACTGGCCCAACTTCTTCTTGATTAATTTCCTCTCCTTTGCTCTGCGATTTTGAAACCAGATTTTTACCTGCAAAATAGAAAGAAAATGGTTATTTTAGACTGTTGGCATTATGAATTGAATGTATAGGCTAATATCGTGATGTTTTCATATTAAACCAGTGGTGTAAAGTAATTAAGTACATTTACTCAAGTACTGTACTTAAGTACAATTTTGAGGTATTTTCTACTTCTACTCCACTACATCTCAGATCCAAATATTTTAATTTTACTCCACTACAATTATTTTTAGTTAGGCCATTTGAAAATAGCCATCTACAAGCTCAATGTGTCATGATGCCACCCATTGGGAGCTTGTAGATTTGCTATTTTCAAAAGATTTTTATACATTTGAAAACGTTTTACTTTTGGTACTCAAAGTACATTTTGATGCCAATACTTTTGTACTTTTACCAAGTACATTTTTAATTCCTGAGTATTTATTATTGCAGTATTGATACTTTTACTTAAGTAAAAAATGTGAGTACTTTTCCCATCACTGAGCACAACCACATAAGGCCAAGACATACCTGTCGTTCCGATAGTCCCAGATTGACTGCCAGTTCCGATTTTCTTCTAATAGTGATGTATCGGTTGAAGTGGAACTCCTTCTCCAGTTCCAGTCTCTGGTGGTCGGTGTACACCACTCTGTACTTCTCCTTCGTTCTCGTTTTACCTGAGAATGCAACAAATAGGTTAGGATGTGGCCCAAGGGAACTTATGTTCTTTTCTTTTCTTTTCTTTTATTTGATCATCTTTATTTTGAAATTGCAGGTAAAAATAAAAACAAACAACATGGAAGCCATAATATATATTTTAAAATTAAGTAAACAAAACATTTTTTTTAAATTAAAACCTGTGATCCTTGATCATCCCCAACATGTTCAAAACGCAGTATAGGAAGAAGTAGGCAAAATACTTTCTAGTCTTTCATCTAAAAACTGAATGGACTGGTTCGTTTGTTATATAAATGTGTTACATCAAATGATTTCCAGGCTATCAGCCTATCTGTCGAGACGATCTTTATAAATTGTCATAAATCCAGATTGTCCTGTTTTATCTGCAGATATGCAAAATAGGCTTCTGATCTTTGCTTTGATGTCACTTTGAGAAAACAGCAGTGGAATGCGTTTCACATAGACTGTTACCTTAACATCAATTGATATGTTAAGAGGAACACGGGACACATAAAAGCGAACAGGCAAAAAGATAAAAATCTGGTTTTGCCCTAATACCTCGAATAAACATCTACGGAAATAACAAGACCATATTATGATTGGCCTTACCTACTAATTGGCATGATACATTTATTTTACAAGTTGCGTCATGTTTGCCTACTTTAAAATATAGTAGGTTATAATAAATCACGTAGGCTACGTTCTATATTGCCAGACAACAATGTTTATGGGATTTTAAGCACATTGCGGTCACGCAGGTGTTAGGCCTATGGCACAATTGGCTAAATCTTTTTCTTAAAGAAACGTATTCAAAATATAATTTTAAAGGCTAACATAGGCTAGATGTAAATCCTTATGTAGTAGAGTCTAAGTGTTTATATTGCCAGACAACAATGTTTATGGAATTTTACGCACATTGCGGCCATGCAGGTGTGTTTTAAAAAGAAAGTAACGTATTAAATATATTATCACAAAGGCTTATATAGGCTAGAAATGTAAATCTTTATGTAGTAGGCCTTCGACTATAACCTCGCCCAGGACATGTTGCTGTGAAAAACGTCACTCTTTGCAGCAATATAAGTCCCCAAGAGGAAGAGAGTTTGGTGCATATCAAAGGAGAGACAGCTCTGAATATGACTGAATAAAACCCTCAAAACCTGAGACAATGTCAACAGGGAAGTCGAACCAACTCACATCTTGTTTACAAGCGTAACGAAATTAGCATTACAAGTGAGCTTGGCACCCGATTTCTCGCACCTTTTTTATTTGATTTCCTCCGCAGGATCTGCATAGCAGCCCACACAGTAGTAGGCCAAGCAATAAGGGCCGGTTTTTGTTATAGATAAAATAAAATAGAAATAAAATCCCCTCATCATATGTTATTTATAACTTATTATTTATTATTTAGACTATAGTATTTTATAAATGCTGTCGGAAGCATACATGCCATTGTATACATGCATTGCATGCAGTCTCATGTTTAGGAATAGGCCTACTCAGCGGATTTACAGGTCAGTGATGCCAGTGAACCCGTACCCCACCTGTTCTTCACATTTCTGATTTTTATCAAGGCTATTAAAATGATTACATATTGCCCTTTTCTTTTATGATGTCTGTCGGTATATGCTAATTTCTCCGGGCCAGACATTCTGTATAGCATAGAATACTACCTTCGTTTATAAAATAAAATCCTGCAGAGAAATATTGTTTTCTTTCCTTTTTTATTATTTCTTTTATTAGTCTATTTTACCCTACTTATTATGTACTAATTCTTTACCCTTACCTGTACGCCTATAGCCAATTGGTTGCATCCTTGCTGCGCTGCTGCTATATGACAACTGAATTCGGGATCAATAAAGCCCATCTATATGGCAAGTATATCTATCAAAGTCTCTCCTAAAAACTCATCATTTAAACACAACGAAGGCAATCCCAGGTATACCGTTAAGCGAGTTGCTATCAGATCATGGTTAGACAATTTCAACACGCTCATTAAAGTTCCCGAACTCACCAGTGGAAGACGATTGTACAGTTTTGGCCATCCATTGGAACGAATTGCGCCGTTCTCTGTCATCAGGAGAAAGTTGTGCACCGACAGTAACGTTATTTTCTGGCGGTGGCTGTAACACCACCGAGCCCGGAGCACCGTGCATATGGTTGTACTCTGACGAGCAGTAAGAAACCTGTCCGGGAGGAGAGTTGTTCATGGGTGTGGGATGGGTGACGTTAGGGGGCCCCAGGCCGTACGCTCCCCAGTCCTCCCTGCTGGGTGCTCCGTACGTGGGTCCCCAGCTCGCCGCAGACTGTGCGTGCGCGTGCGTTTCCATGTTTGGCACATGATGGTATCCAGAGAAGTCGGGATATTGTGGCGTGGAGACAAAGTTCTGTGGAGGCAGATTGATGCTCGGTCGCCTGACGGGCCCTTGGTGATACATGCTGCTTTCCTTATCCAACAGGTATCCCACATACATGATTTGTAAATACAACTAAATCAATGAAAATCAAATAGAAAACGGAAAACTAGACTAACCCTATATAGCCTACTTGTAATTTTCCCGAATAGAAAATAAATAAATGTATAAATAAAAAGACTATAGAGACTAACTATCTTGAGGCGCCATAGTTGCCTCCTATTTTGCAACCGCAAGCAATCCTTGTGTTGTGTTTCTGATGTAGTCCCAGAAGCGTTCCCAAAATGATATGCGTCCTAATCCTTATTCGGTTTCACGTGATCTGGCTCCTGTGCCAAGGTGGTGCAGGTTTATAGATCTGCTGCCTGACGTCTTGGAGAGCTGGTGTGTCAATGAGAATGCATGGATGTCACTGCCAGCCCTAATACTGGCCCTTCCTGCGACGCGTCATCACCTGACGGTGGGCCTATCCCGAACATCTGAATAACTGACCGCATGAATAAATTAACATAAAAGCCTTTCATCTGAATGTCCTATAGCACTGTTTCCCAAACAGTGGGTCGGGACCCATGTTTGGGTCACGGACCAATTTGTATCTTTATTTTTTGTTTCCTACATTTTGTTTATCATTATTATTATTTCAAAACATAAAAAAGCAACAAAAAAATATGAATGATTTTTCAAAATAATTGCATTAATAAAAGATACGCATGATTTTTAAATTCCATAAATTAGAAAACAAATGTTTAAGAAGTAGTGAAAATAGCCAATCTACAAGCTCACAACGCACTGCGTCGCGACGCGTTGTGTGCTTGGAGATCTACTATCTTCACTAGTTTGGGTCCTGCATGGGATGGGATATCTTTTGGGTCTCGAGCTATAAAGTTTGGGAACCACTGCCCAACCATGCGCAGGGATAATACACTCCGAAACACTTTTCCACTGTTACTTCAAAGAAGTCCTGCTCATAGGCCTATGGGGTGGGGGTGCCTAATTTATATTGCGCACACATTTAAAGTTAATACAAATACATCTTAAATGTTCTGCAGCACAGATTTCTCACCCTATGTCTTTTTTTTAATGTATTTAAAACCTATGTTGAATTGTAATTGCATGTCATGCTAATAGTTGCCTGATTTCACACTAGGCTAGCCAATGCATAGAGTTATTTGCTGTGCATCTGTTCTTTAAGTTAACAATTAGCCTATTGATCGTTTATTTTCACGATAGTTCTCTGGCCCATAAAGCTGTTATCTTTCAGCATGGCCTTACATCGCATTTGACGCATTAACCTGTTTGTTAAGATATTCGTCTTAATACAAACGAGGTGCAAAGTATTGAGAAACTTTTCTTCTTGTTTCAGGGCGAACCTACAAGTGTTGCACGTTCACACCTCAAGGTCGCACTTCACAGCTAATTCCGGTTAAAAGGAAACTCATTGTGGAGCGACACCCCCCACCCCAAACGCACGCACGCACGCACGCACACAGGCACACACACACACACACACACACACACACACACACACACACACACACACACACACACACACACACACACACACACACACACACACACACACACACACACACACACACACACACACACACACACACACACACACACACACACTACATTGTCATCTCTCCACCTAGGTTTACACGTCGACATCCCCCAAAACTTGCTGCCAGCGTTGTTGCCATGTCGGCTTATTACAAGCAACTTTGGGCTTATTTCTCTGTCAAGTTGCTTCAAAAAATTGGTAGTTGCGGGTTGCAGTTTTTTTGGGCTTGTTTCTTAAGTGCAGTGGCATATTTGGGCTTGTTTCCCAATGTAGTTAAACCAGTGGTTCTCAAACATTTTCATGTCAAGGACCCCCAAATTAATATATAGGCCTATTTGTCCACATACCCCCCCCCCCATCTGAAAACATTTAATGGCAGGGACCCCCATACAAGATTTGTACAGTTAAAATGTCAAATTTGTTTTTTGGAAAATAGCAGATGCATAGATATAGGTTTAAAGTGCTCATGTGTTAGTTGCTTCTTTTGGGCTTGTTTTCCTAGGCCTGGTTGCTTGTTTCTCTCCAAAACCTGGCAACGCTACCCCAAACTCGCTGCTGTTCAGTGAAACCGCTAGTGTTTTCCATGACTTGAAGGTTTACATATTATGGGCCCGTATAGTGCGAATGTCACGAGTCACGACTCGAGCACCAATTAGGCCTAAATATAGGCTAGCTTAGGCATTCCAACGTCATTGAATATACTTTGAGTTTGCATGGATGATGGACGTTAGTTAACTTGCAAGTTAACTTGTTCTATTCTATTACGGTTGTAGTTTTAAAACAGACGGGCCTGTGGGGCTGTCAACAGTTAAAGGCTATTTCAGCCGCAGCCTTTGATTGATTGATTGATTGATTGAATACTTTATTAGAAGTTTGTAGAAAAAAGCACATGAAAGTTTCATGTGCTTTTTTCTACAAACTTATACAGTTCAATACGGTTGAAATAGGATTTCAAACCCAAGAAAGCCTATGGCTTGTTTCCATTGGGGTCCTTAAGCTGGGGACCTTCCTTGGGGGCCTTGCAGTTCATTCATTGATTTAGGCTACTGTTGAATGGAGAATGATATTCTTGGAGCAAATAAGCCCAGATCATCAAATATATTGATGATTGTTATCATAAATAATGTTAGGCTGCTTCCTTATCAGGTATGACACTAATTGGGTATATGGCTCAGTTCCATAACTTCCATTTGATTTGAGCCTAAGCCAAGATAATTATGCAATATAGGAGCACTCTGAACGGAACACAACCCTAATTGATATTATGATGACAATGATAGCCATTGGTAACAATGTGAAGGAATTGATCAATTATGGCTTCTGCAGATTTCATTAAAATGTCACTCTCATATTAGGCTATTGTAGTAGGACTCTTGGCCAACAGGCTACACTTAAATTAGCCTACCTTTTCATATAATTAGCTATTATATTAATGGGTCGTTTACGATGAATAGCCTAGTATGCTTTATATATGTAGTAATTTCCATTTCTGCATTTGGGCCTCTGTTGGGATTGTGGAGAGACTTTAAAGTCCATGCTGTACCTGGATTAGGCTACATGTAGAACTCTACCCTCATTGATGGTTGTTGCTGCCCTCTTGTGGACAGATGCAGTTCTTCATATCAACCACTTCAGCCCCATTCTTAATTGTCATACTATACAAATCTAAAAGCTTGTAGATCTACAATTTTTGCTATTTTTTAAAGTAAAACAAAAAAGTAAATGAATGAAATCTTTTGAAAACTTTCCCAAAATAGGGATGTCAAGGGTTAATTGTGTTTAACTAGCCTAATTCTTTACAATATCTGCTCTGTTGTACTGGATGTAAAGTGGTAAACGCATTACAATATAGTCTTAACTATAGGCCACTAAATTACAATTCAATTAATTATACTTCCCTGTTCAGCGAGAGTGTCTCCACTATTGGGGATCTGATATCTTCCATAAAGCATTCTAAATATAAAACTGAGAGACAGTTCTATAACATGCAATTATGATGATGTTAATTTACACAATATCCTGGAAAGATCATAAACGGTTACAAAGTTATAGGCAAATACAATGTAATATTTCCCACATTGCCTATTTTACACCAATCAGACTGCACACATAATCTTTGCTATATGTGCCAAAGGTGTAAAGTGGCTGAAGGTAATCTGCGTGATACAGTGTTGTCCATTCTTGGTTTATTTCTGGACGTTCATTATAACAACCACCATATGAGAAAATAAATCGTCAAAAATTGCAAGTGACCCCAACATTTGGATCCTGGAAGCCGTGGTCACCATAAGTGTGATGGATGGCATTGGGACCTACTGTAACTGCCAGTCCATAAAAGTCAGGGTGGTAGCTGTTGTTTGCAATTCTCAGAGGTGACTAGGTGGTCTTCTGTCACATTTGATCTGTATAAAAGTCAGGGTGGTAGCTGTTGTTTGCAATTCTCAGAGGTGACTAGGTGGTCTTCTATCACATTTGATCTGTACTTTCACCACTTAAACCGTATACTGTATAATTTGTTGACCGGACTCCCCCAGGGGTCTGTATTTGGTCCCTTCTTTTTTCCTCTCTAAACCAATCATCTTCCCACCTACAACCTGAACCTATATGAACTTGTAAATCAATTTGTGATTTTTTGTCTAGTATGACATAGAATAGGGACACTAAGGTTCATCATGTAACTTGAAAGCCTTTGTGTGAAAAAAGACAGAGGTAGATGGCACACCTTCCGATTATGGGAAAGCTCCCTGTGCATTGCAACAGCTTGAAATTAGTTGCCCATATTGGTAGCACAAGTATGAAACAACAGGCTAAAGTGATGCAAAATCAGCAAAACCCCACTGAAACTCAGTGATTATATTCTTCATGGTCAATGCCCGCTGTCCAGCTGCGCGGACTCTTTCTTTTGTAGCACTGGGTCTGATCATGTGTGGAAAGTAGCATATTTGCAGTTGGAACAGTTCATCTGTAGCTTGACTTTGAATGACTGCAATGCCTTTGCATTGCAGCTGAAATTCAGCTTGTTCAGCAGCTCTGTCAGGTCTATGAGGAAAGCCAAATCCAGCCTCTACACATCATCCAAACAATCATATCCTGCATGTTTGGGCCACTTCAGAAAGTCTTTTTTCCTCTGCCTTTAATCTAGCCAAAAATGTCCCTCTGCTCAGCTAACGGACGCACCAAGCCCATGTGGTCCCTTTCCTCCAAGTGTGGACGGAACAGCTTCCTTTGCAGGCTGCGTCCTTCATATTCATTATTTTCCCACATATCACTTGCTAGTGGATAATGCAATGATAGCAGAGAAACTGCAGGAAATCAGAGCTAAGTTTCCCCAATGCAATGAAACTACTGGCACAGGCCACCATGGCTATGGCGCCATGAGTTTTTTAAGGAAACAAGCTTTAACAGGGGAAGTTCAGCTTTGGTGAGGGAAAGAGAGGACTGGGGGAGACCTTTGTAGACCTTTGTAGTGTGGGAAATTCAGTTTCAGCTTCACCCAGCTGATGGCTGCTCAGATGGTTACGATGAGGCATTTATTAACATTGAGGCATTGGTTGCCCCAACAAAGTCCATGGACACACTGAAAATGTCCTCACCTCTTGTGTGTCCTTTAAGTGTCAAAATTGTGAACAATTTCTTGCACTCAGGTCATCAAATATTATGATGAAAATGTACAGCTCATCACTAATGTCTGTTACACCATTCCAGGTCCACAAACAGTCAAAGATGCATCAGCACCACAAATATTCCATTTTAGTTACATCAAGTGCTCTCATGAATTTCAATAGACGCAGCAATAAATTACTTTTTCTTTTAGTTGACTGTACAAATATTGATTCTCTCATATGTCTGTCATATATTATATATATATATTTTTTTTAAAAACCAAATCCTCCTATGGGCCAGATTGGACCCTTCTTGGGCTGGATCCCAGAGGAAAGGACATGGGATCACAGTCCTGCAAGATTAGACTGTTAGTTATCTTGTGTGCAAAGTTTAACATTTTGTCCTGACAGTGGTGCTAGAACTATAAGTAAAGGTCATGGGGTCACCAAAGTCAGTGGGCTCCATCCTCCGGGCAGCATGAATGCGCTCTGCAAGTTTCACGGCAGTTAGATTGCAAGTGGACAATTTGGTCTTAGAACAATCTTAGAACAAAAACAAGTCAAAGTTTGGTTTGAGTTCATTGTTGGAGACCACTTTGGCAGTCCTGGGCCTGTGGTAAGAAAGCATATTTTATATATTATATTATATATTATATTCAAGGGTAGAGCTACATTAGATTGTATGTAGAAATACAATCAATAATCGGCTTAAATTTTAGTGTTCCAGTCCCAATTTTGTCTGCTCATTTCTTTGCGTTATCACTTCCAATTTCACTTGTTTATCCTGTATCCTGTATGAGTTCTCTCTCTCCTGATTGGATAAAATTGGTATCCCAACCTGAAAATGCATTTTTCTGTTTATTAAAAGAGCTGGAGAGATAGGGAGACTCCTGTTACTGAACAAACACTCTATAGCAATGATTACTATCAGAATATATAGTTATTTAACACTTATCTTAACAAAGGAATATCACTTATCCATACCATTATTTGTATGTTGTCAAAAAGTGGATTGAGGGAACCATTTCAAGTTGTTGTACTCTGTATAACCACTGGAGGGCAGCTTAATCTAACAAACGATGCCTTGATGACATTTAATCTTGAGCTGTTTTCTCACTGATCAAATGTAAGCAGCTCTTAGTTTTTAGACAAAACTGATGGTTGATGTCTGCAAACAAAATAATGTTACTGTATCCTTGCTTATTATTGCCTGTTATATTGCATAATGTACGTAGGCCTATATTGTTTCCAGCCACCTCTGCCTAAATACCTTTATATTGTTGTTTATCCTTATATTTTGAGTCAATAGTTGCAAATAATTTAGATGTTTCTATACTGTTGTGTTATTCAGTGTAGCATAGCATCAACCTCGATGTCACAAACCGGGCTTTGCAGCCATGACAAAAGAGGGAGAAGCACACAATGCAAATTAAATTATTATAGGCTAAGTAAAACTAATATAAGAGAAGGAGATAACAGTGACATGTGTAATCAGTAGGCCTAGTAGTCTACACAGTGTAGGTAAAAACATTGTTGTGGGTCTGTCTGTTAGTCTCTCTGTCTGTCTGTCTGCAGTGGTGTAAAGTAACTATAAGTACATACTCAAGTACTGTACTTACAAGTTTGAGTACTTTTATTTTAATGGAGTATTTCCAAATTTCAATTCTTCTACTTCTACTCCACAACATCTTAGAGGCAAATTGTAGGCCTACTTTTACTCCACTTTTGTACTTTTACTTTTGGTACTTTAAGTATATTTTCATGCCAATACTTTTGTACTTTCCCCCAAGTAACATTTTGAACACATGCCTTTGTAACAGAGTATTTCTACATTGTGGTATTGCTAATTTTACTTAAGTAAAATATCTGAGTAGGCCTGACCTCTTCCACCACTGTCTATCTGTGCGTGTGCGTGTGCGTGTGCGTGTGCGTGTGTGTGTGCGTGTGTGTGTGTGTGTGTGTGTGTGCGCGCGCGCGATGTGTTGATGTGTATATTACTATTACTAACTGTTCAATGAGGAGATTGTGTGCACATCTAATTTTAGGGCCAGGTGCTGGATATCAAGAGAGACCGAAATAGGTTAAAACAAATAGTTCGTACACTAGTAGCTGGTTTAAGCTCCCAAACACTTTTATTAATGGCGCAACGTCTTTATCAGGCAAGTTTGACACATATTAAATGTGTTGTTACTGATTGATTGATTGATTGATTGATTGATTGATTGATTGATTGATTGATTGAATTTATATTTTATTAACAGTTTGCAAAAAAAGCACAGAAAGTACAGTTCTGTTCAATACTGTACTTCTGTACTGTACTGTACTGTACTCATCAGAGGAGTATTCCATGCCTGGGCAGAAAATAGATTAAATAATGTATGAACTGACAGTGACAAACCGCTGTGACAATGATAATAACAACAGTATCAAAGCTGAAGTACATTCCAACTAGTGTCAAGTAAATGTATCTACATGCGATCCGTTGGTGAGCTTCAAATAAGATCCTCTAGATGGTGCTGTTGAATAATTTATATTCCCTTCTCGGTCATTTCACATAGGCTATACCAGGGGTCTTGGACGTTTTTCAGGCCAAGGACCCGATAGCTAAGAGAGATGCATCAGGGACCCCACCACAATTGTGTTTCAGATTAAACTTTTTTTTATAGATAGCTTCATAGACTTGTTTGACAAGCACGGTCATCATCAGTGTTGTGTTGGATTCATGTTATTGTGTATTTTCAGACATTTAACCACTTAAATCAATACTTAGTAAAACCTTTCATTCTGCTTTGTCTGCTCACAAGCAAGCTAGATCTGCTATTTTTGCCTTAAGTCCTCCTCAGAATAGGGATGCTAGGGTTCAAGTGATAAATGTAAAAATGTTTTATTTGGGGGGGTGTAATTGATAGAAAATTAAAAAAATAAATTGGGTGAACTACTTCTTCAATGCCTATGTCAAAATTTGTCATTGAGGAGGAGTTTATTGTATTGTAGCCTCGATCTCCAAGCTTTTATTGTTTAGTTTTGCTAAAAAATAAAAGCCTGGCCCAACCATAGCCCGTACTGGGTATGAGGAAGTGTTTCACTTCCCAACCAACCAGAGTGCAGTGGGCGTCGCTCGTAATGTTGTGTTAACGGGGCGGGGGTTGACGGACAGATCGGTGAACCAATGGGATCAGCCGCAGTCTCTCGCCGGCTCTTTACACCCGCCCCTTTATACACGAAATCAGGAGGGTTGGGGCAGGCTAATTGTATTGTGGAACAGAGAACGTTCATTATATGGCCTCCCCCTGTATTTGGAGACAAGAGAGAAGATTGTCCAGGTTTCATAAGTTGTGATGGTCGGCAGATGTGCAGCTCAAAAGAGCATACATTACTGTCATCACTGACAAGGTGAATGTGATTGTATCCAGAATGTTTAGAGGGGGGGTCATGGTAGGTTTTCTGGTTCAGGACTGAGAGCACAAGTGTAATCTAAAGCCTCTGTGGATGTTCAGACAAGTATTGCATAAGCTCATATTAAGTCTCCCCTTCAATTATTCATTGTTGCATATATGGAGCAGCCTGTGGCCAGAATATACATCAGTATGTTATCACAAACTGGAATTTTGGCTCTCTGGTTTTGCAAGAATCCAGGCCCTAGAATCAGCTGTAATGTAGACCTGGCTGCACTTACCTTTTCAATATCTTGGACGATTCAGGGGTCTGGTTTTGATCTACAAAAGCAATGGAATAAACACACAGTGACAGCAGGATCCATTGTCCAAGTAAAATAATCTGACAGGTTTGAAAGACAGTCACTATAGGCTATTAAATGCAATCAGTGTTATGTAGCGCATTAACATAATTTTAAATTACTCCCATGGTAGCAGTCTCACTGAATGGACTCTGTGGACATAATAAGATTTTCTTGCTCTGAATTGAACGTATGGTGTTAGCATTGTGACAGTTCACAGGATAATTGGATTAAGACAGTCAAAGAATTCAGTTCATTGCGTAACTCACATGTTGTTCAAGTACACATAGTGTTTCGCAGCAGGAGTGGAGGTAAAACATGACCTTCTTACTATTTTTAGAAGTGTAGCCGACATGGCCAAGATATGAGCACCCACTGTTTGTTATCCTTCATGTAAACCATATGTATCCTGAAGTCTCAGTGGGATGCTGTAAACACAAGTCAAGCAAGCATTTTGACTATTTTATCCAGGAGATAACAGGAAGAGAGGGGCACAAGATCATTGAAACCATTGTTTCTCACTTACTATTCGCGCGCGCTATTATTGTACTGACAATACTTTGGAATTATTTGTTTTTATTCCCAGATTTGGGAGTCTTTAGTATCATGGTCAGTATCATGTCAGTATCATGGTCAGTATCATGACAGCATCATGGTCAGTCAGTATCATGGTCAGTATCATGGTCAGTATCATGTCAGTATCATGGTCAGTATCATGTCGGTATCATGGTCAGGTTCATGCCAGTATCATGGTCTGCGTCATATCAGTATCATGGTCAGTATCATGTCAGTATCATGGATAGTCATGGTCAGTATCATGTCAGTATTATGGTCAGTATCATGTCAGCATCATGGTCAGTATCATGGATACTGACCATGCATCATGGTCAGTATCATGTCAGTATCATGGTCAGTATCATGTCAGTATCATGGTTAGTCATGGTCATATGTCAGAATCATGTCAGTATCATGTCAGCATCATGGTTAGTCATGGTCAGTATCATGTCAGAATCATGTCAGTATCATGGTCAGTATCATGGTCATGGTACATGGCAATGAAGAAACGGGGCCAGCGCTGGGCAGTTAAAAAATACATAGTATCTAAATCTGACCATGAAAACAAAAATTCAGCCGATATTAGTTGCAACGAGATTGAGCCATCAGTGAAGTTTTGTTTTTTAATGTGTGGTATTTTTTATTTATTCAGTTTACGGAAACCACGACCTGTGGCAAAGAGGCTCTGAGCTGGCTGAATCACCCTGGTCGAACCTCACTATAAACTTAAAGTACGGAGTTGAGCATGTCAATAAATACAAGTGCATTCGGAACGTATCAATACATACACATCCATGCTGAATCATTGGAGTATAAAATAATGAGCCTTTAAGACAGGCAATCTGTATGACAAAAACTGTGAAAATCACATCTATGCTACTTTCTACCAGCCTATGTTCCTACATAGCTGATTTGCAATGAACCGAATAGCACCAAGGAAAGCCAACCCCAAGATTGATTTAATAACTGAAACAGCATCAGTCAAATTCAGTCAAGGGGGCTAGAGTTTGGTAGAAATCATAGAATGCTGCATGGTGGACGAAATAAGATGTTGATGGTTGAAGAATGTTCAGACTATATTTGAAAAGAAAAAAAAACATAAATAAGGTCACATTTATTTTGGTCGAGCACTTCATGTGTTATGCATTAGGGGGATGAGATGAAGAAAGTTCAGATATAAATTTTAAAGTCTCACTGTAAACCACAGCCAATTGAAACAATAGCAAGCCTGTACCAGTCATTATTTTGCATTTGACAGGCTGGCATTCCAGCAGGGCAAACACTACTTGACTAAAAAATATATTTCACATTATTTACTTTATTCATAGCATATGTTTGCCCTCTGTCGGTCCCTATTTGCTTGCTAATGGGCAAACCAAAAACAGACTCATATCAGACAAATTTAATTGTTCTGATGGCCAGCCCCTGCTTCCATTATGTCCACATTTCACAGTTTTCGTGAACATTCATCTGTTCAGACGTTTTATACAGTGTATATATATATATGGAAGACCATATGAATCCAGCTATTTTTTCAGCTATATGCAGCCCAGAGGGATGGCTTATTCAAGGCCATTCAAAGTAGAAAAACAGTGAAACCAGCTCACCCATATTACCCCATTGTTTACCTCCCGGGTGGAGGGTAGAGGGGTGCATAGAATGCACACCATGCCTGTACAACAGAAGGGCATGGGAAAAATGCTGGGGGCCACATCGCCGTGATTAATCTAATGATGGCGGGTTATTTTTTTTAGCACAAGTACATGTTTGTGGGTTGTTGCAATGCTAATCCCCTCATTGGGGCACTCTGGCTTGGTCTGATGCTTCTCGTCTTCTGTTGGACCACATTATATCCATGCCACCACCCTCTTATGGTTGCTCTGTGGCTGCACCATGCTTGTGACTCTGGTGGACTTGGCAAATATTTTTGCTTCAAATCAAGCCAATGTGTCCCAATATGGGACATCTGAACCCCCTGCCATTTGCCACCACAGGCAGTTTGCAAATTTGTGGTGGTGAATTGGCTGTCTGACCTTGTTTGATCCGGTACAGTATGTGCCGAGTCTTCATGCTACATCACCAATGTTTGCAGTGGTCTTGTGTGGCTTAAATTACCATATATCTTTCATGAAAAATTTTCATTTCCAGAACTTTGTTTTCAACTTTGTTTTCCTGATTCCTTGATCTGTGAACGAGAGGAAATTATTGTTTTCAGCTAATGTACGTACATACAGTATATGGCAATTGTCTTAGGAGTATAAATATCTGATTATAATAACTTTTTAAATAGCACTGATTGAAAAAACAACAAAAACAAAAACAATGCTCTTGATATAGTAGTTTGTATTCTCAGAAATGGTCAACCACAAAACCCAGTAGCCCCTACTGTATATGCCTGCTGATTTACTGATGTGTGACTGTTTGCTCTCACGAGTTCTGAAGCCCAGTTCACTGGTGTCTTTATTTAGGTATACATGTTGTTGACTCGGTCTATGATACTTCCTTGCTTGTTAAAGGTGGAGTGAAGTCGGGTCTTCTGTGGGGACTGCATCCGGCTCATTGTTCTGCATTTAGGTGAGAGGCGCGGATGTAGCCTACCCACCATTCACCTTCTTGGGATGGAGTCTAGGGAATTGAATTGTGTGGCCATTAATATAGAGGGTCAAGAGGGACATGATTGTACTGTATGGTCAATGCCCCCAAATCAGTGCCTGATAGGATTTCAAGCTGCATGTCTTTCCGTCGGATTAAGGATGTGCTTTGGCACTGCAGTGGTCCCGAATGTGTTATTGCCTCTGTTTTAATGATTAATGGAGTGTTTTGCTGCAGAGGGCTGTGTTTGCTTTGGGAAGGGCCCGTGGAAGTGGTCAAGGTAGGGAGGGGGCCATTTTCATAACTGCAATTGTTCAAGAAAAGAAACAAAAACAGACCTCATAATGAGTGAGGTATTAGATGCAAACTAGACGTTTTTGAATTAGAGGAACACTAAAACCCAAATCCCTCCTACTGGGGGCAACAGCAAGTTCTTACTAATTAAATACAGTAGAACACATTCTAAAGTCATGTACAGTAGCCTACTCGTTTATTGGAGCAGTTAAAGCACTTTACAATGCCTTATTCCATTTTTAATCAAATTCTGACAGATTTACTGTATGCTCACTGGTGTTTTATTAGTCAAGTTTCTCATTGCAGAGTTATAATGATGACTTGTCTTGACATTAAAATGTATATGATGTTGTTTAGTGCATTTCCATCTCCTTTGAACTGTATTTAAATCCATGAAGACTACGGCAATTATTTAGAAAACGAAAACCTTTCACCTGGGAAAATGACTGGAATAATAAGTGAAATACTATATTCAAGCAAGAATAAATCCTTTCCATAATCAAAATCTTTTCAAAAATGTGTTTTATTGCTGTAAGAGGGCATTTTCAGTTACCCCCACCCCACCCCACCACACCACCGACCCCTCGTCATTAGTCTAGAAACATTACATATAGGATACTCCACAGATATTTAGCATCACACTGTCATCTTTGATGCATAGCTTTGAGTCAGGGGAGCTGTATTGATTTTTGAATAACCTCAAAATTGCACTACTCCTGCTGCCTTTATGTTTCACTGTTTCAATACCCCTGGCTGAACTTTGTCATTGTGTCTTGCAACCTTATTGGATTAGTCGTTTAAGGAACAGCCTCAGTGGATCTGGGACGGTATTGCTGCCCCAAGGCTCGGGAAAGTTATTGTCTTTTTTCGGCCCCTCAGGAAATGGGCAGGATGGTCTGCATGCTTCTATCTGTATGGAAAAGTACTAGGTGTATAGATGCACAGTTAAGTTTGTGACCCAAAGTAAAAAAAAAAAGAATGATAGTCTCAAACCCCTCCCCCTTTCAACATCCTTCCCTTGTTTGTTTACATTCCACATTGTGGAGTCATCTATATCGGGGCTGACCTTTGTTGTGTTTTTCTGCCCTAATATCGGTGGTGGCGCCTTACACAACAAGACACTCACCTTTACAGTAAACATAACTCTCCTGGGTGATGAACGGAGACAGTTGGGGGTGTCCAAAATGCCCTGTAGCGTGTGCTCCCATCAGGCACGCCCTGTGCCAGTAACCAGGGGCGTTGCAGCCCCCATAGGAAGCCTTCTGTGTGGCGTCCTCCGGTCGTGACCAGGATGATTAAGAGTTCCTTCCTTTCCTGCTCCGAGGGAGCATGGTCCTGGTAACAGACAGGCTGCCGACACCTTGTCCAGCTCCGGAAGAGTGTCTCCTAGACTAGAGTCCAGGGAGTGTGAATGCATACTGGTAAAACATGACTTTGGTTCTATCACCATATGTGAATTCAAGTGGGTTTTATTATCGGTTCAAGCTGGAAAGACCTGAAAGATTGTTTTGCTGATTCCTTCTGCTGCGGTTTAGAAAATTCTGGTGAAAATGGCAGAGACATGACATTTTCACCATCGATAGGAAATTTAGTGCGTTAATCAAAGGTCATTATACTACATTTTCCACCATTTTGAATTTGATTAAAAAATCAGCCGTAGAATCGGAGCAGCAGGAGCGGTATGTTGGTCGCTGTACAGCACTGTTGTGACCAAAAGAGAGCTGAGCAAGAAGGCAAAAGCTCTCCATGTACCAGGCAATCTTAGTCCCAACTCTCACCTATGGTCGTGAAGTGTGGCTCATGACCGAAAGAATCAGATCACAGATACAAGTGACCAAAATGAGTTCTCTCAGACGGGTGGCTCCCTTAGGGATAGGGTGAGAAGTTCAGTCACCCGGGAGAGACTTTTAGTAGAGCCGCCACTCCTTCACGTGGAAAGGATAGCCAGCTATGGATGCCTGGATCAGGCATCTAGTATGGATGCCTCCTGAGAGTCACCCTAGGGAGGTCCTCTGGGCTAACGTCCCACTGGGAGTAGGCCCCGGGGCAGACCAAAGACCAGATGGGTGGATTATATCTCCATGCTCGCCTTGGAATGTCTCAGTATCCGCCAGGATGAAGTAGCTAATGGTGCCCTGGAAAGAGAAGTCTGGAGCTCTCTGCCGTAACTGTTGCTCCCACAACCTGACTCTGGATAAGCGGTTGAAGATGGATGGATGGAGGCTCATTGCCTTTACCCTGATGCAGATGTATCATGATACATCTTGCACATTTGCACTATAGGGGGTGGAAAGAATACTCTGCGCCAGGATGTAACTGTAATGCCTTGTGTAAATGGATAGATGACTTGGGCCATGTTTCTTCAGAGTCAGAAGATGCAGCAATAGAGGGTACGATGCATTTGACTCATTCAGTGTGGTGAAGAAGAATTATGAATCAAATAGTTTGTCACATGCATTTGTCACATGAAATTGTTCCAAAAAGTATTTTGTGGCCACGAGCTATAACTCATTGCCATATTTTGATTCTTTTGTGGCCACAAGATATAATTTGTTTTAGCGTCAGTGACAAAATGGGGTTGGCAAGATGACAAATGTAAAAGTGTGTGTGCGTGTGCGTGTGTGTGAGCGAGGGGGTGATAAGGAGAGAGAGAGTACCTAAAATGAGTGACCCCGAATCCTATCATTACATATCACCAGGAGTATACTACTTTCAGAAGTGGGGGAGCAAATCTCTTTGCTAAAAATAGCCGATCTACAAGCTCACAACGTATTGCAGCGCGACACATTGTGAACTTGTAGATCGCTATTCTGGGCCGAATCCTAGTCGAGTACACCCCTTAGTAACCAGACGATTCAAGGTTCAAAACCAGGGATGAGTTTTTGTTTTCTTTTTCCTAAGTTTGTGCGTGGCTCTAATTCTTCACTGAACAGCGTGTAAGAGAACTGGTTTAGCAGAAACTATGGTGGTACCGTGGTTAAGAGACAGAACTTGTTAATGTAGATCCTGTGAAGGTAGTTAGTTCAAATACACCTTTTGTAAGATTTCACTCTGCAAGACTAAGTAATTATTACCATAGTTACATTCAGTCACATTTATATTTCACGTGTCTGTGGTGCAAGGGAAATCAATGTTTTGAAATTATTTTTTTGGGGGGGGGGTTTATTTTCTTCAAGTTTGTGCCTGGCTCCGATTCTTCACTGAAGAGCATGCAAGAGAACTGATTTAGCAGGAACCATGGTGGTACAACAGAGGTTAAGATACAGACTGTGAAGGTAGTTGGTTAATTTCCACCATTTGTAAGATCTTCACTCTGCATGTAAAATCCCTCTACACTAAATCTCTTTGCCAAAAATAGCCGATCTACAAGCTCACAGCGCATTGTGTGACGCTTTGTGAACCAGTACTGTAGATTGGCTATTTTGTGCTATTGTTCCCCACAGAATATGGATGGATGCTGGGGTTCAGTGGCTTTGACCACTCTCCATTCTAAATTCTACAAGGTTAAGTATTTAGTTCTGACTTGCATCTTCCATGCTTCTGTGGCATGAGAGCTGCATCAGTGGATCGTAAGTACAAGGTTTGGGGTTCAAGACCACCATTAGGCAATTTTTCACATTTCCACTCTCCATCTAGATTCTAAGGTTAAGGATTTCGTTCTCACTGGCATCTAACATGCCAGCGTGGCACAAGCAATAACAGGGGTCAGGGGTTTAACTTAATTAACCGAAGGCTAACATACGAAAGAATGCTTCAAGAGTACAAAGAGATATTTGCAGAGAGTGAGTGAATAACGGTGTAATGGTCTAATGATCAGACTCTCAGCTAATTCCATGTTCAAATCCCACTTCTCCTATAGTTCATTGCGTAAAACATCTCAAGGATGCATGTCCACAGTAAGGTGGAATTTTTGAACTGTGAATGGAGTTTCTAGGTGAAAGTGTTTTTTTGAGGTCCCAAAATCTTCCATCGGCCTCCGTTATAAATCTCTGAACTTTTAAAGGAGTACAATTCTAAAACTATGAAACATTTCAAAGATTCCTTTTCAGGCAAACATGTCCACAGTAAGATGAATATTTAAAAGTTTGAATGGGGGTTCTAGGTGTAAGTAAAATACAAAAAAGCAAGTCAAAACCACAAAGAGACATGATGTGAGCAGTTGAGAGTTGGTGTAGGGGTCTAAAGAGTGGATACTCAGCACAGAGGTTCCATGTTCAAATCCCAGTTGTCCCGCGTTTCAATGTTGTAGTACTTTGACATTTTCAAGGCCAAAATATAAAAAAGCAAGTCAAAAGCACGAAGAGACACCTGTTGAGGGCCCAAAGGTGCGTTGGCGCAGTGGTAGGGTTTATCTTGATCTTGATCGGTTGCCTCTGCTACAGACAGTTGCAGGTTCAAGTCCCATGCCATCAATGTACACGGAGGACCATTGGGGGGACTGTGTCCCTCCCCTGTTTCCTGATAGTTAAAGGTGGGGGGGTTTTGTCTGAAAGAACTCTTCCCAGCTAAAGTTTTACAGAAGAATTCTTTAAGTTTGAATGGGGATTCTAGGCGTAAGTAGGACTAGTAGCCTGCCAAAGTTTGTACTTTTTCCCCTTTAACCAACCTTATATCATTTAGATGGAGAGTTATAAATGTCTTTCAGGAGATTTGAACCCTAATGTTTAGGTTTATAAACTCCTGATTTAACGCTTAAAGGTTCAAAACTCCTAAAGAACTTTTTTCACTCTCCAGTGAAATTTTGCACGCACAGTCCCATTAGGCCGAGGAAGAACTACCATTTGAATGTTGTCAAATCAGCCTCATGGTGGCGCTATAACAGGCACGATCTGTGTAAAACTTTGTATGCACACTCCCCAGAGGTCAAGGAAAAACCTTTGCCCTGCATTTTTCACATCTGCCTTTTATAGCGCCACCAGGAGGCCGACTTATTAAAACACATTATTTTATACTACTTTACACTACTATACTACTACTTTATACTACTTCCAATTTTATCCAAATTTCACGCAAATCGGTACACATGATCTCTATAGTCATGTGATCACGACGGATGTGTTTGATTTTTCATATTCCATACTGATTGGCTAAGATTGACATCTAAAGTTTGCATTATTGGCTTGTTTTCAACAAAATTCTGCAAATCATGAACGCACCGTCCGATTGGGGTCAAACTTTGCACGCACATTCACACTATGTTGAGGAACAAATGCCACCCTTTTAACATTGGCCTGTTATAGCGCCACCAGCAGGTCTAATTTAGCGAAACAAATGTTTTTAACAAAATGCCTCAAATCATGAATGCAGTCAGTGTCCGATTGTCGTGCAAGGCCTAAGAAGAAATGTCACCCTTTTCACGTTGGCCTATTATAGCGGCACCAGGAGGCCACAATAGCCTACCTGACCTGGCAGACCTGTGCTCCGAAGAGCACTTTTTCTAGTTACATTCTCAATTCCATCTTCCATGCTAGCATGGCATGTGAGTCAGGAGTACAAACCATGGCTCAAATGATGAATCAAGGGTTTATAAACAGAAAGTTTAAGGACCAAAACTCCAGAAGGAAAAAAATCACTCTCCGTCTAAATTCTCAAAGGTGGGTGAAGTATTACATTATCAGTTAATCATTACATTCTCAATTGCATGTTCGATTTTAGGATGGCTCATGAGTCAGGAGTACAAACCATGGCTCAAATGATAAATCAGGGCTTTAATAACCGAAGGTTCTGGGTTCAAAACTCCTAAAGAATGTTTTTCACTTTCCATCTGAATTCTAAAAGGCCAGTTAAGTATTACATTCCCAGTTGCATCTTCCATGCCAGCTAGCATGTGAGATAAATCAGTGATTTATAAACTGGTTGTTAAGGGTTCAAAACTCCTAAAGAACCTTTTCACTCTCCATCTAAATTGTGAAAGGTGAGTTAACTATTACATGCCCGATTGCTTCTTCCATGCTAGCATGGCTCAAATGATAAATCAGGGGTTTATAATCCCAAGGTTCTGGGTTCAAAGATCCCAAAGAGCATTTTTCACTTTCCATCTAAATTGTAAAAGGTGAGTCAAGTATTACATTCCCGATTTCGTCTCCTATGCCAGCGTGGCTCAATAGATGAATCAGGGGTTTATAAAACAAAGGTTCTGGGTTCAACACTCCCAAAGAGCATTTTTCACTTTCCATCTAAATTGTAAAAGGTGAGTTAAGTATTACATTCCCAATTGCATCTTCTATGCCAGCGTGGCTCAATAGATGAATCAGAGGTTTACAAACCAAAGGTTCAGGGTTCAAAGCTCAACTAATACAAAAGACAACTCCAACAACTAATACAAAATATCTCAAACAACCACAACAACAATCAATACAAAACTGCAAAGTGCCTCAATAAAAAAACATAAAACAGTGGTCAAAAAAATAACAAATAAGACAGCTATAATAATGTCAATTACATACAACTAAAATTGTTTGCTTAGTATGTACATTTATTAAGCTCCTCCCACAGGAGGTGGGCTTTACCCATGCTCCTCCCCCTCCTACCAGAGCTAAAAGAGAGCGTGAGGAGGGAGGCGGGCTGATTCCACACTCCTTGCCTTAAAAAGAGCAAAGATAGAGATTTACCATGACCAAGATTCAAACCCCCAACCTTCCACCTGCAAGGCCTCTCCTTTTCTCTTGCGCCACTAGACTTTTCACACTAATTAAAAACTCGAGGTAATATTTGAAGTTTAAGGGAGAGGTGGCAGGTCAAAAGTTGAAAGTCTACAGCAAACACCTCTCCCCCTGACAGAATCTACTAGATTCACTGATGATCAGGGTTCATTATGACACAACTTTTTTGAGTTTTAGGTTATTGTTAAAAAACATCTGTTGAAAAAAAAATGCAACAGATGGTTGGAGTGCAAACAGAGGGATGTTTAATGTTATCAAAACACATATTCGTTATTGTCATATCTTAGTCATTTATCAATTTCAGAAGACCAAAACTAGCAGTTTTAGTCAAGAGTGTGAACCTGGCTCAGAGTTCAAACAAAATAAGAGCAATACACTTTAAACACAGAATTGATTATGAATATAAAGACAAAGGCTAATTAACTAATTGTTTATGAGTGAGTTAGTCTGCAGAATCTGTAGTGGATGTGTGTAAAGCATTGGTTTTCAAAGTGGGGTCCAGGGGACCCTAATGGTTTCTTGAGGGGGTTCTAAATGTCCCCTTACATTTCTGTAACTCCCGAGTGTGTACAAAATGGAACCAAATGCACCCCTAATGATCCATTTGTACACTCTCAGAGATATGGGGGTCATTGAAATTAAAATGTCTTAGAAGTAAGGAGTTGGATGATGGATGCAAACCAAAAGACAAACAAGCCAAAATGTGAGAGGGGAGAATGAGAGACTCCAAAAGTAATGAGGACCGCTGTCACTATGCGAGTCAGGAGGGAGTGCAGGACAGAAAGACCAAGGCAGACTAGTTCAGATACAAGGAGTTTTCTTTTTTTTATTATGACAAAAACCAGGGAACACAAGGAGCACGAGAAGGACTAGGAAGGCACTTGCAAGTTTCACTTGTAAAAGCACAATGATACATGCACCGAATCAAGGAGACTAGATCAAACACTAAGATACTCACAGACAACTACATACAACAAACAGACTGGCAGTGAAGGGCAAACAGAAACACATTGGAGACACTGGTGCTTATCTATGGACAATCAACACACGATTGGCTAGGGCTAAACAAGACACAGGTGAACAACATTTGCAAATGACAGGGTGAGACAAGACAGGTAGCAGCAAACAGGAAACACTCAGACATCACTACAAAACAAAAGGTACACAATAAAAAAGGTACAAACTTTGGCAGGTAAAAGTTGGAAGAATGTCCTAGTTGGATTTGAACCAGGAAACTTCTGGTTACAAGGCCTGTATCTAATCCACTGCACCACAGTGGTTCTTACTTGATCTGTTCACTATTGTGGTCTCCACTGAAAGATTAGATAAAGGTAAAAGCGCAGAGAAAAAGTTGGAAAAACATTCTGGTTGAATTTGAACTGGGAACCTACTGGTTGCAAGCCCTGTATCTAAACCACTGCACCATAATGGCTCATACTTTAGCTGTTCACTTGCATGATCTTGTGTGAAAGATTAGATAAAGGTAAAAGCCCCAGGTAAAAGTTGGAAGGATATCCTTGCTTGTTTTGAACTCAGGACCTTCTGTGTGCAAGGCCTGTATCTCAAACACTGCTCCACCATGGTTCATACTTTTGTGGGTCTCTTGCACCTTTTTCAGTGAAAGAGTAGATAAAGGTGCAAGAGTCAGGTAAAAGTTAGAAGAATGTCATAGTTGGATTTGAACCAGGAAACTTCTGGTTACAATGCCTGTATCTAATCCACTGCACCACAGTGATTCTTACTTGCTCTGTTCACTATTGTGGACTTCACTGAAAGATTAGATAAAGGTAAAAGCGCCAAGAAAAGTTGGATGAACATTCTGGGTCGATTTGAACTGGGAACCTTCTGGTTACAAGCCCTGTATCTAAACGACTACGCCACAGTGGTTCTTCCACAGACTGTTCACTTGTGTGCTGTTCAGTGTAGGACTGGTTTAGGCTGAACTCTCTGTGCTGAAAATCACAGCATTAGACCACCACACCATCACTCAGTCAACACGTGCCTCTTAGCACTCTTAAAGGCATTACACACCGGCGATTATGCGAATATACGCAAAATTCGGACTCGTTCCGAATAAATAAAAGATGCTTTTTCGCTTCGCTTTTTCGCTCCGTGGAAGCTTGCATTGACTTTATAAGGTTTTTTTTAAAAAACATATTATTCGCATGAAAAAATCGCCCCCGGTGTGTAAGGACCTTTACGCTTTGTATTTTAGTGTTCAGTTAGAAAAGTAGAAATACTCCAGCATTTAAAGCTTCATTATGTAACTTTCCTGTTCGACCCCTCATTTAACTACATTATGTAGTCTTAGCCTACTTCCCAGGGAGGCAAAAATGGTCATGGTCAGTATCATGGTCAGTGTGATGTCAGTATGATGTCAGTATGATGTCAGTATCATTGGCAGTATCATGTTGGTATTATGTCAGTATCATGTTGGTATTATGTCAGTATCATGTTCATATCATGGTCAGTATGATGTCAGTATCATGGTCACTATGATGTCAGTATGATCATGGTCACGTCAGCATCATGTCAGTATCGTTGTCAGTATCATGTCTGTATCATGTCAGTATCGTTGTCAGTATCATTGTCAGTATCATGTCAGTATCATGGTCAGTATCATTGTCAGTATGCCGGTATCAAGTCAGTATCTTGTCAGTATCATGTCAGTATCATGTCAATATCACTGTCCGTATCATTACATGATACGACATGATACTGACATGATTTCACAAATTTGATTCATTTGATTTCCAGGGTTTTGTAAGTTTCAGTTTTACTGAAGGTCCTAAATTTGGGCTTTAAGTCATATAAAGCACCTGCGTATGTAAAAATGTACATAAAGTGCATTTTTTACACAAAATATTTGAATAATGCTGACTGTAGACCTTGAGTAATATATAAATATATAGATCTTTATTCATTTATTTACTTCATATGCTTGGTTAACAGTGTTGGGGAACATTACTTTGTTTAAAAGAAAATACTTATGTTACAATCCTACCATCAAAATAAAAAGCTGTGTGTAGATTATTGTATGTGTTGTTTGGAAATGTTGCTAATAAATTGCTCTTTTGCTTAATTTATACTTGGTCGTACAATGGTGTTGCACACCGTAAAGAGCAGATCTACAAGCTCACAATGCATCACAGATGCAACCCATTGTGGGCTTGTAAATCTGCTCTTAATTGATCTTTTACTTCATTTATACTTGGTCGTACGATGTTGTTGCATACCGTAAAGCGCAGATCTACAAGCTCACAATGCATCACGGATGCAACACATTGTGAGCTTGTAGATCTGCTCTTCTCTGTGCATGACTGTGGTGTACGATGAAGTATAAATCTGGCTTTTGTATTCAAATGGTAGCCTTTGCATGTTACAGTTGTGCAATAGCCTAAATGTCAATATAACAATCCATTCAAACAAAGCAGAAACTTAAACAGACTTATAAGACATCTACATAATCCACTCAAACAAAACACGAAATTGATGTTAGGCTGAAAGGACATGATATGACAGAATACTGAGTTACCTATTTGAAAAAAGATATATACTAAAGCTACACCATTACATGAATTGAAAAAGTGTTAAATTACTCACAAAAGTAATTTGGCAACACATTACCCCCAACACTGTTGGTTAATAAAATACATTTAGAATACAAACAATTATATTTAGTATAAAACATCAGTGCATACACATTTCCCTTCCACATTGGACAAAGAACATAAAAAAAAAAAGTTGTTCCACACAACAAATCATCATTTGGCAACATTTAGGATTTAGAGACAATGTTGAAAATACCCACTGACTAGTGATGCGCGGGTCGACCCACAACCCAGGTTCAGTCGGGTTTGGGTCGCTGATTAATATGTTTTTTTGTTTTTTTTCAGGTCAGGTGTGTCGGGTTAAAAAAATAAAACTGACCCACGCATCACTACGACTGACTACTGAACCAATTTGTTTCATTTAGTGGTCACAAAGCACAAGTTAGCCACACTCCTACAGGGTATGTGTTGGACTTCGATAACACTTGCTGGACTATTACCAGGGTGAAGTAAATTTACTTTTATCTACAGTACATCCAGTATATTCTCTATTGTGAATTAAATGTTCATGTTTTAAAAATATAATCAATGATATTACATGCGTTGACACAGATAATATAACTTACAGTGACCAGTATATAGTGTCCAGCCTGGTGCTAACTTCATACACATACAGAGATTCCATAGCCTGCCCTGCAAGCTACAGAATATTTCCATATACACATTCCTGCCAAAAGCAGATTCCCTCAGCTTTACTATGTAATTATAGTGTATACAGCAGCGTAATCAGCATATCATTCTGGAGTGAAATACTGGAATAGTACATGTTGTCAGGAGGTGGCAGCTGGTAGTAAATCCTTTGGTCAACATTTCAGTGTGAATCTAAACGACGAACGGAACTGGATTAATAAATGACAATGTTGGTAATCTAAATAAATATGCCAGGTTTATTTTACTAGTGATTTTTGGGAGACTTGTTCCTACAAACCTGAATGCTACACTTATTTTTTTCTAAATAGCTTTGTACACAAGAAAATAAACAACGCCATATGGCTCTCTCTGGATTTGCCTCACATTGCCTCTTTTGAGTTTCCTTAGAAGCTGGACCGGAGCAGGGATAATGGTTAATTTAGAATTCCTTCATTGGGAAGATGTACGGTAGTGTTAAAATGCAAAGCAGCCTGTGGGTTCACTTTAGGCTATATCCTATTCCCTCAAATAACCTTGAATATTCCAGACAGGCCCTAGATGATCAGGGAGTATAGAACAGACCTTCTGCCACTAGAATACAGATTAGCCCTCTCCTCAATATCTCTGTAGAGAGATCAACCTGAGTTGGCACAGTAAATATGTCAAGATAAAAGGGAAAAGCAGGTGAAATGAGTTCTCATCCTGTTTTTCTTCTATAAACGCACCCTCAATAATTAACCGCAATCTTATTCTGAACCATCTGTCTCTGTCTGCTTTGAGTAAAAAACAACATTCACGTGGATAACAGTTTATCCGCATTCTAATAAGAGCATCTCTTTAACCTTATATTACTCCAAAATGACATTTTCTGTCATTTTCAACATACTAGATGTGACTCGTTTGGGTCTACCCACATTAGGGTCTCCTTTCAATGCAAACATATGTTAATAGCAAAGTAACACAAAACATTAATAATAAAATAAAATATTACTTTCCAGTTTTCAACTTCTTAACATTTTTGTATTGATATAAAAAAGTATCAATGAAAACAAGAAAAGCCTCAAATATTCTGTGTCCTTGCTTCTCTGAATGGTCCTCTTGGTAAAACATACTTCATGTACGGTAACACTTTTATTTCTTTAAAGCACTGTGGAAATCTGCTAGTTGGAACCATTGTGCTTCCTTTGTGTTCACAGTAGATTAACAAACAAATACCTGAGCCTTTATTGAGCTGTATAAAAGGATATCACAGTGGATGTGGACGGACCAGCAGCATTGAAATGAGGCTCTTAGTATGAAAGCTCCGAAGGGATGATCAATCTATCCAGAGGTCAGATCTTCCTGCAGAGTGAACTTGTAGGAAGTTGCAAGTTAGAATTGAGCATACGCAAAGAGAGGCGTCTGCTCTTGTGATAAGAGTGTCCTTCATAAACAAAGCCACCACATAACCGAGAATCTCCTGCGTGTTTGTATCACTAACCACAATATAGAACAAAAAGCAATGTTTTTAAAACAAAAAAGGTCGGAAGTTGGGGAGTTATGTGGTTTGCTGTGAAGTCCGTTATAGAGTAGGAAGACGAAAGAAAAAAACTAGGGTCAGATACTCCAGGGTCTGGGGTGAGAAGGGGGGCTACACAGGTGGGGTGGAGTAGCGCACCACATAGTTGTAGTCGGGGGGTGGGCTGTGACACTCTAGACTGGGCTCCAGTGCTGAGTCGTCCAGGCTGAAGTCCAGCGCAGACACCGGTGCATATTTCTCCTTTTCACCTTCAGTCAGTACAGACTCTTTACTTTTACTTCCAGCTTTCATCCTGGGGACACGGGGAGGACATGGCATTCAGATTTAATACATTGAAATATAACCATATAGCATCACTGAGCTGATTGTGTGCTTTCTGGCCCAGGGAACTCCTGCTCATTACACTAAATGATTGCAATAAAAACAGGATCCAATTCCATTTCTTTGCAAAACATAGGATCAAACAAAACTCCTTTCACCATTCATATATGAGCTATTCACTCGTCCGAAACTGTTTTCCCTATTGTTGATGGCTTCTGCTCCACTTGATACTCAGAATATGAGTAATTGCCTCCCATTGTTTTTGGGGGTTGCTAGGGGTTTCCAGAACTCCGCTCTCAAGGCCAAAGGGTCAGAACCCAGTAGGGGTAAATGACAGGGAGCTGAAGAGGAATGCATGTTCTAGGGTGCCTGGTGGCTCAGCCAGTTAGTACACAGACCTCTATGCTACATGTGAGCACGAGGACACGTGTTTGAATCCCATCCTTGTCTCTCTGCCCCTGGTTTCCTGTCTTTCTGCACTGACCTATCTAAAACAACGCATCAAATGCAAAACAAAAACCAGACGATTAATAAGAATGTCAGGATGCTGCATCCACACTGCCAAACACCACACACAAACAATGCACTGTTTTTAGTGAATGCATGTGGAATGAATAATGAACATCTCTGGAACAACAGGAAACAAAAGGGGCAGCAACTTTAGCCACTTGAGCCATATATACTCCACATATATATATATATATATATATATATATATATATATATATATATATATATGACGACGAATAGAAGCTGAATTTAAGACAATATGCCCAAAATAGGGACACCAAGTTGAAAGCAGTTAAAACAGACAGACAGACAGACAGACAGACAGACAGACAGACAGACAGACAGACAGAAAGAAAGAAAGAAAAGTTGTTAGCGCTGTGTGCCAGAGAACAAGAGGGGGGGGGGGGGGGGGGGCGGGGTTCGACCAGGTGGAATTCAGCAGCACAAAAACAGAGTATCATTACAGCCAACCGGGGTGTACCTTGTAAACTCTCATAAGGTCAAAAGGTGCCAGTGATCCAAGTGGTTGCCCAGCAAGGCCTCCCCACCCCTCAAATATATGGATCATTCTCTGCATGCCTGCGCTCATTCTTTCACCCCATGGCAGAGGCCACAGTAACATGGGTATTATTACCGTGCCCACTCTTGGTAAGTCTCCGTGGCAGTCTCTGGCCAAAGTGTTGAATCAAAGGCAGAAGGAAAACAAGAAACACCACGTGGGGCTGTGCTGGGGGGTTGAGTGTGACGTGTGTGCAACAATGTTTTTAATCAAACCAAGATCTCTTGGTCAATTTACTGGGTTCAAAGAACACCATTAATCATGTTTCCGTAAGCCAATATCAAACTTCCTCGCTGTTGTTTATGTGTTCCCTTACAGCCACATTTTATGTTTGTGTCAGTTGTCGTTAAAATGGGATTTGCCCTGTTTTCATCAACTTGACACACATTTGGTGTGGATTTGGATATTTGCAATGTTTTATTTCCAATTTAAACCACTTTATTTCTGGCGTCATTCGGGCATCCATAAGTCTTAAATAGACGCTTTGAGTATCTGTCATAGTGTGCTAGCGCAGCAGCATAATGTCAGAAGGTCTCTCGACTGTAATTACTGGGTCCAGGGGTATGACCTTGCCGATTAACCCTGCCACTTCGCTGCAGAAAACTCAATATCTGCTTTTAAAGCCAAGGATTTCCAGTAAACATGATTCTGTTTTTCCTCTCTTTAGAGACTAAATCCTCAGATAACACCATACAACGTATCAATGCCTTTGTCCTTATTTATGTACAGCATATCTACTGTATTATCTCAAGACAGACAGCCGAACAAGGCATTAGGACCAGCCAAGAGCTAAGGAGTTCAAACGGTATGGCAGACATCTCAATCAGGACAAAACAGCCTTGACATAAACAAAGGGAGTTTATGTGTGTGCTCTAAAAAAGCCCTAGCCTCAAGTCACACTTCCACTCCGCTTTTGTCCTCAATCCTTTGGTTTGTCACCTTGGGGTAAATCCCTCCCTCTTCCCTTTTGTGTCACAGTTTCTCTTGCGTGGTTTCTTTGGACAAAAGGGAAAACTAGCCATTGAAGTTTTTTTTGGGTGAAAGGGACTCTGTGTATGTGCTCTTGTGTGTGTGTGTGTGTGTGTGTGTGTGTGTGCTCTTGTGTGTGTGTGTGTGTGTGTGTGTGTGTGTGTGTGTGTGTGTGTGTGTGTGTGTGTGTGTGTGTGTGTGTGTGTGTGTGTGTGTGTGTGTGTGTGTGTCAGTTATAATGTCTACATTCCAGCACTGTGGGAGGGTTTCCAGGGCCGCGTATGGATAGCTAGTAGTTGGCAGCCTCTTACACTATTATGCATGTTTTGATGATGTCAGTCAGCGTAGCTAATGTGGAGAGATTTGATGTACTGTACTCACGCCAGAGCCATGATGCTGAGGGGCCGGCCTGCGAATGACTCAAACCGCTTCATATCGTCCGAGGACAGGCCCATTCCACTGTCTGAATGACCCCCCTGTTCAGGTAGAGAGAGAGAGAGAGAGAGAGAGAGAGAGAGAGAGAGAGAGAGAGAGAGAGAGAGAGAGAGAGAGAGAGAGAATGTCATCATTTCCTATCTCAATGTACGGTGAATTCACGTTATGCCCTGTCTCACCAGTCGATGATTATGTACATGGAACAGTTTCCAGGAATATTTGTGAGATCAGTTTTAAGGTACATTTTCCACTTAAACCTCAGATGCCCTTCACCTTTTATTAATTAATCACATTTGTAATGTTCAAGGAGAGTTGGAAGAATCTGCGCCCGTTTTAGTTTGCTGCTCTGAGTGTGCCTGAATAGTCAGCATAAATAGCTTACCCCATGATTCTCATTTGTCCCGTTCTCCATGGTAACTTCATCAAATGTTTTTACACTGGCTGGACGGATCTTTATGTTCCTGATGAGAAAATATTCACAGAGTTTAACGCCCAAAAATCGTCCAAAATGTTCTTTTGAGAAAATCCCAGGCTTAACCCCTTATGGTAGATCAGTTCACAAGATCAAAAGCGATACAAGCCGGAACCTAATGAAACAGATGAACAACTGCATAGCATGCGTGAAATTGTATGAGGCTTAATTCAATTTTACTTATTGAAATGTCTAAAGTGACTGTTTACTTCAGCTTAAGGGATCGCTATCATTACCATATTTCAACGCCTTCTCAATAAACACCTTTCAAGGACCTGTGAAAATCCAAGAGCTCAACAAATATTATTGTAAGTGGACATAAATCTTGAAGCAGGGTCAATGGTTTGGGGGGAAATTCCTCGCTGAAGCCACAATGCAACAAGCTCTCTTGGCCATCAGGCTGCTGATGTGTGTATTTCTTATCACAAACCAATCAGGCTGCTCATTGTCCTGAAGGCAGACCTGAATGTTTACCTTGCAGACTGTAGAGTATGGTTCTGGGCGCCACATGAAGTATATACGTTAAGAGAATGTGGTGTATTTTGGATATTGTTCAGAGTAAACAGCTGATTCGAACATTATCTTAACAAAATAGACTCGCTGGCATTAATCATAAATGAATTGAATAGCATACCACTTTCACAGACGTTAAATACCAGATTTCTGAGGCCAAAAAAATAACATAATCTGATGAGCAAATGCAAAAAATAAAACAGATTAAATGGCTTTTCATCTTTGTATGAAAATGTATGGGATTTTGTATGTGTTTGCTCTCACCAGGTGCTCCCCGAGTCACGGTGAGAGACTGGCCGCGTTGGGGTCTCCTCTGACGGCACGGTGGTGCACAGGTCTCCTGCCTTGGTCAGCAGCGCTGTGTTGATGGGAATGTAATGCTTTCCTTCCTGAGTCCACCAAAGAAACATCTTAACGTTAGTGTTGTTAAAAGCAGGCTCATGGTAGGATGATGGTAATTGCATGTGATGAATACGTGAAACTCGGAGGACATTTCATGGGTGACACTGTCTGCATGCTATCCAAACATCCAGTACCCACAGGCCGTGGCAAGCAGCCAAGGAAACTACGGTTATGCCTAATAAATCCAGCGTGGAATGTACAGGCCGACGAGGTGATGATGCTGCTAGAGACAACCTTACTGATGACCCCCATAAAGGACTGATTCTTAGACCAGCTTTCCTACGCTGCAACAGAACCGTATTAATAGAGAGCTCTTTCTGTCCAATCAGGATTGTTTCCCAAGAGGATTGCTTTCACAAAGTAATTTGTAATGCATACACGCCGTCGTTTTATGTTGATGTGGTGTCTGGCCTCGACTTTATCTCTTATTACCTTGCAGAATCTGCACTGGCATCTAGTCTAATGTAACTCCTCTGTTCGTTTGCCTGTCGGGCTGTCTCTGCACTAATGTACTAGCTGGACAAAAGCCTATTCTCTTTTGTAGTCGGAAGTCGGAGCACGTCTATAGATATTTGAGAGACTCTCTAGTCTTCGACATTTTGAATGTGAATGAAAATTCCCCTGCTCTTGTTGGGGATGTGGCCAATGTTCTGTCATCATCTTTTTTTACAGGGAAAACACTCCAGTGTCTCTCTCTTATTAATTTATGGTCATCTTTCACTCTGTTTGTTTTGGGGAGGTGATGAGGAGCTTAGAATAACATCTGAATGGAGGATTAGATTATGTTAGGAGGACAAACATAATATTTCATATACATAAAGAAGATTCACTATTAATAAACCATAAATAACAGAGACAGTCTCCAAGATTAAAAAGCCATTTGTATATATGTTTTATCAACGGCTGTCGAGTCCCAGGACCTTACAAAATCTACAAACTTCCACAAACAATGTGATATTTCATACTCCCAGGAAAAGTGATATTGTGTCACATTAGTAATTAATGTTTTTCCATGACTGGTTCCTCTGACGAGGCTGCCTGGTGCCTTTTCAAAGGTATAGTAGCCAAGTGATTGTGTTGAGTGTGACTTCCCCTCGCAGTTTACTGTAAGCACCCCCGTGGGCTGGAATCCATGCTGCATCTTCTTCAGACCGCAGCACTTAACTCAGACATGGTGCTTCCTGAACGCTTGCAACAAGCGTGACTCACCACTCGGTGACTAATTTCATTGTTAAAAGTGGTTTTGTTAAGGCCACTGGAGTCCTCAGTTATGCGTTGGATATGGTCGTGGGTTATTGTCTACTGGACATCTACATTTGGGGATTCTGAATCTTATTAACCCAGGGGTCTATCCTAGGCCCCTTCCTTTTTCGAGACCAAATCTCTTGACCGAAAATAGTCGATCTACGTGTTCCATTGTTTACGGTACATTTATCTTGTTTATTTTAAAGTCCACTGTAAATTCAGTGTTTCAGCTTCACCCAGCTGATGCTCAGATGGTTATGATGAGAGCTTGGAGGGGGGCAGTATAGGGATCAAGTGTTGCTCAGAGACACTTCAACACATGGACCAGGGCCAGGAGGCGAATGGTTGACCCTCTGATTACCAGACTCTACCCACAAAGCTAGGGACGCTAGTGTGAGCTTGTAGATCTGCTATTCCCGCAGAATGTTGAAGAATGACATGCCCAGAACAGGGAAGCTAGCGTTCAAGTGGATAAAAGTAGTGTGTATCCAGCATTGGCTCCAATGGGTTTAGCTCACATCAGAGCTCATAGGCCTTTTGACAGGAAACCTTCAAGGCTGTTTTTGTTGAAATAATGCCATGTCTAACACTAGATTAATTTCATCTCACATTCTGCAAATGAAGCAGTTGTTCAGGCAGCGCACTGAAGCCACACATGCATAAGCTGCCCAGCTGATTGTCTCAATCCCTAATCACATTCAAACAAGTCAACGCCGTTGTCTTTTTTATCTCTGACAGGCCGTACGGCCTAATGCCAGAGATTATGTTTTCGTCCCAGTCTGTCCATCCGTCTGTTTGTTTGTTTGTTTGTTTGTCCGCCCGTCTGTGAACAGCTAATCTCTGGCACGGCTGGACTGATTGGCGAAAGAATTTGCACGCACACTCCCGCACGGACATTTCCATCAAATTCAACTGTAACCACCAACTGTTGCAACTGCAACCAATTCTTGCAATAAATGGCCCTAAATCCTTTGACATAAGAGTGTCTGACTGAACTGAAGTGTTGCAAGTGTGGTACCTGTTGCACGCTGGCCTGAAGCAGGTCTCCCAGACTCTCCACCAGTGCTGTGAAGGTTGGTCTCTCCAATGGCTCTCCCTGCCAGCAGTCCAGCATGGTCTGATATCTAAAAGAAACGAATACAACAGAGGACTCACATTACTCCATAGACACACACAGGACACCCATAATCTGTGCAAAGCTACATTTAGCCATCAGTCTCTTTTAATAGTCTTTGGAATCACAACATGATTCTCTTAACATTCAATATAGCTGCTGTAACAAGGCAACAAAACTACAAAATATGTTTACATTTGGTTTACTGACAGCCTAAAAATACATGCATGTATCTTGCTAGCATATTATTGCTGCTTCTCTGTGTGCGTGTATTTATCTATAGCTCATAAGACATAAAGTACAGTACTGGACCACCATGTGGAGCTGCTGTCAGCTCCAATAAAATAAAATACAAATATTACAAGATATACAGAGATAATTATATTGAATTGATGGAAAAACACTTCACACCATACAGCAGAGAGTGAAAAATCATCCACAAAGTCAAAGGGGAACATTGACTAGCAGTGACCCCTTGTGTCAGTGGACTTCTGCAATAGACATGCCAGATGGAAAAAGGCACACACAGATAATCTACACCTCCATGTGGTCCGCCTCTGAATTTACCGTCATCTAGGATATACCTATACATTCCGCTGTCCATTTTCCACACATTCAGAGCCTCTGGGGCTGTATCTGATTCCCTCCTGGTCCCCGGTGTGAACATTAGGTGCACACGAGGCCCTCCTCAGGCCTCCGACGAGCTGTCAGCGTCTCCGCCCATGTGGGAAGACTCAGGGTCCGCTATGCGAGTTTCCATTGCAGTGGCCTGTAATGGCCTCATGTCTCACGCCGTGGAGGAATTCAGAAACGGAGCGCTGCGGCTGCTGTTTAAATCAACCCTCTCAGCATGTCGGTGATTGGGACCCGTCCCTATCCTGTTTCTCCTGCAGCATGCCCCCCCCCCCCCCCCCCCCTCCGCCCAACCTCACCCCCTCCTCCAAAATCCAGAGCACTACGGAAATAAAGCCAGGTGCCCATTAAGCCCATTATGTTTCCATCATTGGCACCAGATTTCAATCAATCTCAAGTTTGGAGAAAATTACAGTAAGGAGCAGGTGGTCCATTACCGCTGGATTGACTTCACCCCCCGCCCCCCAATCGTGTTTGTGTTCTCTTCAGACCAGACCTTAGCTGAGGAGACTCTCAGTGCTGTCATGTTTGGCTGCAAGACGCCGAGCGGCTGTGTGATTCCCATGTTAATGAGTAGTCTTGGCCAGGTGGAAGTGCTCCTAACAGTGACAGGATGTCGAGAGCGTGATCGTAGCACCCCTCCGCAACATATCACCGAGTGGGGATGTAGGCTGCACAATTTAAACCACACTTCCTGTCTGCCGCATAATGAGAATAAATTGACGGCTCCAAACCCTCCCCCAGCCCCATCGCCTCCCACCGCTCGGGTCTTCAGGGAGTACGCCGTGGCCGTGGGGCCATTGTAGGATTCCTTAGGATTCCGTCCTACTTTGTCCAGTTGGGCAAGTGTAGAAGGCCGGGAAGTGTGTGTGTGTGTGTGTGTGTGTGTGTGTGTGTGTGTGTGTGTGTGTGTGTACAATGTTTTTCTTCCATTCTGCCTGTTGAGAAGCATCCTTCAAATTCCTTTGCGATGCATCAGGCCAGATGGATGGCAAAGCCACTGGGGGTCTTCCCAGCCAATCAACAGGTCACATTCCTGATGAGCCGGTGCAGTAGTGGCACAGATTTACAGCTAAGCACCGTCCTGCTCTTTTCAGCATCCATGTAATAGGGGGTCGGGGTCAGGGTGAGGGTTCGAGGTTTCACGACAGTATGGACCCAGGCTTACAAACACCTGGGACACCAGGGGATTCATGCCTGTTTGAATGGTGCATTACGCGGCTCTGCATCCCATTCAACCACTTAAACCCCATATACTTTGTTGACTGGGGTCTGCCAGGGCTCTCTATGCATGGTCCCTATACTTTTTCCCCCTCCACACCAAATCTATTCGGCGAAAATAGCCTATCTACAAGCCTCATAATAGAGACGCTAGGGTTCATGTGGTTGAAATGTTGTCAGCGGGGTCTCATCTTGGTTCTTATTAGAGGCAGGTTTCATGTTGAAAGTATGTTATCTGGCATGTCTATCTTCACACTCTCAACGTGCTGCTTTGAAGCAGCATGTGAGTAGCAGAGGATCTGTGAGAGGTTCTTGGCACCGGTGGGACTACGAGTTTCTATGTTTGTTTACTTTCGAAGACTGCAGTAAGTTCTGGATTGGATTTTCCTGGTCACGTCCAATCACTGTCTCCCTTCCTTGGTTGACAAATCCATTCAGTTGGCTCCACTTGCTTTAGGAGATGCTTTAGGAGTCTGGAACTCTTACTGCAACGTTATACAGCCTTAATCGTCTCTAAACATATAAGACATTTGGAGCTTGACAACATGGTCCACTTCAAATTAAAACCACACTGCATACTCCAAGCATATCCTGTAAGTCTTATTATAGCATATTAGACAGAAGCTTGAGCGTAGATTACAGGATGTGTGATCATGGGGTTTGAATTGGGAGCAGGCTTTTAAAATCTTCCGAGAAATGTGTAATGGACGGCACAGACACAGTGCCTGCCTGCCTGTGCTGGTCTGGGTCTTCGTCTCTGGCTACACCGGCGTAGACTGACAGCACTATTACCAAAGGAGGTGACCCTCCACTCCTCCACAGGTATTCTTTTACTGCCCAACAGGGAGGAGAGTATCCAGCTTCTGGCTCTCCTCACAAGGGGGTCCGTCCATTCTGTCCCAAAATGCTGCCTTTAATGTGGGGCTCAGTTTACGGCAGCGTCCGAGTCGGTCTGAAAATGAATACGATGTTCAGGCCCACCACCCCAGAGCCAATCAGAAGCTTATGTTTCCTCTGCAAACATTCAGGGGAAACGATTACCCGTGATTTTTATCAGGCGCCGCTGGCCTTTCAGAAGTTTAAAAAACAGATAGAATGGCCTCCTCTCAGTTGCCGCCGTTACATTCTTGGTCTATGTTCCCTTTTATTACCCTTTGGATATAAGTCGGGGGTCATTTAGAACACCGGGAACAGTAAAATACATGCAGGTCTTCTAGCTGAGAGCAGGTCATGAGCGCTATAGTGTAATAATCCATAGGTGATTTGGGTCCTTACATTTCGGAGGAAGAGTATTCTGGAGCCCTCATCCTGGTACCTTCTTTCAGCCTACAGCAAAAGTCTTCATCAATTTGGAGGCCCGGGTATGGAGAGGCACCTGGGAGAGGAAAGCGATTAAGTGGACTGTCACACAATTCATTATTCCTCACAGAGCATGACTGCACTTTACTCAGTTTAGTAATGCTACTGTATACTATTCAGAGATACCCCATTATCCATCATCACAATCTTATCATACTATGGGTAGTTTAAATTTAAAAATTGATTAGTCTGGGGGGACGTTTATTCGAAAATCTTGTCAATAATTACACACAACCATAATAATATATGCCCAATGAAACAATTATAGATGTTTTGCAAAGCACTGCCCACAAATGACCAGTTTTATATACTAATCAATCAACATGATTCCTAATTCTTCCTCTGGACATAAGCAGTCATGTACTAAGCCAATGCACATCTACCATCTAATCCCACTGCTTTTAGTAAAATATTACCCACGCTATGCAATCCATTACATTCCATACACATATTAAACATTATCTTGTGCTTGGCTGAAATCCCTGACAGAATATCTCACAGCATCCTCCTCGTGCATTCTATAGATACAGTACTGCCCCTATGTTTCATAACGTCATAGAAAGTGCTCTGATCTTTTGTTCTTCATCACAGAGTATATATTATTTTATTTTATCTTTTTAGTTTAGTTTTATCTCTTATCTCTGATCTACATATTTTGATACATATTTTGAAAACCTAGTGTGTAAATATTGTAATACTTTATTGCTGCCTATCTCTATATAAATGCACCATTTATATACATAGGACGGTCAGACATTTGGTTCACATGCCAATCTGCCAAAAACATTGAACTAGTGCAAACTTTTGACCTCGAAACATTATCAGGCTCCAAGACTTGCTCTTTGCCATTTTTCTTTGTCATTTTGTTTCCTTGTTTCCTGATTTATTTCCCCATGATCCAGTTAACACTACCCATATGTGTTCCTGTGATGGTTAATGTCTGTGCTTAAAAGAGTGGAGGAGAAAGATTGAAAGAAAGAAAAAGCGTAGGGGTGATGTCAGTGGTCTTTATGCCTTGAAGAAGTGTGCGGTCGGTAACAACATGGCGTGGCAGTGATTCATGCGCGGCCCCATCAAAAGCCCTGCACACCACTGGATCCGCATGGACTTACTCTCCTTTTTAACACTGACTTTTTACCGCCGTCCTATGGTGACGTTTGAACCATATTTCACGCTAAGTCCTGCCATAGAGCTGAGATGTGTGGCGGTGAGCTCTGTGCCGCGGTTCATAGAAAGTCATGGGCCGCCACACAATGCTGTCTTAAAGGTTGCAGCGGTTTCACAGCAGGGGCAAACATTTACATTGATGGGCTGCTTGGTTACAGCCAGTTTGCATTGCCAGCTGGAAAGAAACTGACGGCTTAAATGGGAGGTATTCTTTCTTCTTAATGTCCCTTGCCTTGTTCTAAAATTCACAGTCGAACTTCACTAATGTTTTCTCGCGAGCGGCACGAAAATAGTTTTCTCAAGCTGACAATGCAAACCTTCTTTGTCCCAGAGGCACAATTACACAGCAGTAGAAGACAGTTATTACCCAGTACATCTGGTGAGGCTCCGTGGCTGGGGGCACCCAACTAGCCTCTTCTCTCTGAACATCCTCTATTAAACCACTTAAACCCTCTATTCTTGGCAAAACGGACCTGAGTTACAACTGTACTTGGACCGCTTTTTTCCATCTACACCAAATACTCTATGCCAAAAATAGCCGATCTACAAGCTCACAATGTGCCGCATTGCTACGCGTTATAGAGCAGCTATTTTGGCTAATGTTCCCCCCTGGTGGTTATAGCTATGCTTGCTATGCTTTATGACTACATGGAAATTGTAACAATTGGAAAACCGCAAATTATTTTAAAATGTCAGTTTAATTTATGCCATAAACTGGAGGGAAGATGGATTTGCGATTGGTAATTTAAAAAATGATGAAGTTGTCATAGGCCGAGTTGAAAAATATTGGCCTGCTGGCAGCTTGCACAATAAATATGACATAATTGGCCAAGTAGTTTGCAAGATTAGCCGCAGACGGATCATCAATTGAATGCAACATCTCCGCCAAGAGATACAAATAACTTTGTCGATTAAACCATAGAAATTAATCTCCTCCATGTACAGTAATTATGCCCATTCATCTGACTGTTAAGTCAGATTAACATGCAGGGTTCTATAATAGAATGAGAGTTGAGACCCATTCAAACCAGAGTTCAAATCTGTGGTCAGTGCCGAATCATCTTACTTACCCAGGGAGAATATCTCCCACATGAGAACGCCAAAGGACCACACGTCACTCTGGGTTGTGTAGATCTTGTCAAATATGGCCTCAGGAGCCATCCATTTCAGGGGAAGTCTAGCCTGTGTGCAGATATGATATCGAGGTAAGATATCATTTACATCTGTGTAGCTCATCACAAACATTAATCATTATGCTGGCACATCTGAGGAGTATTTTGATTGGGGTTGTGTGAGATGCTACTTCTTCTGAATTTTCATGAAGAGCTCTTCCTCCAGCGTTCTGACAAACACAGTGACACTTTTGTTGGACATTTCCAAGAACCTCTGCATTTATCCAGCATTTCTGCATTTGCCAAGTCAGCAATAGCAAGATATCTTGCACATTTTGACGTGCAGTGCTCAGTGTTAAGTTCTCTTGAGTGACTGTAATCGGAGTTCAAATCTGTTTTCCCGTCTGTGCGATATGGTAAATGACAATCAACCGGAGGCTCCCCATGGATAATATTTCAACGACTTGCCTAATAAATACACTTACGTCTCCCTTGCGCACATAGTCCGGGTCTTTGTAGATGTCTCTGGCGAGTCCAAAATCACATATCTTCACAACATTGTTCTCAGACAGCAGGATGTTCCTCGCAGCCAAATCGCGGTGGATGCACTAATGAGGGAAAGGGGGAACAAAAACTAGTTGTGAATAGTCAATGATGCACAAGTTCACGTTTTCTGCAGGTACGTAGATCTTTATTTTTTTTTGGGGGGGGGGACGCTACATGGAAGCCATGTGAGTAACACATGGTGCAGTCATCAGAGTTATCAGAATAGAATCTGATGTCTTCCATATCCAGGTTATCCTATTTTCTCAAATGGCTTATTTAGAACAATGGCTTCAAACACTGATCACCGGCATCCGCTCTCCTCAAACTTATGAATGACCAGAGTGAGTTCTACACTAATAGCTGTGATGTGACAATGGGCTCACAGGACGCAGCATTCCATATAAGGGTTTATATAATTTTATCATATTTTTTAAGACGTTGATTCGATGATGTTTGCCTCAGGACGTATGCTTTAAGGAAGTGCTTACCTTGCGTGAAGCCAAGAACTCCATGCCTTTTGCAACTTGAAAACTGTAGCAAATCAAATCCTCCAATGTCAGCACTCTCTTATACAGGTCCTCGTGCTCTGAGGGCACAGCAGCATAACATTGGTTAAAACTTAATACAGAAACTTTTCTAGAAAAGTTTTCAGCAAGTAGCATTTTTCATACACGACAGAAACATAATGCATTTAAAGTAAGTACACATACTAATGTATCTGTAAATGCCCGGACAATGGGTTCCCTTATATCTCCGCAAGCCTCCAAGATAAATGCCTGAATATACCACACCATCACTGACATCCACTTTGTCACGTAGGTATGTCCCACCTACACTCTCCTGTCTCGAAAACATCCTTTGCTCACTGGACATGAAAAGAAAAATTGGATTCCTCCTATTTTTCTGATGTTGGCTGAGACGCGTGATATAACGGGCCGAGTCCAGCAGTCGGGGGTCTGAATGGAACGACTCAAGGGGAGTCCTTCCACTCTGGCAACACCTGAGTAAACAGCCAATCAAACCAGAAATAACACTACGGGGACAACATGGCCGCCGCACCCGGGGCCTGAGCTCAGTGCAACGGGCTCTGGACCAGAGACTCAGGTCAGGAGGCAGGAAATAAACAAGAGGCCTCCCCAGACTCAGTGGGGTGACAGTGGCTCCTGCTGTAGTGATTGTACTGCCGAACAGGAGGAGGAAACACTCCCATCGGACTTGGGCCAGAAAACAATTGTGTGGGCTGGGGTGGGGCGGGGGGCTTAATTCCTGTGCAAGGATGGGTGAGGCGGAGGTGAGCGGGGGAAGGGAAGGAAGACTCTCTTGGCCCTTACCTTCCTCCTCTTCCTCAGAGTCACAGTAGCTCTTATCTTCGATAAAGCCCGAGCTGGCGGAGCTTCCGGTGCTGGCCACGCTCTCCAGGCGACGCTTCATGAGCTCGCTGAGTTCACAGCCCGACCCCGACGACACCGCCTTGCCGTCCTGGCTCTGACCGCCGCAACACACACACACACACACACACACGCACACGCACACGCACACGCACACGCACACGCACACACACACACACACACACACACACACACATGTTCAATGATGTGAGCCAGCAGCCACAAGAGAGTGTTTCACTGCACCCTTGTTTCCCCTACACAGCCGTTAACATGTTCACTCGCTGCTCGCTGTTTCTGACGTGCTATGATGAAGAAAAGGCAAACCTTGTAGACGACAAAATCTGCTCGCTTGCTTCTCAAGTAGTTGGACAAGTTGCCATACTTGCAGTACTCCACAATCATCATCAATGGACCTGTGAACATTTATAAGAAAAAAGTATAAATAAACTGTCTAGCTATCCAAACATGAATATTAAAGACATGTAGATGAAATATCGAAGCTTCCTGAGTAAGTGAGGTCCTAGTCTAAACCCACCTCCAGGCTTGGTACAAGCTCCCAGAAGGTTGACCACATTCAGGTGATGGCCAATGTGGATTAGAATCTTCAACTCTGACATCAGGGCTTTCCGCTCATTAGTGGTAGCTCCCCCTGTTATAACACAGAGACACACAACATACGATGAGATAATGGAAAACACACTCCTTTGCGCAGCAGCGGTTAGTATGTCATTTTAACTCTCCACGAGATCGGATATATATATGTAGTTTTTGATTCAATCAGACATTCATCTAAGGCTAAGCCCTTTGGTTTTGTTTAAAGGATCACTCAGAGTTATGCTTGCGTACTGAACGTTTGGAAACCAAACTGCATCTAAGGAAAATAAGGAACAGATTTCAACTTGCACAAACTGTAGTAGAGCTTTAGGATAGCTTAGACGTTTTCCATTCAGCAAAATAAGTTAATCTCACACGAAGACGTGATACAGATCGTATGCAAAGATAATGGTATGGAGAGAAATGACTTAACAAGAGAAACACATGTTAAATCACATTCTCATACACAGAAGAGCAAGCTTTACATTACACAGCATCTTAAAAGTTGAGCACTCTCAGATGGAGTTAATATTTGAATTATATAGCATAAAGTTTTCTTTTCACTCACTATCTGAGTTGTGAGCACTATGACGTAAATTCAGCACCAGAGAGGCTTGTTTTCCTAAAACATAATGCATTAGTGCTGCTTAAGGCAATATTTAACTTTGTCAAACATTTTCACCTTTTAGCATGCGTAACCCATATGAGTTCATGTGCAATGAACCCTTGCATTTGTTATCTGAGGTGATGTCACCCAGTTACGTTTGCTCAAAATGGCATACAATAGGGATTGAACCCAGATAATATTTAGTTTTCCTGTGTCCTGACATACATTTGCTGTTCATTTATCAATAATGTGAATGATAAAGACTAGTGGAGAGTAGGAATTGTTGGAGCAGTTAATGTCCAAATGTGATTGCCTGTTTGTGAGTTCATATATCAATATTAGAACAAAACATATTGCTTTAGGAACAGCAAACTGAATATTTTTACTCAGCCCAGTGTCCATGCAATGTCTCAAATTTTACTTATGTATGATGATTTTGAAAAAAGATTATGTTCATTTAATTTGAATTGAAACTTTTTTTTATTGAACCTTTGCACTTTGTTTAAACAGGACTGAGGACAGAGAGGGAGGGAATGACATCCACACACGTCTCTTGTCAGAGTCAAACCAGGGACATTGTGATTATGTGGTTGACACACTAACCACTTATGTACAGGCACGCCACAAATTGAATGGTTTATAAAACCATAAGTTACATTTCTTGACCAGTCTAGTATTTGTTGCTGTGGGGGGCCTTGATCGAGTCATGGTTAATATGGACAGGCCTGCTGCTTTCCATTATGTCTTGGAGAAGGCCGTCTTTCTCTGTGAGTTATGTTGAGGGATGATGAATGCTACAACAGTGAGTGATGGATCTAACCTGTAGACTTCCTTCCTCATCCATACATAGAGTTACTTCCTCATGGGTTAATGGCACAATCAATGTAAAGCGCTTCGGATAGAAGCGCTATATAAATGCACCATTTACCATTTACCTCATCCCTACACCAGAGAGTATTGATGGGTCACTCACTAGTTCTAGTTCAACCTCAGTCAACACTTCATGTGCTTCTACTGTCTTTTATCTAGCTTATTGTTTCTATTTTTAGATGCTAAATACCATTTGTTGTGAATGTTCTGAAAGCTTTTGTAATGTGGCTGTCAATGCTTCTGCAGAAAAATCGAGGCCAGCTGCAGGGGATCACTTCCAAACGTATGGACACTGATACGTTTGTTATTGCTCAATTTATAACTTTTCCACTTTAGAACACTGCATCAGCTGCGGATCTTAGTCAATCTGAAGAACATCATATCTGATTCTGCACGCTCTCATCTTCTCATCAGGGAAGGCAAAGGCTTGACCTCTACTTCAACATGTACTCTGTCAGAACCAGCCACTGCGTGCCTTGCTTTGAACCATTTACTCCAAGCACACATTAATTGCAGGCACATGTGCTGCTCTCGCTGGCGTCTATCATGTGCAGAAGTAAATCCTCTGCTGAAAGGACATGGAAAGTTGTTATTCATCTGCCGCACTGATGACAATACCTAGTGTTGTGTTGTTAACACGGGTCCATGTGTCCATGTGACCTTGCTGACTCCCATCTCTGGGATGATACAGATGAATAATATGAGAGGAAACCGAGGTTAGATGAAAAAGTACCAGAGGACATTCTTCAAAATCATTATTCTCTTATATTGGTGGGGGGGGGGCATTTCTAAGCCTTTATTGACAGTGATAGCAGAGAGAGAGGCATGAAATGTGGAGATAGATTAGGGGGGGGCGACCATTCAGCAAATGGTCGCCAATCAAATGCAATTTTGAAATATTATTGGTACGGTACCTTTCAGCATTTTAACAGCGACCGTCTTGCATGTAGAGAGCTTGTCGATCCCAAAGGCGGAGGCCTCCACGACCTTTCCGAAGGCTCCGTGGCCCAGAGTTTTGCCTGGACAAAGTAAACGAGGGCATTCGGTTTAGATCGGACCTCCATGGGAGTCCTCTGCCCCTGGGGGCGGTACTGTAAATCACACTGCATTCCCTGTCAGCCCAGGTTATGGCTCTGTAATTAAAACAACCTGCTGGTGTTCTGACCAATGAGCCGCTCCTCCAGGGAATTTATGATCCCATTACCGAAGGATGACAGCGGCAGGTCCCTGCAAAGCAAGGGCCCTACGCAACGACTTTGGAGAGGGTGACACCCCTCTGTCACATGCGATTGTACAGTGGTGTGTATCTTATAGTTATGGACCAGATCCAAATGTGCACAAGCTGTAGGCTATTATGTGGACAATGTTTTATACAAATTCAATCAGTCAATCAACCGTATCAAAATGACCACTTAAGCCCTATGCTTCGTTGGACGACGACTGGCGAAACTGAACGATCGCATTGTGAGGATATAGATCGGTGAAAAACTAAATGTGTGAAAAACGAAAAAATATCTAACAATAGGGAAATTTGAATGACACGGCCAAAACAGGGATGCCTGGGTTAGCCTGAGTAATGTACAGCTGTACTGTAGCTCAAGCCACTACACGGTGTCTACGGTTGGTGTCCCATATGTCAATGTAAAGTATAGGACATTATATAGTATCATGATGACTTAAGAAATTAATTATAAAGTCATTTATTTATTATGCTATTAGTTAGTAGTTCCTTTCGGCAAGCGACAATTTATACTAGTATCTAATTTATACTTTGTGGTACCACAGAATCTATGCTGCGCCGTGCTTCTCACCTAGTCTCAGGCGATCGCGGGGGAACTCCCACTTGCTGGCGTCATACTGCAGAAGCTCACACTGTTCATCTAGTGGACACTCGTCAGGATCAATGATAATGGAAGGTCCCATCTTATAGTGTGCTGGCTGCTGCAGTGGTGGAATGAAGGAGTGAATGAGAAGGAAAAAACTGAATAACAAAATATTGTCACTGTCGGGCAGAAATATTTAATCATAATTTTTTTAGATCATAAATTAAAGGGACTACACCATGAATTTTAACTTTTTCTTCTTTTTGTGTATTTTTGGTCTCCCCTACCTCTCTTCTATCCCAAAAAATACCCCAGTTTGAACACTCAGGCTTTCACAGCATATCTGGGGTTTTATGTAAATTGGTCTCAAAACAGGCCAAACTGATTTGCCCCCGAAAGTGACGTCACTAGCGGTACAATCCCTCCCGTTTTTCAGTTCCAACATTATTATAATAGTTTTACTTTTTCCACACAGAACCAGGAGATAACATGCATACAAACTGGCTCAATAGCGCTACATGCCAAATCAGGACATTGTGGTATTGCAGGTAAAAGTGATTTATAAGCCAGAGAGAAGTTAGTTGGAATGAGTATATCTGAGGCTTGATTTTGGCTCAAACCTTTTGAAAAACATTTTAGGGACATAAACAATATGATATTAAATATTAGATTTTTTTTTTTAATTCATGGTGTAGATCCTTTAATGCCCTATTTCGTCACATGATAGTATCAGTCAAAAGTGGCGAAAACAGCCGATCTACAAGCTCACAATGTATCGCAGTGTTGTGAGATTGTAGAACGACTATTTTTGCTATTTGAGCAATCTATCTATAAATTTAGCCTGCAAAATAGGGACACCAGGTTGAAAGGTTGAAAGGGGTTAAATCTGTCTTGTAGGTTTTATAAATATTTAACAAATGAAAAGTATTAGCAGTATCAACTGCTTTGAATCCATTGGTTATTTTTTCCATTTCCTGAAAAGGACGTGACTTTTGGACAAGGTTTCTACCTGATGATATGCATTACATACTGTGTCACAGAACAAGGAAATCAATATAACTTCTGCATTTTCAGTTTCATTTTAATTCATGGGCAACCGCAGATAATGTAACGTTACGAAACCCAAAATGATGCAGTCCCCATGACTTTATTTGAGTTGGTGGGGGGGGGGGGGGGACTCCCAAAAATGTTCTTCCCACTGTCTGATGTTCATGTGGCATATGTTCTCATTCAGGGCTGTACAGAATGTATAAATGCCAGCTCAGCACCTCTCCCTTATCAGCAGAGGTGGGTAGAGTAGCCAAAAGTACTCATAGTAAAAGTGTTGTTAAAAAAGTATCTTTTGAAGAGACTTTTTAAGAGTGCTTATTCCGAAATAAAAATAAACCGTCTCTCTGAGAGAATGAAACAAATAGAATGTGCATTTAATAAAACGTGTACAGATAAAAGTAACAAGCAGAATGTATCCTAATCATTTGAAAAAAAAAATCTATTTTACTCCTTTTACAAAACAAAGTATGTTGCGGTATGTTTACAGTTTATTCCAAAAGTTACTTAACTCATTACTATCCACTTTTGACGACTCATCGGGAAATGTGGAAATCATGAATGTGGGCTAAATTTATCCTCCCATTACAGCTGCATTTTGCAAGAGCAATGAGTCAGTGTTTCACATTCCACGCCATCTGTATAACGAGCTCAAGGTCCTTAAACAGGCTCCGCCAAAAATCTCGGAAACGTCATATTAGTCTCTTCAGTTACCAAGAAAAGGCTCATCCTGGAATGTGACGCCTGATTTATATTTAGCATATAATATAGCCTCGTAAAGTTTTCTCCCCAATTTAGTCGTTATGCCAATTGATTCCTCCCCCGCACACATTGCTGTGTGTTGTCACTGCTGTTGTATCCTCGCCTGCCAGTGAGGAGACCCCACCGGGAGGACGTAGAGCCTTCGTCCTAGTCTTCCCGCCAAACACTCCCCGGTGCCGTCCCAGCCCGTAGGACCATAGACATATAAAAGGTAGACGCCTCCTCCGACTCTGGGGTGTCTGTATCGCTTCCTGACTACTGGCCAATCACAGCGCAGTCTTTTCCGGAACCTTTCAGAATCTAGTTGTATAAAAATATCCTGTTGTATTTTCATACAACTAGATTCTGCCAAGTCTCGGAAAAGAAGCGTGCCCCCTCTAATATGGCGGCTGCGATACAGGTCGCTCCAATGAACTACAGCGGCCAATGAGGTATCTAAATTATATCTATGCGTAGGACTAACATTAGTGACAAATATCACCCTCCCCGTCCGGCTTCGCTCCCCCAAACACGGGCCAATTGTGTTCTCATAGACGCTCGACAAAGCCGGATGCTCTGCGGTGCATTCGAACCCCAGACTCTGCGGCGGTGGGCAGCTACTTTAGCACAGCACCATCCGAGCGCTCACCCTTAAGATATGACACTGCATGGGCTCTTACCTTCCTCAGCTTGCGGATGAAGAGGATGAGCATGAGCCACAGAAACATGGCCGCCGCTCCGGTGGACACCAGAATGATCACCTCGATATTCGCCTTCTCAACATCACCTGGAAACACATAAATCAGTTGTCAGAAATGTTTTTGATTCCTAGGTAATCAACCGCATAAACCCTAGTTTATAGGCTATTTTTAAAAACTAGACGTTCAGGCAGCTACGCAATCACACCGCCGATCCGTCCGATATGCCCATATGTGGGCATATACTGTATATGGGCATTGGGCATACAGTATGGAGATCCGGTTGTCCAGAACCGCCGATCTGACCGATATGCCCCTATGGAGACTATCGAACCGATCGACTTCAAACTCACTGTGCGTACTGCCGAGGTCCCAAGGGAGTGATGTGTAGAGTGGGAAGTCGGTCGTATTGGCAGTTGTACAATAAATATCGATACATCCGCAAATTCCCATATATGGAGTACTCTGATATCATCAATATGGTGCAAATCGGTGTTGTTAGGCAACGAGTTCTGTTGTGTCTGACATGTTGGCTATTGTAACATAGGATGGCAAGAATAGCCGATCCGCAAATCGCAGGGTGACACATTGTTAGACACATTGTAGCTTTTTAAAATTGGTGTAATTGTAAATGTTTTTTGAAAGTTTTCTTTTATAATGACATGCCCATAATGGGGATGCAAGGTTGAAAGTGGCTAATGTTATTTTCCCTGTGCTTGGGTTACATATATTGTTAAATATTGAGAACACAACAGAATACACTCTCGTTACAGTATGATACAGTTGACTGCGAACCGACGGTGCTGAGATTGCTCTCTTTCTTGTCTTTCTACTTGTTTGTTTGTTTTTTTCCCAATTTTTCTCTGAAGGGTTGTTTACACAATGTGAGTGGAACCACAACTCGACGGTTTATCCTTACTTTGTTTGGGACACGCATACCACAACTTGTTTTTCCGATAGCTATCAAACGCTGTTTTCCTAACCGTCCATGTCGACACTCGCTGGAGGCTCACATCCCTTCAAGTATGCGTGGAGTTATCTATCTGGCTCTCATACCATTTTCCTGGGATTGCTCGCTGAAAGGCCAAAGCGGAACATGCAGACACAGAGGCCTCAATATCTTTGGGATGATGGAATGGATAATGTTGACTTTGAGGTTGAACATTAAGGGAATTCAACTCCAGCTGAGGAACGATCACGGCTGGTGCCAAGAGTTGGTAGAAAACTGTCACATGACCCCGGGCTCTCAATGCCACCATCACCTTCACATACTGTACACACACACACACACACACACACACACACACACACACACACACACACACACACACACACACACACACACACACACACACACACACACACACACACACACACACACACACACACACACACACACACACACACACACACACACACACACACACACACACACACACACACACACACACACACACGCAGTCCTTCTCTTCCAGACTGTGTCATGTTTCTGGACCCATGGCTGTTGAGAGCAGAGGAACTCGCTCCCTGGACCACAGTCATTAGTGGACCTCTTAACACTCTCACAGAGGTCATGTCCCCTGGGCAGGGACCCTCAGCCAGAGCCCCCAATATAAAACCCAAGGAAGAATTCACTTGGCATTCCAGGCAGCCTCAGCATCCCTCCCAAGGGGAGGCTTTTCATTCTGAAGTCTAGCCAGGCCTATTTGTAGCGGCGCAGAGAAAACACGGTCCGGTCGGTCATGCAGTTAAGTGTTCTGGCGTGTTCTGCTTGGCGACCGGTGCTTGGTACACTTGGTCCCTGACGTGTAATGGACTGCAGATTGATTGATTGATTGGTGATACACATCCGGTGCTCTAACTGTGGGAGGTTAGAACTGGATCATACACTTGGAAAGTGATGGTGATGATTGTGTAACTACACAGCTCCACTTCTTTTGGTGAGGATAAGAGTTCTCAAGTGACTTACCGACCACGGTGACGAGTGCGCTGGTAGTCACGGAACCGTCGACATTGCTGGCCATGCACTCGTACAGACCCTCGTCGTCTTTCTTCACCCGGTCGATGGTCAGACTTCCATTCTCTCCCAGTGCAATACCTGCGACACGCAAACACACTCAACACTAAATAATCCATGTCTATTGTACTATTATCTTCAAGTGCAGTATGATGGCTCTCATCGTCGCATTGCTGGGATTACAACACGTGTTACGGTTAACGTAGTTGACAATCAATCACAGCTGTACCTGGGCCTACTGTCACCTCGACGTCATTTTTGTACCAGGTGATCAGAGGAGGGGGCATTCCCTGCGCAAGGCAGAACAGGGTCAAGGTGCTGCTGCTGTTCACATCTTGATTGGTCAGATTCTGCTTGAGCCAGGGACGTCTTCTCTCTGAACCGAACACAAACAATCAGGCTTCACAAGTCGATCATGCAAATCTACACTACAGTACCACCAATCTAAAGCTCACAGCGCATTGCAATGCTTGTAGACTGGCTATTCTAGGCACGAGACGTTGATGTACGATACAGTATGAATCAGGCTTTAGTATTACCCACACTTAACCACTGCGTTTGCCCCTCACACTTCTTTAGACGATTGCATTTTGTTAAAATTAGTACGGTTCTACGAAGGAACGCTGAGCCACAATGGTGACACCGGTTTTGCAATCGTGAGACAGAGGCAGCAACGTCTAGAAAACAGCCATAACCCCTGAAATCCTCCATCATACGTACCATTCACGACAAGCGCAGAGGTCTTTTGCACAAACTTATTGGGATGGCTGTCTGCCCGGCACCAGTAAGCGTTGGCGTTGTCCTTGGTGACGTTGCGCAGGGTGAGGGAACGGGAGATGTTGTAGAGGCCCAGCTGGAGGTCAGAGACGTCAGAGGTGACCGTGCGATTCGAGGCGTCCAACCACTGCACGTCCGTGTACAGGTAGCGAGACGCGCGGCACGTGAGGGTGATGTCATCCCCCTCGATGGCTTCCTGCGGCTCGATGGTCATGTGATCAGTAAGATCTAGAGTGGGGGGAACAAGCTAATTAAAAACAAGCATACTTCAGGGACACGGTAGATTGCCTCCACATTTGGTTGTTTACTAAAATGCATTGAACACGAACACTGCTTTACACGGTAGTCTGTCTGTGACCATCTGTGTCCAGCTGCGAACTCGCTGTTTTCGTGGGGATGAAACACACTTCCTGCTGACCGAGGCCATTACTATTTTGGACTTGTGCGTTCCAAACGCCGAGCTGCTCATCTTCGCGTGATCCAGGAACGTCAAATTTTGCGGTTATTTCCTGTTTCATCACTGTTAATTGGAAGCACGTTGCCATGGACGGCGGTGCTGATGGCGCTCCCGCATCCCTCCAATAGGAGTCAGGCCGGGGCCGGGCCCCGGGGGAGCCAGACTGTGCTTGTTTATTCAGAACGCTGGAAAGCATTCTGTGTTCCGTAAGAGAAGACAGCTGTTATTACAATTCCGTTCCTTTTTTCACCAGCATTCCATCCTCCTCAGTCATCCCCACCACCTCTGGAATGGAGCGGCATTTTCCTCTCGGGAATTCGGCCGTTCTACGAGATGTTTCAATGCCCACCCCCCGTCATGTCCCTAATTACAGGGTCACCCGGTGCCCTTCTTCTAAGAAAATCTATTATTCAACAACTTCTCAGGAGATGTTATCTACTTCTTTGCCATTTTAACCCTTGCACAGTTGTGTGCAGCAATGACACTTCATCCCGCCAGTTATTACATAACGACCTCAATGGGTATTGGTTTTGGGAGCATTTGGAAAGGCTCAGGAGTACATGTAAACAATGATTTGCTTAGTAGCGAGCTCACAGAAAAAGTAGAACAATGACCTGCTGGTACCGGAGTTAAGGTTGCATTTATTCAGAGCTGTTTTTAAACACGTGCATTCCACTCCACGCCATATGGCCTGGGACATGTTCGCCTCTCCTCTGTCCTGAGGCTGCTCTGCCGCAGTGGAAGATGGCTTCAATTAATGCCCCCCTCCGGTCTGTTTATTGCACAATACAATCTGCACATTCTTGCTTCGCTCATGTAATTCATCACCACCGTACAAAATGTGTAGATTATGTGAAAGGATCTGACGTATCGTATCATATATAGTACTCCTGGCTGTAAAACATTTAAATGTCTCTATTGATGCATCTTGGCTGTATTTCCATACTACCGACTTACCATGAAGATCAGTAGGAAACACATGCTCTAAACTAGTGGTTTTCAAACGGTTTGTGCCCAAGGCACAAAAATCTCCCAACGTATCACATTGTGACTCATTGTGAGCTTGTAGATGTTAGATTATTATATACGCTTTTGAATAAATAAATTAATAATAATAATAATAATTATTATTATTATTTCAAATGTTCAGCTATAATGACATGCCCAAAATTGGGCAGGTTGAAAGTGGTTAAAATATTTTTTTTAGGGTATAGAATTTGCCCCTGTATTGGGAAATGAGTGTACACCTTTCTCATGGCACACCAGTACACCTCAAGCTGAATTAAAAGTGTTCATAGCGACAGTCATCCCTTTAGTGTGCACAACCAGTGCTTTGCATTCTTAAGACCCACTGAATCACCATGAAAACAAAAAGGAGGTACTGCCCTTAAGACTAAAGACGAGTCACACTTTCGAAAGCTGGAATAGCTGAAATGCCTGTGTATTGTCATAGTAATGTATGTCCTAGTATTAAAAGGTTTTTAGTCTCTGCGAACATAAGCATGAACTAGTGCGTGGGACCCCTTTGTTACTTTGACCCACTTACCATGCACATAGAAGCGTTTCCTCAGCGTGCTGTTCCCCAGCTCATTCTGGGCCATGCAGGAGTAGAATCCCGACACATTAGCTGCTGCTATCACCAGGGTGCTCATAGTCTAATTGGGATGAAAACAGTAATTAGTATTGCTACGGTAACTAAAATGCAGTACAGAAGTTCAGCGTAGGTTATGCACCAGAGCACGATAATACAGTACTAGACTTGGCACTGATTTTATGGTCTAATGCGATAAAATAATGTGCCGTTTTCCCAGCGACATCTGTGTGGTGATTTGGGGCGTTTAACAGGTAGGTGAGAGGTCTGGGCTAAGCCTGGCCCTTGTTTTATTCTCTCCCAGTGCTTCACATTAATGAAAGGATACATCTGGCGTTTTAAAACCTGCTGTGTCTCCATCAGACCAGCTCTAAAGATGCAGAGCTAGGGGTTCCCGGTCGTTTCCTGGAGAGCACTTACAATGCCACACTCGATTCTGTCATCGGATGAGTGGAACACGTTGTAATGGCTTAAGTAGACATAATAATAAGTAGAATCTGGGAGAGTGCCAGATTCCGTGGGGTTCTGTTTTGTGTTGTTTCTGTCTGCAGGGCGGTCAGCTACATCAAAGTTTGTGAATGCTGTGGGTGTATAATCTGGGTGTGTGCTTCCTGGATTTCTCTCTGGGGCAGACAAATGACCTTCAGAAAAAACGACTTTTGGACGTGCAATTGCCAGCGACTTCTCTTCACCTGAGAGTGAGGAGTTTCACCAGGAGGACAGCACGCTATTGATTCGCTAGTGCAACGGCAGAGATCGTTCACGGTGCACACAGGAATCAAAACAATTGCAACATGTTCTGTTTTCCCAGCCCTAACGTTGTGCAGCAGTTTTCTGAATGGCAGATATAGGTGTTAAAAGTTACTCCGGTCGTCCTCTTTTAGTGTTGTTATGACATTTAGTCAAAGCACTGACGGAGCAGTCATGCGGTTTCACATTACAGCTATTACTCACTATGATGTAACCTGAGCCTGAAACACAGTCATTTCAACAAGTGCGCTCAGTCCCAAAGTAGTAACCTATGACCTCTGTGCCCATGTCCCTCTCTATGTACTTGTGACCTGGGCCCGTCCCCCCGTACCACCAGGCATTCTACGGAGCCCCTTGGAGGCTTGGCCTTGACCACCGTCTTATTCACGGGCCGCAGCAATTTATGTGAGGTGACAGAGAGGAATTCACTCCCAACAAATCCCTCTCTTTTAAACCGGTGCTTGTTATCACTGACCCTTAGTCCTCGCCCTCATAAAGCACCGACGTTTTGGCCACAAATGCTTGTAAATAAGGAGTACCTCACTATTTATGTCAATCACAGATTGGAGGCGATACCCTGTGAATGTGGCCAAAGTTCCAATTACTTGGCGTGCACACAACTGATGTGATTCTGAATTCCATCAACCGTACCAAGCTGGAGGGGGAAACCTTTATAAATCACCGGTGCAGTGAAACAGAAGAAACCAAATGTAATACTGTAACTTTGCTGAGACTGACAGACATGTTTGGTTAATGACTAAGCAGATTTATTCTCCTACCTGGAGGTTTCATACTCCTGACGAAATGCTTACATACTGTTGGATTTATGCCCCAATTTGACCCAGCAAGCTGAAATAGTTTTCTTTCATCTAATCCCATAGATAGGCTTTTGGGAAAGCAGTCAAGGTCTGCTCTTAATTAAGTTTGGGGCGAGTGGTTTTAGTAACAAGCTCCCTCAGGACATTTGCTGTAACGTCTACAGTCCCCCCATTGTATGGCATGTTTTGGGTTCGTGGTGCCAAGACATGGGTTGATGTTTATTGGTCAAATGAAGTGAACGACCACTAAATTAAACTCTGTCACAAAAAAAGATATTTAGCAGAACCCAACAGATATAAGTGTGAGGCTACTGAGGCTACTGGCTATCTATTTATCCTTTATTTAACCAGGCAGGTCACTTATCACAGGTGTCATTCTCTGACAGAATACCTCCTTCAAAGAGTTTATTCTCAAACCCTTACGTCTCTACTCAGACAGAGTTGCGATGAGGCCAATAGAGACATCAAAATGCCAATAACAAGAGCACAATTCCAATTGTTTTTCCACGTGTATATAAGACCTCATTGTCCCAGGTCAATGGTGCCTGTGGGGATTCTCTATAAAAGGGCCGTTCTCAGCTGTAGGACCACGCATGGCTTGAGCCATGCAGCTATTGTGCCGTTTATGAGGCATGCTCCGCTCTCGGGGTTCCAGCAGACAAAAAGATTCACTGACGGCAGAATAAAAGCTGTTTCTCTGGCAAAGCCCACGCTGAAGCCGCAGCTGGTTCCTTTACAGGCCTGCTCCATGTCAGAGCCACAGTGGACTGGGGGTATATTTCACTCCAGCAGAGGGAAATGAACTGTGTCTTTCAGTTATGGGGCAGGCGCTTTAGGAGTGTACAAAAAAGAATCACTTTTCCTGGCAGAGGTCTTGCTCTCTAGAGGGGCCTCTTTTCATCAAAAATGTGTTTGTTCAATACTCTATATTGTTGAGTTGCATATCAACGTTGGCCAGTTGTTATTACTCCCATATAAACAATTAAGGGAGGATTTATTTCCTGAAGAAATGCCAGTACAGTAGATGTTTGTCCAGATGAACACATGAAAGCAGATGATCTTCCCCGTATTTTGATAGTAACTTAGTGTGCTTAGAATAAATCATTACGTTTTTGGGCACAATCAAAGGGAATTAATATTGACTTCCTCAAAAGGGGATTTTTATGTGTTTTGGTCGCTGGTAAAACAAAGCTAAACCAAAGGGGACAAAATGAATCATAAGAGGAATATAGCAATGCATGCCAATAGAAAGGAAATTGAGTGGATATATTGGTTTCAGATGCTGAATGTGACTTCTAGGGTCTGGTCACGGAAGATTTCTAATTCAAACTGATCTATGTGCTGTCTCTTTGCAAGATCTTTTCTTAAGCCTGTTCTCCCGTAAATCACTCTTGACGATTACCGGGCTAAATGTTCATTTAATTTTGTTTTAATTCGAGAAGGAAACAAAATACTTAAAACCAAGACCACATACCTTGTTCTTTCCTTTGAGCAGTACAGCCTTGTTGATTATGGTCTTGATCCGGTTTTGGGAATAATTTCCACTGTTGTTCATCTGAACTGGGATCGGCTCAGTGTAAAGCATACACCTGCAGGCAAAGAAAACATGCCTAAATTAAGTTATCAGTTTAAAAAAAAACAATAGACAAAATGGTCTTTGAGGCTGTTGCATTTGAAAACCGTTGGAATCAGTAGACCTCTGTAACAATAGAACAATAACGTGACTGCCTTATATAATAATAGCCCTGCACAGTAACACAAAAGTCTTATTTGAACTCGTAGAGTGTAAAAATGGACGAGTCCGTTAAATTAACACTCAGAATTTTGGTGTTATACTGTAGGTTGGAACTAGTCATCAGTTCTGTTCATACCCACATTTCAGCTATACGGGACCGCGACGATGACTAGAACGACCGGCCTCACACCTAGCACTCACCTAACCCCTGCTCATTGTGCTAGAGTGGGATGGCTCAGGGTAGAGGACAGAGTACAGCATCCTGCACTGGGCCTGGTCTTCAAGATACAGGGATAGAACAAGGATACCCATGTACCGTCAAACTACTTCAATAACGTGAAAGACACACAGGCACAACACCAGAGGGAGCTCCACTGATCTCGTTCAACCCAGATGAACGGTACAAACATGGGGTTAAATTCGTTGCTGCTATGCCACCAAAATGTGGAATTCCCTACCAACAGACATAAAAAAGTGTGACTCCAGTCCTTACCCTCCTTCAAAACCGCCATAAAAGAGCACCTGTCTGGAATTTGTAACTGGTCCTAGAAAAGTCTTCTAAGCTTAAAGAGGTGGTGCCAAGGTTTTGCACTTTTTGTTTTTCTCTGACTATTTTGAGTTTCTACCTGGAGGCTGAAACCTTGAGGGTCAAACATGCCACTAGAAAAACAGCCCTTTAGTGACATAGTAAAAATATACCCTCCCCCTCATTATCATAACACAACAGGTGTGGGCATGAGGAGGAGGAGGGACTAGGACAGGTGGGTGGTGCTACTGTAAGGTGGTGGAGGAGGTGCTAAGGTGAGAACCAGGTATACTTAATGAACTGGAGGCGTGTCCACATAAAAACATAATTTTAACAATTTCTGTACACTTTTTTGAAAAAAATCTTCCTCCTAGTATAAACATAATACCTGATGATTATGTTTTAGGGGGGGGGATCACTGAAAATCACAGCACCCCGTCTTTAACACCAGAAATGTACTGTACAACTGTTTACTGTACATATACGTTTATTGCTACTAGTGTTGATGATGTCTTGTATATTATTGTATGTCTTTAAATGTCTTGATGAATTGAATACACAGGACCACAATGGAAACAAGCCCTTAGGGCTTTTTGTGTTATCCTTTTAGCATCATTGTATAATCGTACTGCTGTACTATTTGCAAACTGTTAATAAAGTATTCAATCAATCAATCAAAACCACATCTACAGATCGCACAGTCCTTGGCGAAAATGCTAATAAACAGCTTAAATTCGGGAAAAGTGAAGAATCGTCTTCCTCACTCCCCGCATGTGCCAGCTAGTGTTCAACGTCCATGTGCAATTTAAGAGCAATTGCTCATGGGAGAAAACTGGATTAGGACAGACTGACAGAATTTTGTTCATAATAGTATATATCGTCTCCATCAGGTGGAAACCTCATACTGTCCAAAACTGTTCTACAAGCTCAACCTCGCTTGGCGCCGCATTCCAAGCTTGCAGATCTGCTACTTTAGATACTTTTGTGTGACGCTGCAGTAGGGCATTAATTTATGAAAAAAGCACAAAAAAGTTAGAATATGGAGATAAGAGGTTTCTGCCCGACAGCAACGATAAATCATGATGAGTGAGTGTGGTGGCCTGGACCTGGTTGGCTACACCGCTGAAGAGAAAACCGTGGATGGACTACTCCCCCGCCCCCCCCCCCCCCCCCACCACCACCCACTCTAGCTGCCTGCGGTGGGGAACAATCAGCCTGATGAGAGGAGAGGCAAGTCAAGGAAACGCCAGCGTGACAGGAAGGGCCGTGCTGTGCGTCACCTCGTACAGGAAACACCCCCACGCTCTGGACGGAGGAGATAAGGCTGATCCCCAGGCCTTGGTGGGTCAACAAGGAACTCTACTGATAACTTCTCAACCTGCTGATAAAGACGAGCCTTTGCACCGCTGCAACTACACCCCACAAACCCCACCAGCCCTCGCTTTACACTCTGTGTTTTTTCCCAATCTGCGCTTTCCCCCCCAAAAAAAATAACACAACATGCTGAGATTGAACTGAGGTATGACTTCGAGCGGGTATGCCTTGGATTCGCAGTGATTTTTTGTCTTACACAACCGGCCTCCCACAGGCTGTGTAGCTGTTCCTCCCATCTCATTAGCTGGTGAAAAAAATAACGGGTGGCCTCAACCCAGACATTTAACCACTTTCAACCTGGCATCCCTAATCTTGACATGTCATTATAGGCGAAAACCTTCCCAAAAAATTCTGAACAATTAAAAAAATGTGATAAGGTGATAAAAAAAAAGGTGATAAGAAGCGCGTCTGCTAACTCCTCCATGTGTTGAAGGAAGTTGAAGGAAGCATGAGCTCGGTTCGGGGCTCTCCCCGGGCTGGCAGAAGGAGAGTAAGCGCCGCCCAGGGTTACAAGCTTAGGCATTGGCACTGGGCGAAAAAATAGGGTTACAAAATCGTAGGATACAAATTTCATTAAAAAAAAAAATGGGAGAAAAATGATCTACAAGCTTAAATGCACCAGCTTGTAGATCAGCTATTTTTTAAATAAGGCTTATAAGTGGTTAAGGGCCACTGTTTCTTGTACCAAGCCCAATTATCTTTACCCCTGCAGGGAGAGTCACATTGACATGGCTGACCCCCCCCCCCCCCCACCCGCTATTATTTCCATTGCAAATTTGGCAACTAGAAGTGTTTTTTTTTCTCTTCACATACTGCTATTATGGATTACTAACAGAAGCACTTGTCAAGTTACACTATGTGAAGTGTAGCATAATTTACTCCCTCAATTGTGCTGTGGTCTGCAGGTTTGTTTGTGCTAGCGGTGTTGGGCACTGATAACCCAGCGGTAATGGCCCATTGTTTTCCTGATCTTACAACTTGCAGGTCTCCTGCTGCCATTGACGGGCCCGGATCTCAGGGTATACGTTGCTGTTTATGGGTTCGCTAACAGGCCAGCATTCATGAACACTTGCGCGCGCACGCACACACGCACACACAGTGCTGTTCGGCTTACAGAGTCTGAGATGAATATACCCGTCTCTGCCTGTCAATGACCATAAAAAAGAGGAAGATTCGGCATGCGTGTGTGCAGTTTTAGTGACTTCAGCATCCAACACAGTCAGTCACACCTCAAAACCATGCTTTACAGAGGAAAATGGCACAGATGAAGCCTGACTTGTTGTGTTTAGGCAGGGGGATAGTAATGAAATATACTGTTCCTATTAGGATTCACACATTCTTGTAAAGAAAAAGAAAATGTAAAACCTCTGAGATTGAAGTCACTGCACACTGCACAACTGGCCCTACATATCAACCATTCAATTATTACATTTCTGTAAACTTGTTAACCCATTAAAGCCGGGAAAGCATCTGTGTCATTTTAGCGTTGGCTATTAAAAAATTGCAGATATACAAGCTCACAGCGCGCCACTTCGTGCCGCGCTGCAAGCTTGTACGTCTTCTGTAAATCTTGAAAGTGTGAGAACTGCTTATTTAGAAGGCATTGATAGAATCAGCCTCAGGTCTAAATGGGTTGGTATCATCATAGAGGGGGTGATAATGAATGTGATGAATGTAGCAAAGCGGTGACTCACTTAGTTTGCGTTGGGTCTGAATGGCAGGGCTGCCACAGCCAGGTAACGTTAGGCAGGGGCACTCCGTACGCGGTGCAGGTCAGCTGGTACTGCTTGCCAAACGTATAGGGCTGCATGTCCAGAGAGGCCAGTTCCCCCTCTGAAATAGTTGGCTTCACTGTAGGCGACATACAACACACACACGCGCACGCGCACATACACACACACACACACACACACACACACACACACACCAAGAGAAAGAGAGAGAGAGATAAGCCAATCTTGCGTGCATCCATTTCTAAGCCACCACTTCTTTGTAAAATCTCTTTAATGTCTTTTTAATGAAGTATGACAACCATGATGGATTAGCCATGAAAAGAGGTGCCAATGACACCAGTTGTCCTTTGGACACTTGTGCTGTGAAGTCTCAGAGAGGAACAGCGAGCGGTTGCCAGGGGGGGGGGGCCGTAGGTCAGACAGTGACCCTTCCGCTGGACCCACATGTGGCCCATGCACGGGTCAGTGGATCAACCGTGTGGGAGAACGCAGCAGCCAGTTAATCAACAACAGGCAGAGATCCCTGTGCCACCTCAGGAGGAGATGTCTAACAAACGTTTAATCATTCTGCTGTAAGCTTTATGCACTGATATGGTTTCTCTTTTGCAGCTGTCCTCAGGCAGCCCCCCCCCCTCTCCCTACCCACACAAGGACCACAGCACATATTCATGTTCCCGAAGTACTGGGCCGACATCAAACAATTGATGAACGATGTTTAAAATAGTTCAGTAATTGTTACCAGGAGTCTCCTCATTTCGTTTGTTTGTTTCTTCTTTGAGCTTTTTTTTTTTTTGTCAATGCAATAAAAATATGTTTTGCTGAGTGGGACAGTCAAGGACCATAAATAAAGCTTATACAGGCCAGAAGGGGGCTGATCTTTACACTTCTGGCACGGCATTGGGATTCCTAGATAATGTGCAAAGAATGCAGTGAAAATAGTTTCTGCTCCCCCATAGGCAGCTTGGAGTAACTGACACATGTGGTACATGCTCCCCTGCTTTCTAACAGCCAGCTCACTCTAGGTTATTCTAGTCTCCATCCATAACGCCAAAACACTATTAAAGCCCGCAACGTGCATCCTCCTCCATCTCTGGCACTCGCGGGGTTTTGGAGACAAAGCCATCATAACAATGCAGCAGTTGCAGCACGCTCCCCGCTCGCCTCAAGCTGTATACATAAATGTACAGAACATTGTTGTTTACACGAGCCGTACTGTATATATACACATGGTGAGGATGCAAATAAATGCTGGAGTCTAAGGGGGGTCTCGAGCGGCTGGAGTCTGCGTGCAGAACGGAGAGCCCAGGCCGTTTACACACTGCGCCAAGCCCCTTCAAAAGAGCCCCGATAATCAACACCAGCTGCCCCTGCTACGTCAATCCAGCCCTGGAATCAACAAGCCCCCAAATTCCTCTCATACTGGAGCTGCTACCTGCCGGCCAGCATGCTGGACTAAAAGGAACAGAGGGCACCGGTGCTGGGGCAGTCTCAATCCCAAACCCTTGAGTATGATGTAAGACATTGCTGTCAGGCAGACACCTTGTATTCTCCATATTTCAACTTTTAATGTTTTTGTTCGTAAATCCATGCCTTACTTTGCCATACAACATTGTCACACAAAATCAGCTAAAACAGCCAAATGTTTTTAAAGTGAAAGTGCTTAAGTCTATGTGTGAGTTTTAACCAATGAACGTATTAACAAGAACAAAAAAAAATCAATTTCCTGAAAAGTAATGGTTTTGGACATACAAGGTTTCTACCTGACAGCAACAAAGAGCAAAATGGCCACTGTGGGAATATGGACTATTGCCTCATTTCCTCAGGATCTGCAGTCACTACCGGGGCGTTTGCACACGCTCAGGCTTACCATTAACTACCAGGGTGTAGCTCAGGTTCCTGTAGAGACCCTTCTCTCTGTTGCCCAGCTTTATGGTGTAGACCCCAGAGTTCTTCTCCTGCACGTGCGTGATGTTGAGACTGGAGCCTGCCACCACGTAGCAGGTGGAATTAGCATTGATGCGGACACCGTCCTTGTACCTGACAATACAGAAATGTACACCACGTGACTAAATGGAAAGAAAACAACAACAAGAAACGTCTTTACTATTCCATATACCAGTCATGTGGTGGACCTTAAGAGAAACCTACTTGGGATAAGACCAACAACAACTAGACGCGTCGCAATTCTGGGAAATTGCAAAGTGTGGTTGCGCCGACGCCGGTCGTGTGTCGCGGCCGCTGGGACGCGAGGAATACGCCGGGAGGAGTACCGTCGGAAGTTGCGCGACATGCGCTTCGAATTTGGTGCCGATCGGATCCCGCGTTAGCGATACGTGCCATTTTGATTTTAGGAAATAGGCCCCTCCCACTAAAGAAACAGGCCCCTCCCACAAATGTAGCGGGCCAATGACATCGTCATGTCACTCCTGAGATCCCTGGCTTTTCTTTTTGAGAGAACTGATCCCCCCAAAAATCATGTTTTTGCATCAAACGGTTACATTTTGTGCATTTGTGGCGCCCCCTATGGATCAAAGTGGAAATGCTTTGGGAGGAGATGCGGTTTGAAGTTTTTTTTCCCATATTTTTATTCTATGACCTACGGTTCAAGAGTTATAGGCCAAAACGTAAAGGGGGCTGTTATAGCGCCACCATGAGGCCGACTGGTGTAATGTGTTTTTTTTTATAATTTCGGACTAAATCATGAACCTCCCCACCTAATCTGGTAACTCTAGCTCTTACGGTTTCAGAGCAAAAAATACTTGAATTTGAGTTTTTTCACTTTTCCATTAAAGTGGATGGGGAAATTTAATGCACTAATAAATCAATATAAATTAAACTATTTAACCAATCTCTTAGAGTCACATAACTCCTGAGATCACTTGCGTTTCATTTTGAGAGGATTGATCCCCCCAACATAAGGTTTATGCATCCAACGGTGACGTTTTGCGCAGTTGTGGCGCCCCCTATGGATCAAAGTGGAAATGCTTTTGGGGATTTGTTGAGTCAACCACCCTTGACATGTGATTCAAATTTGGGATTGACTGGACATTTCGTTCGTGATTTGTGGCCTTTATGGTAAAACGGGCCCCTCCCTCTAACTTTGGAAGCCATTTACGGACGAACGGTATGGACTATCAAAATCTGTTTCGCTCCAGATTATCGCATGGGTCCAGAGATCATGTGTACCGATTTTTGTGAAATTTGACCAAAATATGTGGGAGGAGGAGCTAAAAGTGTGTTTTGAAGAAAATTCAAAATGGCGGAAAATCTATCCTGACGCAAATGGGCGTGGCCTATATGGGGAGTTAAAGGGATACTTCACTTTCGGGCCGGGGACACATTTAAAAAATATATTAAAAATAAATGAAAAAAGTTATGGAAAATTCATGGCCCCCTCACGACACGCAGTGTCCTACTAATGTGTGAGGGGGCCATGAATTTTCCATAACTTTTTTCATTTATTTTTAATATTTTTTTTAAATGTGTCCCCGGCCCGAAAGTGAAGTATCCCTTTAAGTCATGACCCAAGGAATCTAAGGGAAAAAAGATTTCTATTCTACAACCTACGGTTCAAGAGTTATAGGCCAAAACGTAAAGGGGGCTGTTATAGCGCCACCATGAGGCCCAATGATATAATTTCTATTTCAATAATTCCAAACAATATTATAAACCTCCCCTTAAAGTCTTGTAACTCTAGCGCTTACGGGTTTTGAGAAAAAAATACTTGAATTTTATTTTTTTCATTTTCCCATTAAAGTGGATGGGGACATTTAATGCACTAATAAATCAATATCAATAAAACTATGTAACCAATCTCTTAGCAAAGTACAAGCGCACGATTCCCGATGAAGCCGGTCATTTTGACATATGGCACGAAATTGGGAAAAAAAAACTGTGTGAGGAGTAGCAGCCTGAAATAAAGTTTATCTATAAAGTCAGTAGAGTACTATAGTCTGGTTGCCCATTCTGGGCAACCACACTAACTAGATTCACTTGTAGAACTTCACTTACCATGTGAATATATCTGGCGGCGGCAGAGCGTTGATCTTCGGTTCGAGCACCAGCTTCCTTTTGCCCTCGTTGGCAATGACCAAATGAGTCTGCTCGTGCTTGTAGGACACATTGAGGAACGGGTGCTCTGAAACATATTCGAGTAAAGTTTACAAAAAGTGTATTATCAGAGTAGAAAAGGAACAGGCTTAATTTTCTTTTCATTTACAGAATTTTCACGTTTTAACACAAGCATCTTACTTTGGGTACACAGACACTGATACATTTCAATTTGAACTTGACATTTCCTGTATATGTATTGTGTGTATTGTGTAATGTCTGAATAGTGACTTAAATCCACTAACCAAAAACAATGACTTTGGCTGTGGCGTCTTTGAGAATATCGATCTCAGCCTTGCAGCGGTAGTTGCCCCTGTCCTCCATGGTGATGTTGTGGAGGACAAGTGCCTTGCTCATCACCAAGACCTTGGCTGGATGATCCCTCGACTTGATCAAAGAGTGATTCCGGTTCACCTGCAGACACGGAATTGAGAATACGCATAAGCACAGTTGACACACCAAGCCAACGCCGGGTCACTGGGTGGCCGGGCCGTCAGGCCATCAGACAGCCAATTACCGCCTGTGCCTGAAAATCTGTCATTAATGTGCTGCATCATAAGTGGTAGTCAGGCATCTGCGCGGTCGGTCACCTGATTCAAATGTTAAAGACGGGGTGCCGTGATTTTCAGTGATCCCCCCCCCCTAAAACATAATCATCAGATATTATGGTTATACTAGGAGGACGATTTTTTTCAAAAAAGTGTACAGAAATAGTTAAAATTATGTTTTTATGTGGACACGCCTCCAGTTCATTAAGTATACCTGGTTCTCACCTAGTCCCTCCTCCTCCTCATGCCCACACCTGTTGTGTTATGATAATGAGGGGGAGGGTATATTTTTACTATGTCAGTAAAGGGCTGTTTTTCTATTGGCACGTTTGACCCACACATTTATTTACACACATACACACAATGGCAAAAGAACATGTCAATGTTGCAGGCAAACAAAACTCACTTGTAAAACGCTGCACAGTGCAGGAGTGTGTTCAACAACTCAAAGAGCTGCATTCATTACAGAGTCAGTCGCCTTTTTGCGAGGGATTCAATGTAATGGAATAATGTTATTCATTTGTGTATTTGCCCTTATGGTAGGAGACTTATTTGCTCTCACGCAAAACAGTGCCATCAACTGACTCTCATCTCTAGTCTCTGCAGGGTGTGCAGGAGCAACTTTTAACACTTTTTAACACAGAAGTCCCCCAATCTAGTCTCCCGACATAGTCTGTCATAGTCAGGACAAGACAGCTTGGTGTGTTCCAGCCTTTACACTGTTGGCCACTGAGTATTAAGGGTGCAGAACTTACAATTCTCTTTGGAAACTCCCAGGTGAAGTTGATATTTCCGTTGAATGTGGTCTCTCCCGAGCAGTTAAGGACAAGCGTATCCCCCACCAACACCCTGACACGGCTTGGGGTAATCTTCACATTCTCAAGAACTTTAGCTGTACAATGGGGGAGAAAAGCGTTATAGGTCGGTGTACTATAACAAATGTATTTAAAAAAAAGAAGATCATAATCACAACATAATATTCAAGATTTCTAATCATATTAGAATAATCGGTTGTCTGAACTCAGTCAGGTGGTCTACGGACTCACTTAGCCTCTGGGGGATGTATCTGGATTCGATGTTGTGGCCGTTGACCCTGGTGACACAGGTGAGGAGGTTGTACATGGTGTACCTGCCGTAGGGGATGGTGAAGCCCTGGGTGGGGTCCCACTCCATCCGCTGCATAACCTCCTCCGATATATGAGGCAGCTGCAGACAGAGAGACAAGTGGACAAGCAGAGGTGTCTGTCAGGACCAGTGTCTGTATATGACCGGATCGGTATGCTTACAAGTAGTGTTGATTTTGACAGCAAATTTGAAAATAAATTTCCATTTAGTTTTAGTCATATTTTAGTCATCTGAAAAGTTTTAGTTTTAGTTGACTAAATATCATAAGATTTTAGTCGACTAAATCTACAGTTGATTTAGTCGACTAAAATGTATTCTGGCGGGCCTTGATGGCGTCATAATGGCTGATTTTACACTTGGTTGCATGCTGAAAATAGCCGATCTACAAGCTCACAACGCGTCGCAGTGCGACGCGTTGTGAGCTTGTAAATCTGCTATTTTCAGAGCGCAACACCCGAGCACAACCAAACTAAATAAAATGACTTGTCTTACTTCTACTGGATCTCTTCTCCACTAGTCCCTTCCTAACATTTTAGTCCAGTTTTTATTTGTTGATGAAATTGTCAATATATTTAGTCTTAGTTTTAGTCATCATAGCTTCGTTTTCATTTAGTTTTCGTCAGTGAAAAAAGGTAGTCGACGAACATTTTTCGTCATAGTTTTTAGACGACGAAATCAACACTGCTTACAAGGGCCACGCTGGGCCAGGTGGGCTGTGCTCTATATCGCGTGGGCAGCTTCATTTTCACGAGGAGGTGCTCAGTGGGGGGACAATCGCCCGTTTGGAGTGAAGGTCTAATTGGGATTTCATGCAGTGGAACACAAAGTGCTGTAGACTTTGAAAAGGGTTGTGTGTGTGTAGTGTATGTACGTGCCTGGCCAAGCTCTAATCGCTGTTTGTTCTCAGGCCAAAAAAATTAAGCCGAGGAGGGAAGTGGAGGGAAGGAAGGAAGGAAGGAGACGATGCAGGAAGGAGGAATGTCGTAGATCTCCGTGTGTCACACAGCCACTATCTTGGTCATCTGAATAAGACGTGTTTGTCTGTGTGGCCAGGCGCTGTGACACACAGTCATATATCAACCTCTGTGTACAACACAAAACAACACAGCTGTCTATTTGTGCAGAGGGCAACTTTATCCAGCTTCATGCTGCATAAGGACCAGGGTTCTTGGAATGGATCTCAAGCTCTGTTGAAACAGGCCAAGCGGCGTTGTTGTGATCTGCATCTCATAAGGCCCCCGTTATCCTCCACTCCAATTTCAAATAAAGCCCTCATGACCCTCAGGGGCATCATTGACCTATTGTTTCCTCTGATTGGACACAGCGCGTACCAACTGCATTTCCTGAGCGAGATGTTTGTAAAAGAAGGGGAGCTAAATTTGGACGGCCAGTCTATTTTGAGAAAAGCACTCTTGGAACACCTTTCAGTTCTTAGAGGAAGCAGACAGGATGACTCCGTTCGCTGGCCCCTAAGCTTCTCTTATTGGCTAATGTCACACGCCACCCCCCCCCCCCCCCCCCCCACAACCTCGTCCGTTTCCGTATGCCAGCGTATCTGACTGCACGAAGGGTGTGAGAAAAGGACGGGAAACCTTAAGTACAGGCAGCCTGTGTTTACCCTTGGAGATCTTTTTTTTCTTTTTTTACAAACCTGACAAAGAAGGATGCCTTGAAAACACTGTGACGTCAAAGGCTGAGCACTGTCACACAAATCCTGTGTCACAGAGGGCTTTTTCTTTCACGTGAAAATAAGCCGGCTCATTCAAAAAAATACCTACAGTATAACAGCACTGAATATTAGTCGCACGGATTTCTTTGGTTAAATTATCAGATAATGATGAGAAGATGATGATGAGTACGGTAGGTTATCGAAACATTGAACTTGCAATAACAGTGTGCGGACTGTATTTTTTTTTTATGCTGATTTTCTATTTGTCATGCACTTGATTACCAGAGTGGATGTGCACTTTTCTAATAAACACATCATATTGCCACATTTATGCTAATGTATGTTCTTACCCCTTGCAGCATTACAACTGTGTCAGGAGAGGAGGTCCTGCAGGGGACCACCAGGTGGGTCTCATCCCTGTATATACCCAAGGCGTGGGGAGTGGGGAAATGGCGTACCACAAACGGATGCACGGGATCTGCGGAATGAATTTGAAAATTACAAAGTTAGAAAGAGTAGTGAATTGGGAGCTGCATTTCAAAGCAGATCTACCCCATGTATTTTCTTTCTTTCGATTTGCTCAACGCAAAGCAGAGCAAATTGTGTTTTTTTTAATACAGTAGCTCAGTTTTTTTGTTTGTTTTGTTTTGTTTTGTGCAACTGAATCAAGGCAATGAAACCAGCTCATTCCACACAGAGATCAAATAGAATCTCCCTGGATCGTCTACTCCATCTAACAACAGAGGGCAGATAGATAGCGCAGTCAGGGCTGTTGTAGTCTGCTAGGCAACCAGCCATCAAACATCTGCTGTGGGAACGTCACGGCCTGACAAATACTTGAGTGATTTGTGGGAGGTCAAGCAGTATCCGTGTGATAAAGGGGCTAATATTTGAAAAACAAACATTGAAAATGATCTAATAAACACTTGAAGGGCTTTGAAAAGAGTGTGTTAGACTAAACATGGGGGTTGGGGGGGGGGGGTTCGGGCGTTTAGATAGCATGGGGAGGGAGAGTCGAGCCCACACAGTAAACCAAGAAGAGGTGGACTTCATCAAAGCTTTAGTTCACCCAGCAATGTCCACACCTGTTTCAATAAGCAAAATACAAAAATACATATTTATTTTTGTACCGTACACATAGAGGTCAAAAGAACTTTAGTGCTACAGGGCTGTTATCGTGTCATCGTCATAGATGATCTTAAATCATAAAGTATGGTAAGTGATGCAGTGTGGAGCTTCAGGAGACACGATTAAAAAAAAACAGTAGCCAGGACAGGAAATAAATGAGCAGGACTTCCCATGCAATCACGCTCTCCTTTCCACTCCAGACATGAACGCCCTTCTTCATCGCTCAATCTCTCCCTCTTTCAGACAATGAGCTGGGCTCCTTCAGCCTTCAGCGCTCTGCGCCAGCAAATACCATTCCCTGCCCCTTGCTAATAGCTGTAGTCACACATTTGGGAGCATAAATTGCATACTCTGTCATACATGATTAATGTAATGTCTTGAAGACTAAATGAGGTATAGGATCTCTCATAACTTCTGCCTCCTCACAGTTTCTCTCACACACTCTCTTTTCTTTCCTGCAGGGCTGGATGTGCTCCAGCTCTTATATCATCCAGGAAAACATCAGACAGCTCAGTGACTATAGTATGTCTGAGCCTTGGCCATTACGTGTTCTACGTGTTGGCTCACTCCACAGTAGACCCCACTGTAATGTAGGTACCGGCCCATTGAAAATCACCCCTGCGTAAACCTTTTATTGAGAGGCTCCAGTGAACTCATGGCACTTTTTTGCGCAAAAACCACAACAAAATAATGGATGAAAAACAAACAGGCCTTTTAGAAAAGGGGTCCTTATCGATGTTATAGTTTATGGAGCCAGTTGTTATTCTCAATGGAATGGAACTCTTGTTCGTGTTTTCACATACTTTGCTAATGACTCGGGGGTTCCGTATCCGTACATTTGGGTTGAGTTCTCACCTTTGACATAGACATAGACGGAGCTGACATGGTCCGGATGGTCCTGGGAGTATGTGCAGCTGTACAGGCCTGTGTCGTTGGCTAGCAGGTGTCTGACGGTCAGCCTGCTGCAGTGGGAGTGGACCCTGGGCTCACACTCCTTCACCGACACCTCGTCTGACGTGACGGAGCGCCAGGGCAGGTTCCAGTGCAGACGAGCAGAGCCCCTGACAGACATTAAAGCACACACAGTACAGCAAGGCTGAGAGATGGGACTGCTGCGTCGGTATTCCATTTATTTTATTAAACCTCTCTATCATTTTGCTCTGAGGCGTAATTCAGACTGCTGCGATTTTTCTCCACAATATTCTAATGCTTGATTCATGCTTCAACGCATTGTGACTTGTGAGCCTGTAGATCTGCTATTTTGACACCACTGTACGATTAAGTATAAATTGGACTTAAACTGTTCGTCTCGTCACAAATCTTTTGTCTGAACTAAGTTCATTACTAAAATCATAACTCATCACGAGTCATGCACACACGTACAAATGCACAAACTCACACACACGCATGTACACAGACACACAAAGCAATTAACTCATTCCCTGCCTAGGACGTAAAAAACGTAATTATTTCCAATTACCAATTCTGCCTAGGACGTAAAAAACGTAATTTTGAAAAAGATTTTTTTAAAACAAGATCTCACGTTCCTTCATCTCTCGCAGTGACACATTTCATTGTAGCACACCCGGATACGGAAATACGTCATATCGAAGATTTTCGGTTCCGCCCGCTTCCTGTTTAGGTCCTCCTCTACAACGGTCTTTTCTCGGCTTTGCATTTCTCCGCCGTGGAATGCTGTTTAGCGACGCTGTTTTGAAACTGCTACTACTGCAAAATGGAATGTCGCCGATTGAAAATTTCTTCTCTGGGCCACTCACACAACTACCCTGTGTGTCTACAAACAGTTGAAAACGCAATCATAAGGGATTTAGCGAGGTCTGTGGCGAGGTGAAAAAAGTAAGTGAGTTTTCCGTTCACATAGTGAAACATGGTGTTTTTACACTGGGCTGGAGGAGAGAGACTCCGCCCGATCGGAATGTTTGTTGTTTGAGTGGCGTGCACGACTAGCCTGTGTCTTTAGAAACGATTGCACTTGCGATCATAATGAAAATAAAAGATTTGAATTTTTAAAAGTTATAAAAAACACTAAATCGCTGGCAGTGGGCAAACACAGCCAGAAATAAGTCTGGCAGGGAATGAGTTAAGTAATCACTGATTAAATTCTCAGAAGGAATACGTATTGACGACTGAAATTCCACAGACATGAGTCTTCAAAACCACAGCTGATCTTCAGTTTCGTTATTAGGGATTTGACCTGTCAAGACTTCATGTCCTTCAGTATTCTCCGGAAAAACAAAAGTAACAAATGACTCTGCCCAATGGTGAGCTGGCTCTCTGTCTTCTCAACCGGGTGTTTATTTTGAAGCCTATTTTGTTCGAGAGCCCATTACGATAATCTGGAGTCATCTGATAACTTAAACGTTCACATGGGAACATGCCTCCTTTAGGACGATGTGCTCGGCTGACACATATTTCCACACACAGTATTCATTTTAAAGCTGTCATTAAAAGAGATCCCAGAGGAGCTTCAAACATGACTCGCATACCACTGCCTTAGCCTGCAGCACTTTGGGTCAAGCAACCTCAAGCTCTCATCCAGGGACAGAACCCATGACAGTATGGGCCAGGGCTTTTTTAGCACATTGCCTTGTAGGGAAGCATTACATTATTAGATAGATCTGTGTGCAGCTTAGCTTAGCATTCCTGGCATGGCTACACAATGACGCAAGATTCCATAAATGCCTAACAAAATGCGTGTACGTGGCACACTGGGGTTCCACCGTCCCCCGGGGTACATTGCATCAGATTGATAAATGTGGACCACCACCACGCTAAGTTAACCCAGTCCAGTGGTTCCCAAACGGTTGTGCCGAGGCACGCTGGTGTGCACTGAGACACGTCCAGCTGTGCCTTGGGATTATGTGACCACCACACATTATTATTAGGTTAGAACTATGCAAAAATTATATAAGTAGGTTATTATTAGGTTAGGGTACTATTAGGTTATAACTACATTTTTTAATTCAATATAACAGCACATTGCGCGCACTCATTTCCCAATACATAGGCACATTCTATACCTTAAAATATATACATTTTTAAACCACTTTCAACCTGGCTTTATTTTGAACATTTGTAATTACAGATTATAAATAAATATTTTTCTACAAATGTTCAAAAATAACAAAAAAGCTCAAAAAGATCTTCTGACTTAATGATGCAATGGATGTGTTTGTGTTGTGTTGCTAAATTAATAGGATGGTGGAAGGAGGAAGGGTTGGGTAGAGGGAGAAGGGTGGGGGATACTGGAGTTCAATTATGTTGATTATACGCTGCTTGGGATGTGTATTTGATTCCTTGTGAAAAAATCTATAAAAATTGAATGAGGAAGAAAGAAAAAAGCGAAAATGGCAGATCTAAAAGCTCACTGTGAGCTTGGAGTTACCTGCACATGATTGTGAGCGATCCCCCGCTGTGGTGCATCTGTGGATTTTCAGAGGGCAGCATTATAGGTGCTGGCAAGTTCTGTCTGCCCAGAAGTCCTGCAGAAACATACATGGGAGGGGCGGATTTTTAAGACACGTTATTTTTGAATCTGAAGTTCAAAACACAATATGAGGGACAGACCACTTCGACACACGCACACGCGCGCGCGCGCACACACACACACACACACACACACACACACACACACACACACACACACACACACACACACACACACACACACACACACACACACACACACACACACACACACACACACACACACACACACACCCCTGCATCTTTACAGTGTCACTTGAACAGTTTTGAACCACATCCTTATAAAAACAACATTTTCCCATGAATCTGTGCAACCTGTGCGTTCACTTTGTGCTGGTCTGCCTGTGCTTCTTACGCGGGTAGAGGGTTGCGGTACCTACTGGGAAAGGCAGGATGCTGAATGGATAGCTGATGAGCAGTGCCAGTGTGTGTATCAGTATGTGTAGGATTGAGAGAGTGTGAGAGAGAGAGAGAGAGAGAGAGAGAGAGAGAGAGATGGTGGAGTTGGACATGGTGAATAGTCGTGACCTTCAACTGAGAGGGGTCAGTCCCAGGGTGAACCGGGTGTGGACCCAGATAAGCCCCTCCAAAACCAGCTTCTACCCCCAGCTGTGTGGGTGCTTACTTCCCAGTTATATAACAACCCCACCCCCACTGCACACTATACACATGCACCTGTCATGCATTAGATTTTTTTGCATTTACCAGTGACCTTGTTCAAGCTCTGGATGCTAATCTCACATCTGTAAGGGGAAAAGGGAGTCTGAATGGGCGGGTTCTTACTTCTTACAACCAGCTGTAACTGTCGATAGGTCCTTTGCACTGTGCTCTGCAAAGGAAACACTGTCATTCTCCATGCTGTCCTGGAGGTGTGACAGACCCAGGACCGATTTCCTTCTTTTCACTGGGTTCCCCCAGGCTGTTTGCAGGGAGCCCTATCATTGTGTCCTATCATTGTGTCGTGACACATTTATTAAATCCCCTCTTTTGATATGATTGTGGCACGGCACTGTTATTAGTGTCATAGAAATGAGAAAGTCAATAGAATTACACAACAGCTTAGTCCCTGGCTGTCATGCACTCACCTGCGCTTGCACATACGCATGCATGCACGCACGCACACACACACACACACACACACACGCACACGCACACGCACACGCACACGCACACGCACACGCACACGCACACGCACACGCACACCCCAGACCCCAGTATGTGTTTCTATTCTGAACAGCTGCTGCACAAGAATGAGCTGACCATGCCAATGTTGGCACTCAATATCAACTTCCTCACACAATGTTATAGCATCATTGTTTTATTGTCCAAGGTTATTTGGAGGGGAAGGGACTTGGCTTGTGTTCTTTCATATTATTCTGCTCCCATCAGAATAACACATACAGCACTGCTGTCTCAGTGTGATATTAGATTAATGTAAGCCTAACATCCTGATCCAAGAACACGATTATAAAATCTGCACGTTTATAGCCACATTTATTGTTGTTGGTCTGTCCTCATTTGTCGTGACTAAATTGCCATATGATTGTTGTCATCGGATACCCAGTTGTCTCTCATTATGTCTGGAAACTGCCAGCAAGTTGGTTCAATTAAACTGCTGGAAATAAAAGTTTAGTCAGAATGACTAATATGAATTTGATCCTGGAGAGTTGTGAAATAAATGCTAGGGTTAGGCAGAGTGTGTTACTGCACCGTCGGCGTGACTGTGCATGTAACATCTGTGTTCTCTGTTCTGTCACTACTGTGTACTGAAAAACAAGCAAGTGCATGCACACACGCACAAAGACACACACGCACACTTTACCATCAACTACAACTTGACCTTGGACCTTGCTAGTGGGCACCCCATCTCTTTAAACCAGGCCACATTAACACACTACAGATGAGTGAATCCCCCAAGGCAACTTAAAAGACCCCTCTCCTCCCATTCGGTCCCCGTCTCCCTACACCCATAACCCCCGCAATCAAATCCTCCACCTGCCCCGATGGCTGCCCAACGCTGACCTCAGCAAGCCCCCCCCACCCCCCTCAACCACCACCACCAAAAACAGCTGTGTGCTGAAATTTCTCCAGCAGATCGGCTGAAAAATGGCAGAGACGGTGCTTATTGTGATGGTTCAGGGGGGTCCAGGGCTGGTTCTCATTAGAAGACATTAAGAAGAGGACAGGCATGGAACAAACAGAGAAGGGGGGAAGAGAGAGAGAAAAAGAGAGAGAGGCACTTCAAGCTAAGTTTCCATACCTCAGACAATTGGCCGGTTCTTGGGCCAGTCATCATGAGCATACAATTGTAGATGATAATTGAAACACGGCCTTAGACTTCTCTAGGATTCCTTTTATAGGCCCTTGTCCTCATGTGGCATATGAGAATGGGAAGCAGCACAGGGCACTGGAGTCTGAAAAGTTGCATATGTTTGGCAAACATATGCAGTAGATTCACATCAAGCCCGGAAATGAAGACTTTAACTTTCGCTTCACGCAACGTTGTACTCCAAGATCTGCTCTGCGCTATTCTGAAATGTTTGTGGTCCAGAGAATTCAATACAAATATTTAGTCTGAACGAAAGGACAAGGACTCCAAACAACATCCAACAAATCCTAACCCGGAGAGTTTTTCCAACCAAACTGTCCAAGTTAGGAAATAGATATATAAATCCTAAGTTGATCCTCAGTTTTTCATTTACGCCTTCTGTAACTAAAAAAAGCTTACATGGAGCTAGTCGATAACAACTGTTTTTTTATGCAAGTACTGTAGTTTCCAAAAGCAACTGGAAGTGCAGATCTGTGTAAGCTATGGAAATATCATATAGTTTAATAGCTTTCCACTTAGAGGACATACCATTTCTAAATGAGCACTGGAATGATTTAAGTCAAACTTTCATTGCGGCTGCCCAGCCATAATCTTTTTGCTTTGGGGCAAGCCAAACACCATTGTTTTCAAAAACTGAATCTCAATGACCCAATGGTACGGTTATGAGCGTGTGTCGGCAGCCTTGTGATTTCTCCTGGGCAAGTGTGTAATAAAAGCCACTGTTACTGTAAGATATGACTGTACTATCACTGAGTTTTTACCGGAAACCCCAAGTCACAACCCTTCAAGTGCTGGGCATAATGTACGGAATTCCCTACTCCTTTGCAGTGCGTACACATCATCTCGATGTACTTTCCGGCACACCATCAAACAGGGAGACAGTCTCTGGAGTGAGCGGAGAGAGGATCTTTTTTGGGTGTTTCAAGGTAAAAACACAATACAGCATAATGACTCACTTGTTTAACCTTGCCACTCCATTTCTTTGTACTTCTAAATGTGAACTACAAAAGCAATAGAAAGGACAGACAGGGAGGCTACTTCTTTTAAAGAGAGCGGGGTCAGAGGCTGATGAATCATCTGTAGGCTGGAGTGTGTCCATGGATACAGCAGTGCAACAGTAGCTAGTGTGTGGGTAGCCAGCAAGTGGACAACTGAGAGTAGTTTCCTGTCTTTGTGCCTGGGAGTTGGTGCACATTCAGCTTAGCCTAATAATAATAGCCTAATAATGTGTATTACACTAACACAATGGAATATAGAATATCTTTTATATAATTATCATTATTATTTTTTACAAATAATAAATGTAAAAGGTCTACTTTATTTGCTGTTACCTAAGTAATAACAAAAAATAAATAGAAGAGAAATAGCAATATTCTGAGCAACCATTATCCATTACAAAGCCTTTCCCCATAGTTGAGACAACATGGTTTTGTGAGGTAAAAAACGGTTATAGTCAATCATACCGTTATATCTGTCAAGTTCATTGGCTAAAACCAAATACAATATATATGCCATACAATAGTCCCTCACTGAAAATAACACAATTTCAATTAAATGTTTAAGTTAGAAAATCTGTTATTGTCATACAACTATTGGGATTTAAGGTGTGACAAAACAGCTACCCTACTGCCAAGACTCTTGGCGCTATTGTTATGGTACAATATGTTGCCTATGTCAGGGGTAGACAAACAGACAAGACAAATTCAAAAGGAGTTCTAAACCTTGCTGAACGGTTTACAACATTGGGTTGATACCGTTGACAAGAGTTGGGAGCACCTGCCAAAATAAGAAGTGGCCAGAGTACTACAGCTGACTGGTCTGTATGATCTCCAAGTCCCGGACTGAATTCACGCGACATTGGGTTCTTTGGAAACCCCTCCACTTTGCCAATTGCAAGGTTAAGACAACAGCTAAAGAGTGCCTTTTTTATTAGCCGTGTATAAGTCTTCTGAGATTTGGAAACAAAATGCCCCAGACTCCCCTTTAAAAAAGCAAAATAAAGGAACATCTGGCCATGATGGGTGGGCAAATCCAGGTTATACAGAGTTGAGCATCGCAAACAAGAGATATCTCCAGCACAAGATTCCTAACCTTGTTCCATAACAAGCAAGATTAGGACTAGCCAACAGACAGAAGCTCCTCGAAATTGAAATTTCATGCAGGGTTAAAACAAAATATATTGCTGGCTCAGAGTGTATTATCAATAGTTATAGACAGGATGCTCATATCATCCCATGTTAAGAACTGCAATAAGGACCAACATTATACATAATACGTCCCAGCGTAACTGATAGACTTTTGCTTAATAGTTTACAATATCCTATAGAATCCCTCATGTATGTGTACATCAGAGCTGTGTGTGTGTGTGCGTGTGCGTGTGCGTGTGCGTGTGCGTGTGTGTGTGTGTGTGCGCGCGTGCGTGGCGAGTGCACTTGGACGACCTCTTATTGCTCCCATTTTCCACTCCATCTCAAAATGTGAAAGCAGTGGAGAAAACTCAAAGACAAATTAGCTGGAGCATCGACTCCTACCCCTGAGAGATTAGTCCAGATGAAATACTGGATCAAAAAATGTCTGGATAGTTTGGGGTGTATAGGCTAGGTATTACGTATTATTATAACATTTCAGGTTTACAATTGCTATGAAAGGGAACCTAAAATAAGAATGTATTTTCTCCAGCTTGTGTTTTTGTATTGCTTATGTGTATTCAACCTACCCAAAGCCACTGACATTTACTCCATTTACTAAAACAATACAAGTATTTTAATACTTGAGTGACTAAAACAATAGCCTATAAGTCTAGAGTTTCATCTCTCCAGGGTCTTATTCAACAACGGATAGCCTCATTTACAAATCATGAGGGAGATGGGGAGTGTTTTAAGAATTTTAGATTGCCAATAATATAGCTGACAGGACACCATACAAATGTTTTGAGTTTTCTTAGAAATAATTAATATGCACTATTGAAAAATAAAGGAGCAAGACATATTCAACGCCTGACAGAATCCCCCATTCTCTCAGCATTCAGAAACAAAGCTCTCCTTACACTGTACTGCCTCTGCATGGTATGGGAGATGGCATTTGACATTGAATGACACAAGGAGTTTCGCTAAGAAATCTTTGCTCAGGTAGCGTGTCACATTTCCGTGACCTCCACCGGCCAGAACAATTCCAGGGTGCCTCTTGCTCCAACGTCCGCTTCCTCCTTGTGTCTTTCCCACGCTCTGCATGTGGATAGTGAAGGAAATCAACGCAAAAACACAGCAGCGCAGACAAAGCTACAAGGGGCTGAAGGTGTTTGTTGTGGAGGCAGCGGAGGGGGTGGGGATGTCAGTATTTCCTCTGTTTGGATGTGCACTTTGTTTGGACATAATAGTGAGGAGGAAGGCATCTGCCTATCTCTGCGGTGCATCAAGGCAAGGCTAAATGTGGGGGAACAAACAGCCACCTTTTATAGAGACGTCAACATCACGGAGCTGTCGAGCAATGACAGTTGCTGTAGCCTACTACTGTCATGATGTTTACCCACCCACCTTTCACAGGAGAACAGGAACTGGAATAAACCTGAGCCACAATATCAAATGCACTATGCAGGCAGCCGATATTTTAGAATAATTTAAGTGAACTATTTCCAAATTCTCACTTAAATATCCAGCTTCACAATGTGCAATATAAAGCCCACCTAAGCTTAGCATACAGTTTACTAATAATCAGTGGCAGTGGAGCTCAAAGCACTCCAGAGCAGTGGTTCTCAAGGTGAGGTCCAGGGACCCTCAGGGTTACTTGGGGGGGTTTCAAATAGGTCTGTAACTCTGAGAGTGTACAAATGGAACCATTTGGTTCCATTTGTACACTCTCAGAGTTACGGTGGTCCTTGAAATTAAAAAGTTTGAGAACCACTGCTCCAGAAGATACATCTCCCTTCACAATCCATATTAACTAAACGTCCAATTAGCTTACTATAGGGTGAGGCTACCTCTAGCGGCCAATGCAATAACTGCACACCCAAATGAAAGTCTACCTGTTGGCTCGCTGATTCTGCTGAAATCTGCACTCTAATGATAACGGCTCCTTTGACGTTTCTGTGACTTTCACCCATCACTACTACTAGACTCATATTGTAGGCTAAATCTCGAATTTAGGGTAGCTATGCTTCACCAGTAAAGTTATATTCTTAATGATGATTAGGTTGCCAGTAAGTAGACAGGACTATACATAGTCTACTCTACGAAATATATATAAATATATTTTTTTTTAATGATAAATGAGAACATTTGCCAGAGAACAAATTATATTCTGAGTTTCCCTGAAAAGATCTGCCGATAAACTACAAGCTATAGAATCGTATGCGGTAGGCTAGTCTGTTCATGCCAAATAGTCTAATCAATAGGTTGTAGGCTACGGGTAAACACGAATAAAATGTTACCATTTATAGGTCCTGTGAAGCAAAGGACAACGGCCAACTTCAGGCAGTCGGATGGGGCCATTCTGTCACCCCACATCTTCTTCAGTTAAAATCCAATGAGTTTGTAATTGATATATAGTCCCAGGTGGTAGGATGGAAGAAAGAAAAATAAAAATAAATCAAAGCTGCGGTAAAGATATCTGAAATAAATATTTCAGATATTTCAAATATCAGAAAAAAAGAAAAGAAAAAAACTATATGAAAAATAAAATGATTGTTTAATCCGCACAATGCTCAGGTGTAAATGAAAAAGCCTGCAGCATTTCTCTCATATGAATCGTATCCCATCATGTTGCGGGCTGGTTCGCAGGGGAGCTCTCTCCTCTCCCGCAGATTGAGTCCCAAGTTGAATGTGCAGCAGCTCCTCCAAGGAGGCAGATCAGATGAGTGGATCCAGTGGATCCAAGTTCCAACAGGGCAGGTGCGGGATCTCTCCTCGCCGTCCTCGGGTCTTTCACGGAATTAAGTTCCGACGCGAAAGGTTGCGTGCACGTCTGTGAGGCTATTTTATTTACTAAACCGTATGTAATATAAAAACACAAGATCAGCCAGCCACTCCCCTCATAGTAGTGAGAGAATGTTGTCTTTCGTGCGCAACTGTCTGAACTGGGACAAATTCTCCTCCCTTTCGCCTCTCTGTACCACTTATTGCAGCCCCATGCGGACGGAGGCACGTTTTATAGAGACAGGAAGGACGCGACGTCACTTTTTAGGACAAACTCTCCAGCTTGTTGGCTACTGTGTGGAGCAGATTAGGTCTGTGTGTGCATTTACTAGGCCAGTGGTTCTCAAACTTTTTCCATGTCAAGGACCCCCACCAATGATGTATTTGGCTGTGGAGTGTGGACATCCCATCTCAAAAATATTTTGTGCCAGGGATTTTTCAAAAATAGCAGATCTACAAGCTCATAGTGGCACGAAGTGATGCGCTATGAACTTGTATAGTATATCTGCTATGTTTTAATAGCCAAAGTATAAAATATGGTTAAAGTGGTTAAAATGATTGTGACGCTATATTAACTAATTTAGCTGGGGACCCTCTGGTACCCCCCCAAGGACCCCCATGGGGGTCCTCGGACCACACTTTGAGAACCACTGTAGGCTATGCCTGACATGGCATTATAATTGCATGGGTAAGCCACAATATTTTAATCAATATCACATAAATTGCTCTCATCTGTGGTCAGTAATTTTGTTGTAGGCTAGCATTGCCACATGCAGATAAACGATAGAAAACCAAAGCTTTGATATTGATTTTCCCGCTGAGCTTTGTGTTTAACATTTGCTCTTGATAAAATCAACCAATTAGGTTAAAGGTGGCAGTTATCTTAGGAATGTTGAAGCTGTTTAAAAAGGAGACAATGTCCACACTCATTACGATCAGATAACACACAGTATGTTTCTGTACGAGTGTTTAGAATAAATATTTGCTGGGTTTATTTCCATCTTCAGAAACAGGATATACGCAGCTTTTTATATCAGAGTAAATAATCCTCCTCGGGCCCCTTTTGTCTTCCAGCAGTGGCCCCATGGTGCGTGGATGTGCTGTAGACAGTACTGTTCTATCATTACAACAAATTAGGCTACTGTAAATAAGACCATCCTGCCCCTACCTTTCCATTCGTGTCAGGAGGCACCATTTTGGTGATGTGTAGGCCTAGAGTATGCCACATGGTATACATATATAGTGTTCCCTTGTGGCTACTTTACAACGGATAGGTGAGTGCAGGCAGCCACTTGTGAAATGTGATGAAGACCAATATTTCTTCCCTGAAATGAGAAAAACAGCTTATATTGGACATGACAGCATGGGAATGCTTGTATTGGAGAGGTCTTGCTGTTTTCTGTGATTTTCAGATCATTTTCACAGTTCAAGGGAGTCATACTGGTTAGGGAATTTGCTCAGAATCTCATGACAAAAGCCATAGCAAAAGTGTTAAAGTTTTACAATTATAGGAAATTTATTTTAGGAGGCCATGTCTACATTTCTCTGTCACAGCAAAGAGCAACAAATGAGGGAGAAATGGAAAACAAGACGATTCAATTTTATGGTTTGTCAAGATGGAAAATGATTCAGACATTGTTCTTAAATTCTTGGGCTAGAAAGGATTCAAAATAGAAATTTGAAACTACTGGTTAACATGTGTAACATTTTGTTTGTATAAAAGAGGTGAAAAGTACCTCCCAATGACAGCGGCTTAACATCACATGAGAATAACGGCTACAGGGTTTCATTTAAAGACAGCTTATTTCAGTGAGTAAATAAATGATGTGGAACAGATTGTGGAGAATGTAACCATCAATGTGTGATGCAATTCAACAGTACTTATGGTGCACTCTCTTTATACTGTGGATTTGGTAAAGGAACTCTAACTGGTTTTATGGAAAGAGTTGAATTGGTGCCAATATTTTTTGCCACATGATTATGTCGCCTCGTAATTTTTGGTTTGTTGGTACTACAATACGTCTAAAAACAAATGTCATAGCGAAAACTGTCCTTATGACACAGGGCTATCAAGTCTAAATATTGACACAAAGGTATATCACATAGCCTCAGTCTCATCTTGAGGTTGAAGTACTAGCCTGCACACAAGAAAAAAAAGTTTGATGGAATGCTGTATTTCACCTATTATGACTGCCCTTTTGGTGTATATGATAAGCTTTCATAGAAAGACACATTCCCTTTGGGCCAAGAGGGCAGCAGATAAGTCTCCTGTCGGAACAATTGCTGGAAGCGGCAAACTGAGAGGGGCGGATTTTTAAGACACGTTATTTTAGAATCTGGAGTTCAAAACACAATATAAGCGGGACAGACCACTTCTACACACACACACACACACACACACACACACACACACACACACACACACACACACACACACACACACACACACACACACACACACACACACACACACACACACACACACACACACACACACACACACACACACACACACACACACACACACACACACACACACACACACACACACACACACACAAAGCTTGCACTCTTTCCTTTGACCCAACAATAAAAAAGAAAAAGAAAAAGAACCACAACCAGTAGCAACAAAGACTTTGCTCAGCAGAGAAAGGGGGGGTGCTGCTGCTTACCCTGCCTGTCCTGGTGAACAAATGATTCTAGTGAATGTTGAGTATGAGCGATACTTCACTTTCAAAGCCTTTGTCATACCGAGGCTCTGGAAAATCATTTCATGTTACAGTTGTTGGTCCATGAAGCAGGATTTGTGAGCCACACCATTAGCATAATTTTTTTTTTCCTATACAGAAAGATTCTTTGGGCAGATACAGCATTTATTTCTTTCTTGAAGTAAAATTTCTTGCCTTTATTGATAGTTCACACTTCACAGTGTAGAGAGTCAGACTCACTGTCAGCCTATGATACGTGATACGCAAAATTCTGTATCGTCCGTATGTACCTGCTGCTTAAACCCAAACTTTGTTGGGGTCCCCCGATGGGTCTTTGGCCCCCTAATCTTTTCCCTGTACACCAAATCTCGTCGACGACAATAACCTACAAGCTCACAGCGTGTCCCAACTGTGAACTTGTAGATCTGCTATTTGTACCGAACGTTTGCCTATTATGACATGCCCAGATTAGAATAGGGACCAGTGTTTCCCAAACAATGCATGGGTTTGGACCATAGAGTTAAAAATAACATATAATAATGGGTTTGGAGACATTTTTGGGTCACGACGAGTAAATATTACATTTCTTGCGTTTCCTAATTATTTCAAAGGATTTTTCCAAATAGGCGCATATATATATATATATATATATTTCTGAAAAAGTCCAGTTATGTGAAAAACTTAAGAAATAGTGAAAATGAGATCTACAAGCTCACAATGCATCACATCATGACACATTGTGAGCTTGTAGATCGGCTATTTTCACTATTAAATAGGGCTTATAAGTGGTTAATTCTGTTCATAATGTCTTTTTCTAAGTTCGAGTCCCAGGGAGACACCAAATGCATGTTTTGGGTCTCCAGAGAAAAAGTTTGTGAACCCTCTGGTATAAGGCTTAGCAAATGGACTGAAGGAAGCTCTACATGTCATGTTCAATAACAACGGTTGCAACATACACTCCCTGATTGACTGGCTTGTTCCACATTAAAAAGGCCTGCGAGCGACAGGGCTATGGGGACTGGAATTTTGGTCAGTCCATCCAACACTTTGTTCCCAAACAAAATATCTCAAAAACTACTGGCTGGATTGCCACTGAACTTTCTGTGCACCTTGGTGCACACTGGAGAGGATGAATCCTCCATGGCCTTTCATCTAGTGCCACGCCAAAACTTCCCCATGCACACAAGATATGCACTCAAAATGGAATGGGAATGGGATGGGAATTTGCTGTGCACCTTCATGCACAGAATTAACCCACTGATTTGATAGCAGGGCTTTTTTGTCTTATCAAAAAGGATTGTAATAACAGGCTATTTGACAACAAGGCAATAGTTGTAATAACCTTTGTCAAAAGTAGATTTTAAATGCTGTGTGGAGTCAGTCTTATAGGTCTATATGTCCTGTGTTCTAGAAACTCAACATGAATTTAAGTTAAATACAGAGAACCAAGTTTAGGCCTCACCTTAAAGCACTGTTTCTCCACCCAAATCAATGATTTAAGGAAGTGGTTCTCAAAGTGGGGTTGGGGGACCCTCAGGGTTCCTCGAGGGCGTTTCAAATGGACCCTCACAGGTCTATAACTCTGAGAGTTATGGGGGGCCTTGAAATACATAAATACAAGTTTGAGAGCCAGTCAGCCACTGAGCAGACAGTGTCGTCACCATCATTTACTTCCGAGTCCACCAATGTTGCCAGATCTTGCAAGAGAAACAAGCAGCCAGGTCTACAAAATCAAGCCCAATAGAAGCGACTATGCCACATCCCACATGATCACATTATTTAAAAAAAAAATGTTGTTAGCATCAAAATCAGTTTTACCACTGGAACCCTATATACATCGAGTATTTGAAAATAACCGATGTACAAGCTCAACAATGTGTCACATTGTGATCATAGAGGTATATAATGGGCTGGTTGTGATGGCTGAGCTTGTAGATCTGCCATTTCCCTCAACATTTTTGGATTTTCTTTTTTTTTTGTTTTTTTTTACATTTTAACTATGCAAATGTTGTATGGGGCACAACATCTTTTCAGATGGGGGTCCGACGGTCTGTGGCCAAATAGCCTACATATTCATTTGGGGGAACCTATTTCACATGAAAATGTTTGAGAAACACTGGTTTTAACAGCCTTAGCAATCCCAAATAAGCAACTGTACTTTGGAAACAAGCGACTTTACAGAAAAACAAGCCTAAAGTAGCTTATAATAAGCAGACTTGGCAACACTGGTGTCCAGTCCAGTACAGAGCCCTGTAGCATCTCACGTCACGTGACCATACTTCTCCCTTTGAGCGCCAACATCATCGGCACGAGCGATTCTGACAGCTGTCTGTCAGTCGTAATGAGATGCACCTTGGTCAGGAAACAAGAAGAAACATGGAGAACTTCGTCTCAAATGTGAAATGTATGTAGTTCTCCGTGGAAATAACGTTCACTTGGCTTGTTTTCTCAACCAGTGACAGATTGACTGTAATGTAAAGGTGTTTACATTACTTGTATTTGTATATTTTAACGTATATTGACAACTTTTCCGACCAACTGAGGTAACCTAGCTTAACGTGACAGCTAACACTAGCTAGCCAATGTCCTGTGATTTATCATTATTAAATATTAAGTCTCGTGCAGAGCGCACGAGACTTAATATTTAATAATGATAAATGTCTTATAATCAGTGGTGGAAAGTAACTAAGTACATTTACTCACGTACTTAAGTACAATTTTGAGGTATTTAAAAAAAAACTTTACTGGAGTTTTTCCAATTTGTTATACTTTTACTTCTGCTCCATTAGCTACATCTCACAGGCACATATTGTAGACTTTAACTCCACTACAATTATTTTAAAACTTTAGTTACTAGTTACTTTGCAGATTATTATATTATAAAACATACATTATGATTAACCACTTCAGCCCTATTTTATAAGGCTATTTGAAAATAGCAGCTCTACAAGCTCACAATGCATGGAGATGTGAGCTCAGAGCTTGTAGATCTATTTTCAAAAAAAAAAATATTTTGTTGGCATCAAAGTATATTTTGATGCCAATACTTTTGTACTTTTACTCAAGTACCATTTTGAACACGGGCCTTTCACTTGTAACAGAGTATTTTTTATATTGTGGTATTGCTACTTTTACTCAAGTAAAATATCTGAGTACTTCTCCCACCACTGAATGTATATAATATACTGTAGGCCCATTGTCTATTTGTCTTAGTGAAGAAGTATTAAGTTATAGCTTCAACTTGGGTGTAGGCCAGAAAATAACTTATTTTTTTGTGTCCATGGCTGATGTCTCTCCTCTAGGTCGTCCTCAGACGAGCCCAAAGGCCTATTCACCAGTAATTTGTTATTGTTTTAAAAGCCAAATGTGATTTTTTTCCTTCTTCTTCTAACAGGGCCTGTGAATGGTGGTCTTTGGTTACAGATGTATCATTTCCACATGTGTGTAAACCCCATGGTCCAGGGTTTGGGGTTTAAAAATGCATGGATGTAGCTAAAGTTAATGTTAATTGCTATTTAACAGTCTTACCTCTGTTATTGCAATTTCTGTCCACAGAGTAGATTACGCACTGAGTTGCAGTGATGGAAAAAGTGCTCACATGTTTTCTTAAGTAAAAGTACAGTATCAATACTGCAATGTAGAAATACTCTGTTACAAGTAAAAGTACAGAATTCTAAATTTACTTGAGTAAAAGTATAAAAGTATTGGTATAAAAATGTACTTAAAGTACCAAAAGTAGAAAGTACTCATTAGGCAGAATGTCCCATTTCACAAGTTTTCAAATGTATAAAATGTGTAAAAAATCTTGGGTAATGTATGTTTTGTAATAATAATCAAAATACTAAGTGACTAGTTTTTTTTTTTCAAATAATTGTAGTGGAGTAAAAGTATAATATTTGCCTCTGAGATGTCGTGGAGTAGAAGTAAAAGTACTGACAATTGCAAGTACTCCAGTAAAACTAAACAAAATTGTACTTAAGTACAGTAGCCTACTTGAGTAAATGTACTTAGTTACTTTACACCACTGCTGAGTTGGACAATGTTCATATAGACTCTGGAGTCTGGACAAAAAGCCTTTTTCTAGAATGACTCCTTGAGGGACTGTGAGTCAGTCTATGACCTCTAGCGCTGGCCTCCCCCAGACAGATTTCATGGTCATTAAAATCAGAAAGTCAGTTAAAAAAAGTCAGTCAATGTGAACGGATATAGCTACAGTAGGTATGAATTGTAAGGTTCAAGGACTTTATTGTCACACACACAGTACTGTAAAATACAGTTGATGAAAGCAGCATTGTGGGCAGTGGAATTCTTGTACAAGCTTCTCGATAGTGTGGATGACAATGAAATAAAATACAATAGAATGGTATATGCAGGGCCGGATACAGAAATTATTAACTGGGGGGGCATTAATAAATGCTGGGGGGGCGGCTTCCTCGGCGCCGCGCGCAGCGCGGCGGCAAAAATTTTTTTTGGGGGGCCCAAAACCATTTGGGGGGTTTTCGGGGGCCCCAAACGGTTCTGCTTCATTTTTCTGTGTGTGGGTTTTGCGAGCAGTCGGCCCGTCACAGTCCCCCCACCCCCCCGCTTCGGAGAGACACTAAGCGGTGCGTGTTCAGGTTTTTTTTTTTTTTTTTACCCAAATTTTGATTGGGTGGGCAGGATGCACGTTTGGGTGGGCACTGCCCACCCCTGCCCCCCCCTAGAACCGGCCCTGGGTATATGTTGACCCATTAAGACCGGTAACGCAGCACGTGTGTCATTTTTCGATTTCTATGGCTATTCAAAAATAGCAGATATACAAGCTCATAGCACGGCACTATGAGCTTGTAGATATACTGTACTATTTTTTTAATTTTTTTGAAAATGTGTGCAAATCTTTGAATATATATTTTTTAAAGCGAACATTTGTAACTGAAATCTTTGCTTCTGGGGGTCCCTGGAACGACATTTTACAAATGTTCGCTTTAAAAATATATATATTTAAAGATTTGTGCAACTTTTCACGATAAAAAAAAAAAGCTGATCTACAAGCATATTCATAGTGCGGCACTCGATGCCGCACTATGAGCTTGTATATACTGTATCTGCTATTTTTGAATAGCCAAAGAAATCTAAAATGACACGATTGAAAGGGTTAACATAGCCAAAGAAAAAGGTAAATATCAACAATGAAGTACTGTTATCTTACTAAATACTGTAGATTTGGGCCAATAAACTGGTGAGAAATACCATATTATCTTTTACATATAAGCAAAATCAACGAAACAACGTTTATTTTTAAGCAAGTACAGCAACTATCAATAATGTTGACAACTTGCCACTGTCACGGATTATTAAAGACAACCAGAAGAGGGCGACACAAAGACTTCTTTACCGCTGACATAATGGTCAATTAATTGCAGTAAGTAAACAGAAACTTTCTTTTTAATCACACCCAGGCCTCACAAAAACCCTGCTCCAGGAACAGCAGATCTGTCACGATGAGGTGATAGGGAAGCTTTTCTCAGAAATCTCTGCCATTGAAGATTTTCCAAAGCCACTGGATCCACAGGTACTAGTCTAATAAGTGCAAGTGTGTCTTGAGGTATGTACTGATTAAGAAAAAAGGTTGAGCACAAACTATGTACTCCAGCTGTAAATCAGCTATATAACCTTCTAAACCAAAACATCTATTTTGGATATAAATTTCAAAATTTCAAAGGGAATGATTGGTTCTGTTTAATCATTATTATTGTTGTAATTATTACTATATTATTGTTATAATTTTCTTTAAAAGACCCACTGTCAGCCTGTCTGGCCTTAGTTTCAGTGTCAGTCCCAGATGTGAATGTTTGGGTTAGTCCAGGTATTTAAAGAAAAGCTCAGATATGTTTGTAACATTATATATGACAGCCTATAAGTGGTGTACATTATATATCTACGTGTGTATATATATTGCAGCTTGAGGAGTGTGCCATCCAGCTTTGGAACTGGGCTGTTACTAAGCGTATGGGCACATTCATAAGTGAACATCAGAAAGCCCAAGGTAAGTTTATCTTATGGTGTTCTGACAGGAGTATGCATAACCACAACACCATTTATTTAAAATGTTGACACTATGTACAGTACCAGTACAAGGTGGTCAGGGTTGTGTCGCATCACATTTAGAGTCTGTCTCTCAATCTCTTGTCAGTGCGTCATGTGGCATGTAGTCTGCTGCACTGCTGTGAGACTGAGAATCCAACAGAGGGCGTTATCCGCAAGCAGATCTTGGTATGTTGTGCAACTGATACATTTAACCATTTCAGATGGATAAAACCAGTGGTGGAAGAAGTACTCATGTTTTACTTAAGTGAAAGTATCAATACTGCAATGTAGAAATACTCTGTTACAAGTGAAAGTTCGGTGTTCCCAATTTACTTGAGTAAAAGTACAAATGTATTGGCATCAAAATGTACTTAAATGTACCAAAAGTAAAAGTTCTCATTGTGCAGAATGTCATATTTCACAAGTGTATAAAAAATATTTCGAAAATAGCAGTTCTAGAAGCTCACACTGCGTTGCATTGCGGGTCGACGCATTCTCAATATATTATATATATATACTGTATATATATATATATATTTGTGATAATAATCTAAATCTGCAAAGTGACTAGTAACTGAAGCTGTCAAATAATTGTGGTGGAGTAAAAAGTACAATATTTTCCTCTGAGATGTGGTGGAGTAGAAGTAAAAGTAAAAAAAAAAAAGTTACTTTCCACCACTGGATAAAACCCATGTCTGAATAATATGGCCTTGCAATTTGTGACTTTGTCCAATTCTGTACAGATGGCCAGCAAGACAGGAAGAACCTGGCTGGACTGTAAGAAGCCTCTGATAGCCGACAACTTCTTGAGTCTGGCCGTCAAGGTAAATATGAATTTAACCACTTGACAGGTCTGACAGGTACATGGCCACTGGTCCCTTGAGTATCTTGAAGACCAGGCCCATTGCAAGTTGCTGTACTCTGTCCTCTACTCTACACTGTCCTCTACCGACCCCGGTCAAAAGTGGTATAAAGTAAAAGTATTGTGGTAAAAGTATTGTGTAAGTTTAAGTCTGAAGTATAAAGCATTGGTACCCCTTGGGGTCCAGGGACCCCAAGGGGTACTTGAGGGGGTTCCAGGGGGTCCCCAGCTAAATGATGGATAGGAACCAAATGGACCCTTATGGGTCTGTAACTCTGAGAGTGTACAAATGGACCCGTTTGGGTCCATTTGGTTCCATTTGTACACTCTCAGAGTTACATTAACATTGATTTTATAATATAAATTCGGGTCCCAGAGGTATAAATGCCATTAAATGGGGGTCCGTAGCCTAATGCATGTCAAACTGGGGGTCCTTGAAATTAAAATGTTTGAGAATCACTGCTAGAACCGTAAAAATCTTCTCTTATGGGGGTCCCTGGCATATCTTTTCAAATGGGGGTCCGCGGGCTAATAAGTGTCAATTTGGGGGTCCTTGACATGAAAAAGTTTAAGAACCACTGGTATAAAGCACACATAAAATGATCCCCATCAGAACCTGGAAACGCTATATAGCCGGCTGATATCCAGAGGTGACGGAGGAGCCGACACCAATATGTCCAAAGGCGACGTGGAGAAGGATCTGCTCAGAGTTCTCTCCTACCAGGCAGAATCGGTGAGCTCTTGGCGGATGTAACGTACAACACCTACTACAACGTGAACATTTGTTCTTGAGATATTTGGCAGCTCCACGGTGATATTTTCACAGACGCACGCAGGCAGCGTGACAATGTGTGAGAGCTAAAAATTGAGTTGTGAATTAAATAATGACAAAAGGAAGAAGTCGTCTAATATAGAAGTGTGCTGATTGATGTTATTGTGTAAGTAGCTCAAAGTGTACTCCTCTTTGCAGGCCATAAGTCAAGGGAAGCAACAGGAGGCTGTGGCCTGTATGCAGCGCTGTAAAGACATGTTGCAGCGTCTTCCCAAAGAGGTCAAAACATGAACTGATAACTGCTATATTTCTTTGATGAAGTTTTAATTTGTTTGCAATATTTGACTTCCTGTTTTTCTTTTTTATGTTTCTTCTTTTTCGTCTGTATTTTAAAGACTGGCTACCTCTCTCTCGTGTGCTATAACTTCGGCGTAGACCTGTACAACTTGAAAAAGTTTGAGGACAGCTCATTTTGGTTGAGGTATTTAGGTTGCAATGTTTGACTTTCATGGAAAATGGATGAACGATACAACAGCGCTGCATATTAAGTTCTTATACAAACGGCTTTCTTTATCAGCCAGAGCTATGACATTGGGAAGATGTACAAGAGATACTCTGCTGGTGCTGAAGTTCAAGTAAGAGGACACACACTTAAGTATTGTAAAGGCAAAACTACATCTAGTGTAAAGCTGAATAAATGCATAATTTGTCCTAACCCATAACTGCTTTCTCACGTGAGGCCAAGGTCTTGAGACTCCTAGCAACGGTCTATTTCGAGTGGGACTGCCAGCGGTTTCAGGAGAAAGCTCTCCATGCCGTGAGCCTGGCTAATAAGGTGGGGCACAAGCAGTCATTTTCCTGGGCGATAATTTCCACGTGTGTGCTTCGGAGCGTATGTGTACAAAATAGCAATTACTCAAATTACAATACATGTCCATGGCCACACTGCAATTTGACAGGAGTGTATGAATCCCTCTGGGCTGTACCTGAGGGTCAGAATCCTGCTGAGGTGTGGGGCCTCAGATGATCACATCAGAGCAGGTTAGCAATTATACCACTATCCAGAGACATGACCATGACCGTGACCATGACACCACACACACACACACACAAATGCATATGGCAAAGCAGATAATTAAAGCCAATTTACTTTCAGGAGTTTATGAGATGCTGGATGCTGATGTCCCTCTTGAAGTGTGTCTGAGCACCGTCAAACTGCTCCTGTCTGAAGACAGGTAGAAACACCTAGCCATCTTAAATTCTACTTGAATTTCACTGCTTGTAGAAAGGCAGTCACACACACACACACACACACACACACACACACACACACACACACACACACACGCACACGCACACACGCACACACACCTCATTTGAACATGCCTCAACCATTGTAGAGATTCTGTCGAGAATAATAAGAATGTTGATATTTCCAGAGAGACGCTGGCATTTGACTATCTGAGACGCGTGTCTCAGCACTTTGAGTCATCCCCTGAGCTGGCCAAGGCCTTGGTTCTGCACATTGAGCTGCTTCTGCAGAGAGGCAAAGAGCTGCTGGGCAAACAGAAGATTGAGGATGTCATCACTGGTACCTCATTTCACACTCGAGTCTTGGCGTACATGCTTTTTAAACTTAATAGAAAAAAAGGACATTACAACACTAATTGTTTCCTTAATACAGGCAAGAGTCATTAACATTAGTATTAATCATGTTCTGGCATTAATCCTGCATTAGTAATTGGCATTATTCATTAGTCTGTTAAAGGTAGGGTAAGTGATTTTTTTTTGGTTAAAACAAAAAGTATTTTGTTAAAAGGTTAAAGCACTATATTCTGATAGTAATCATTGCTATAGAGTGTTTGTTCAGTTACAGGAGTCTCCCTGTCTCTCCAGCTCTTTAATAAACAGAAAATACATTTTCCGGTAGGTGTCAAAATCTCAGCCAATCAGGAGAAAGTACCCATTTTAAGCTACATTTTTATAGTGTTCCAGTTCCAATTTTGCCTGCTCATTTCTTAGTGTCATCACTTCCAATTTCACTTGTTTAATCTGTATCCTGATGGAGTTCTCTATCATGATTGGATAAAATTGGAAATGAAACTGAAACTGAAACGAAAATGCATTTTCTGTTTTATAAAGAGCTGGAGAGACAAGGAGACTCCTTTTACTGAACAAACACTCTATAGCAATGAGTACTATCAGAATATAGAGCTATTTAACACTTATTTTAACCAAAGAAAATCACTTACCCTACCTTTAACACTTGCCATCACCACCTTCATTTGAGGTCCCATTTGAATGAAACTATATACAAGAACCAAGAAAACTTGAACAAGTTCGTGTTTCAGCATTCTGAAACTATATACAAGGGCTTCGGTAACCAAGAAAACTTGAACGAGTTCGTGTTTCAGCGTTCTGCGCCCAAGGTCAAGGTCATTGTTACCACAGTTGAGGGTTGTGTTATGCATCCGTATGCAGTGCTCTTGTTACCGGTGTTTCCATGCTCAGGCCACTACACCGGCAAACAGCTGACTCCTGAGGCCCTTACAAGGCTGCACCTCCTGCTGTGGGACAAAGCCTCCAAACACTTTGAGGTAGACAGAACGCTCAGTCCCTTTCACTTGTCTATTTTAACTCGCCGGTTCTATTCTAGTGCGTACATTACATAACGTCTCTCTGCCTTCCCAGGCTAAGAACTACTCAGAGGCTCTGCAGTGGTACAACTACTCGATGAGTTTCTACAAGGCAGGGCAGATGGATCCAAATCTGGCCAAGCTGCAGAGGAATAGAGCCTCCTGTCTCCTGCACCTGCAGCAAGTGGAAAAAGTGAGGCAATTGTAACCGGCTGGATTTGAACCCAAGTCTCCCTTATAGTAAACCAAACATCTACCACTCATTCAAAAGGGGAAACATTCCTGGCTAAGGGAGATACTTGGCTTCTGGGCTACACGCAGCACTGCTCTGCTGCATAAGTAAAACACCTGTACACAATGCTAATTGTCAGAGATCATATCCAGGAAAAAGGAAAGTGAAAATTATGAGAAATTACATGAAATCTTAGAAAGTTTGAGAATTGCTAATAGAGTCTAATAATAAAGCAAGCCGATGAGCAAGTTCAACAGACAGCTCGAGTAAACACCTCCTCACTGAGTCAGGTTAGTCAGTTAGATGTGCAATGACATTATTAGGGCAGTTTATTTAGATGCTACTGAAAGCTCACACTCATGGTAGCTGCTGCTATTTACTGCCACCTTTGCCCCATCAGATTGTTTCTGTCCCAGAAAATCACCCAGCATTCACCTGTTGGCTATGTTTCACTTTAGCTCTGTGGGTGGTTTGGTATAGTTGATCATTCCCTCCCTGCTCTCATGTTGGCCATCTGTTTACACTTAGCTGGGAGTGATGAAAAACAGCAAAAATGAAATCCATCTTCATATATATCAAATGTTTTGCCTTTATTACATGATTTGTCTGTCTGATGAACTATGAAAAAAAGAACTGTCCTGATATCAGTTTTGTAGTACTATACATTTTGTGATATGTGTACCGACATATGCAAATAGGCACCTTGCATGTACAGTACAGTAAAGTATGTGTACTTGTGATGAAACAGGCCAAAGAAGCGATCAAGGAGGCAGAGAGATGTGACCCCGACAGCATTTTCACCCAGTTCAGTGTTTACAAGATCGCAGTCCAAGAGAACAATACAGAGAAAGGTAAAAGAATCACAGCTATGCTTGTCTATTATTCATAAATGCCCCATGTGCCATGTATACAAATGAGCGTAGCTAGAATTTCAGTACTTTGTTTAATGAGATGAGGGTTTGTTGTTTGCACCAGCTGCAGAGGCAGTGACAGCCATGGGGCTTCTGTTCAAGGATCCTGTGTCCAGTGAGGACAAACTGCTGGTGTCTGAGAACGCAGCCTCCAATCTCCTCAGCTTGGCTGCACAGATTGCTTTGGAGGTAGGAAACATTTTTTTTTGTCTAGAATAGAATCCTCTTGACATATGATGGAAAAATGATACGCAGCTGTACCATCGCCGTCCTTTTACACAATAAGGACGTGACATTTCTCGTGATGGAGATTTATCGGGGATATGCAATTGTAAAAATTCAGTCAAGACAGGACAATTTTGTGGAAATCTGGAAAATGTCAAGTCATGATTGGTTCATACCTGTGACTGTGTCGCGCTTACCTGTGATGATGATGATGATGGAGGATGACGACGATGCATGGTTTCCCCTCTGCTAGAATGAACAGGAGGACACGGCCATGAAGGCCCTGGAGATTTTGAGTGAAAATTCCAAGGACGATGCTCAGGTCCTGACGGCCCTCAGGTCTGTAAGAACAGGAACATAATGTGTCATCCTAATACTCTGCAACTAAGTCTGCAACAGACTATCAATAGAGAGTTTTGGAGGTTTCCTCTCTGGTCCACTGACCTATATATATATTCCCTGGTTTCCCCAGTGAAAGTGGGCCTCTCTGTACAGTACAGTTAGTAGGTGAAAGAAAGGAGGTCACCGTCACACTCTTCATTCATCCTTTTTATTTGTAGGTGTTTGGTGCGACTTGTGCTCTCCACGATAGAAAAAGGAAGTGTCGAGAAGAGGTGAGGGCCAAAGAGCAGCAGCTGAAACTCCCATCCCATATGTAATGTAAAAAATATATAATACACTGATATAAAATCACATTTCTTTCTTTCATATACTGTAGTAATGCTTATCTGGACGATCTGCAGTCATACCTGAAAATGGGTGAGTGTTGTATGCGTCCGGTTTTAGACAGTGGTGGACAGTACCAAAGTACATTACGAGTACTGTACTTCTTTTTTGAGTATCTGTACTTTACTTGAGTATATGTACTTTTGAATACTTAAGTATATTTAAAAGCAAGTACTTTCAGCACTTTAACTCAAGTACACATTTTACAGAACAACTTCCACTTGTAGTCGAGTAATACTTGACCCAGGAGTATCTATACTTTGACTCGAGCACTGGAGTTGAGTACTTTGTCCACCACTGGTTTTAGATAGCGTAGTGCATTGGTTCTCAAAGTGGGGTCCGGGGACCCCCAGGGGTACTTGAGGGTGTTCCAGGGGGTACCCAGAAAAATGTGTGAATATAGCATCAGAATAATTATGACCTTTTATACTTTGGCTATTCAAAAATAGCAGATATACAAGCTCATAGCGCGGCACCGAGTGCCGCACTACGAGCTTGTAGATCTGCTATTTTTGAAAAATCTTGAAGATTTGTGCAAATCTTTGAATATATATTTTTTAAAGCGAACATTTGTAACTCAAATCTTTGCTTCTGGGGGGTCCCTGGAACAAAATATTTTTAGATGGGGGTCCGTGGCCAAATACATATCATTTTGGGGGTCCTTGGCATGAAAAAGTTTGAGAACCACTGGCGTAGTGCATGTCCAGTTTTAGTTTTCTTCTGGGTGTCTTCATTGCAGTGCATGTTGTTTACTGTCAATGCAGCTCTGCGGAAAATGGCTCAGTGCGGCCCCAGCCCTTGCATGATGACTATCGAGCAGCGAGCGGAGGAGGCCAACTGGTTCAGGAAAATTGGTACAGAGGTTGACTCACTCCTTTGTGTCTGTCACTGTATGTCACTCTGGCAGTGGATGCTACTCGTTTTCTCTCCAAAAAAAGTCATTCAATGCTGTCATTTGTCCATGAGTTCATTAATTCACCCACGGTTCATTTGTTTGTGTGTGTGACTGTGTCAGCTTGGAACTCGGCTCTACAATGCGAGAGCAGTCCTGACAAAATGAGGGACTTCTTTGTGCTGTCTTACCAGGCAAAACCCTTTTATTATCTTTGTCAGACATAATTGATCTCTATTGCCGATTTGCCGTAGATCAGTGGTTCTCAACATTTTCAGGCCGTGACCCCCCCCCCCCCCCAAAATAATCATATTTGAACTGGGGACCCCCCACCCTGACAAGTATTTGCAATGTAGGAGTTGAGGCATTCAATTTAGTTTGACTCGGTTCCACAGAAAAATATTGTTAAAATAGCAGATCTCACAACGCCTCAAGGTGTTGTGAGCTTGTAGATTGACTATTTTCAAAATGTTGGCCTCTTTCTTATATGATTTGACAATTTAGCGAATGTTTTAAAAAGGTCTTAAAAGTCCTTAAATTGTCACTTTGCTGTCATCTGGGGACCCCCCCCCCCCCAAAGAAAAATCATGTGGGGACCCCCCTGGGAGTACCGACCCACAGGTTGAGAACCACTGCTGTAGATCAATAAAACCTCAACAGGGATTTAACAGTGCCTTAAATATGTTGGAGATTTGTGTTTTTTTTAACACAATAACTCTCCTGATGAGTACATGCACATACCGTATGTACACATGCATGCATGCACATCAGGTTTATGTGTTCATCTGTTTATGCATGTGTGTACTTATATATATCTTACCTTTTTTTTAATGGTCCATGGTCTTTCTGAACTCCCAGCTGTCCCAGCTGTGTCCTCCCGACCGTGCAACGCTCATGGGCCAGAAGACGTGTCTGCTCATGGCTGCCGCTGCCTCTCTGGAGCTCTCCAGAAAGTCTCCCCACTCTGCTCAGGTGTGTCACTCAGTCCCTCTGCCCCCCTCTCCCAAACAATAGCACACCCTCCTCCTCCTCCTCCTCCTCCTCCTCCCTCCCAAACCACAGGGCAGGTGAATGGGCTGTGGGATCACAGGTGTGACAAACCAAGTTAACGGTGCTGCCGTTGTTGTTTATGTTTCTTTTTGTGTCTGTTGAGTCAATGGAGCAAATGACCACTAGATGGCAATGATGAAGGCATAATGGTGGTTGTTTGTGCCTCTCTCTCCAATCTCCATCCTGCTGATTCACAGAGTGAGCAGCTACTAACACAGGCCCTGGAACACATTCAACTCTGTTGGGAGGTCTGGAAGACTCTGAAAGCTTCAGGTATCATCACACCTCCCTCTTGATTGCACACTCTCTCTACCAAATACACTTCAGTACGAGTCATGATAAATATTGTGCAGAAGATTGTTATATAAAGAAGAGTATACTGTAAATAGATTTGCATTCATTTTGTTTTTCTTTTTTACAAATAGTGATGTTAAAAACATTGTAAATATTATTATTATATAGTTCTTATTTATATTTAAAAATAAATGATTAATATGGTACTGTCTAGTCTAGTGCATGGGTTTTCAACTGGTGGTCCTTGGTCCACTGGTGGTCCGTGAAGGTATTGCATGTGGTCCCTGACCATGCATTTAGTAATGTAGGAAAGTGAAGATTTGTATAATATTTTATTTTATCGACCACTAGTTGAGAAACAGTATGATGTATGATGACGCATCAATGTTGTCAGTTACTTGGAAGTCGGATGTCAAGAACTTCCACAGAAATGGGAGTTAGAATTTCAAGGGAAACTGTACCGGTTTACCTGGTTGAGTCATCATTAGTAGGAAATGTGCCCATATCAATCGCTTTTCTGAGCTCTGGACCACTAGCATATCTCAGTTAAATAATGACTGTTAAGGGCTTGATTTAATTCACCTCGAATTAACAAATTAAATTAAGGCCTTAACAGCCATTATTTAATTTCAAGCTTTCCCCCCCACACCACGCCCATATCCCCCTCCCAACACAACAGTGGTCCCCAGGTTGATTCTCAGTCAGGGTGGTGGTCCCTGGTTCATAATCAGTTGAAAACCCATGGTCTAGTGTCTAGTTGTTTATGCTTGTCATAGGAGTTTATTTCTAATCGTTGTTGGAGCACCTGATGCAAAACTGATTTCCATGAGAAATGGACAATAAAGTATTATCATCATTATATGACACCTACTTGCAGGGAACTTATCCAAGGACCCAACAGACACCTTGCTGTTCTTATATGAGTTTGAGGCTCGTGCCAAACTGAACGATCCCAGGGTTGAGACAGTATTGGAATCTGTCCTGGAGCTTGAAAAGGTCGAAAGCAAGGTGTTAGAAACCATTGCAGGTAAAGGAACACATTCTTTGCTTATCGTACCCACTATATATATATATATATATACATACATACATACATATACTGCTCAAATAAATGTAGGGAACACTTTGATCCCTTAATTATTTTGAGTTTTCATGAACTGTGTACATACTGCTAACAAAAACTGCTCAAAATAATTAAGGGATCAAAGTGTTCCCTTAATTATTTTGAGCAGTGTACATACATACATACATACATACATACATACATACATACATACATACATACATACATACATACATACATACATACATACATACATACATACATACATACATTAATTTACGGGGGGAAAAACACCAAAAAGTTAAAATATGGAGATAAGAGGTTTCTGCCCAACAGCAATGATATACAGTATATGTTATGTATATATGTTTATTTGCTTGTGTAGCCCTAGCCATGGAACCCCCTGCCCACTTCCCCCAGTTGTGTAAGAAAGCCTTGAGGATCGCTCTGTCTCTGCACAAGAAACAACCACAGGCTGACCTGGCCCACCTCAGGTACACCTGTATATCAGTACTCTGAACCAGTGCTTCTCAAACTGTTTGTATTTTGCCGCGGACCCCTCATCTGAAAATGTTTTGTACCAGGGACCGCCAAAAGAGAAGAGTTTTGTAAAAACTGTTTCCAAACATTTTCGATATTTTTCCAAATGTAATTTAAATAGCAAATATACAAGCTTGATATACAAGCTAGATGTACAAGCAAGATGTACAAGCTAGATATACTCCAAGCTTGTAGATCTGCTATTTTTGAATAACCAACATATAAAATGGATAAAGTGGTTAAAATGTCTGTGATGCTGTGTTAACTACTTTTGCTTGGCACCCACTGGAACCCCCCCCCCCCCCCAATGCTCTGAACAATAAGAACCCGTGGTGCTTCTTATCCATCCTCAGCAGGAAGCCTGTTGTTGTTGGAGACGGTGGAGATGTGACCGCGGCCGAGAGAGCCGGGCAAGTGTGCCGTCTATATTTCAGTTGGTGTGTTGCTTTTTTTTAACGTTCCATTGCAGCCAGTGCATCCACAGCCTGATCCAGCTGTCCCTTCCCAACGGCGTGTCAGAGGTGGAGGCCCGAGTGCTGGACGAGGTGTGGGGCTACTACGAGGAGGCTCTGTCTATCATCTCCACTGCAGTGAGTCAAACGCCGACCAATCACTGCCTCTCACTGCCTGTCACCCTGCCCCTAGTCTCCAGACTGTTGCCTCCCACAATTTTCAAATGCTTCCGTCATACAGTCTGGAGCACGGAAGCTCTGAAAATGATCAGAGGATAAAGCTGATTTGTGACGCCTCCTCCCCGCTTCCGTATCGTCCTTACGGTCGCGCAAATTTGTCCTAATATATATAAAAATAATCAAAGCATAATATAGCTTGCTGCTTATCAGAAATGTAAATTAAAAAATAAAATGTAAAGATATTTTTTAATATATCTTCGTGAACGGAAATGACAAACGGATGACAGCTTCCGTTCTCAGATTTCGGGAGGTGTAGTTCCAGACTCTATATAGGGAACGGGATCATGAGGTCAGAGTTAAGATTCGGGGTTAACTCCGCCCACTTTCGACGCCATTTTCGTGGCATTCGGAGATTGTGGAATAGTTGTCTGGCTATGCGAGATTAAGTCAACACCAACCAATCACTGGCTCTCTCTGCCTGTCACCCTGCCCCACGCACCTGTGACAGAATGCTACTAGGTCACCATTTGCCTGCCTGGCTGCTGTTCCCCACACATAGCTTATTTTAACCGCATTAACCCTGCAGGCATTCCTATGGCATATCCTTATTTGTTTATTTTCTAACCAAAAATAGTCTATCTACAAGCTCACAACATGTCGTGGTGCGATGTGTTGTGAGCTTGTAGATCGGCTATTTTCCCTATATCTGTTGCACATCAAAGTATAGGGCTTAATTCCTTATCAATTGACTTTCAGAGGCAGCACCTCAAATTGCAGATGCCTCCATTCACCGTGATCCCCTTCCAGCCAGTTGAACCACACTGCTGCTGAGCTGTAGCTTTAAAGGAGCCCTCAGACTATTGAGGCATTACAGTACTTTGCGGCCAATTCATATTTCCATATTTATTTCGAGCTGTTGGTTGCTAAGAAAGCATTACATCAAAGTGAAATTATCAAAGACTATCATGCTGTAAAATAAGCAATTGAGATACAACAGATTTTATGGCTGATGCTTTAAAGACCCCACCCACCCCAAGCTTGAATAAAGGTCAATTTACAGTAGAGCAGAGGCAAAGGAGAGGCTACAGTATTATTTTTGCAAGTCTCACACAATTATTAACACCCAAGGTCTGATACAAAAGTTCTAAGTCATTTACAGGACTTACAGGTGAATTGAATTTTGCCTAGTGCTCAGTCGATCAGACACACGCACACGCACACGCACACACACACACACACACACACACACACACACACACACACACACACACACACACACACACACACACACACACACACACACACACACACACACACAGACAGTACTGTTCGGCTTGCGGAGGATAAATATACTTTATAATACTGTGAACCCACAGCCCATTCACCTGCCCTGTGATATTGTTGTTTGCTAAGGTCCAAATGAGATTTGATGATATTTCCAACCAACAATCCATAATAATATGAAATCCCAACTGAGTCACTTAACAGGTGAAAATGTCTAGCATTTCTTCTGCCAAATGGCAGGGACACTAGAGCAACCACTCATCACCTGGGGAAGATTACTTTGAAGGGTACAACTCAATGTATGTACTCTGTTCTTTGTAGCACAGGCAGCCTTTGCTTCTTTGGATATTTGAAAGCTCTCCATGCACACATGGATTTAAGTTCCCAATCGCCATGACTGATTTCAGTCATTTGGATTCCATAGAAGCCAGCATGTCTTCTATCTATGAAAGCATGTCGCACAGCGAAAATAGCAGTACTACAAACTCACAACACGTCGCGCTGCTTGTAGATCGTCTGTTTCCGGTCATAAGTTATATTAAGAGAGTATTTAAAGTGCTCAAACCAGCAATATAATACAACTTTAGAAGCATCTTCCGTGAATATGAATGGTCTCAGAAATTTCATAAAAGCAAAGTTTAAAGCCTCAGCCTGATGATTTCTTCAACTAGTTGGCTGTATGTAGAACAGCAGCAGCAACATAGGTTTAGAATGATAATACTAAACATCATCCTTAACCCATTAAGACCTGGAACTGTGTCATTTTTAGATTTGAGCTAAAAAAGCATTATTTTACACTTTGGGCTATTCAAAAATAGCAGATATACAAGCTCATAGCGCGGCACCGAGTGCCGCGCTACGAGCTTGTAGATCTGCTATTTTTGAAAAATCGTGAAAATGAGTGCAAATCTTTGAATATATATATTTTTAAAGCGAACATTTTTAACTCAAATCGTTGCTTCTGGGGGTCCCTGGAACAAAATATTTTGATGGGGGTCCGCGGCCAAATACATATAATTTTGGGGGTCCTTGACATGAAAAAGATTGAGCACCACTGATATAGAAACATACGTTTTTCAGAATACTGTTGAGATTTAGGAGACATGTAGAATCGGCTTCAGGTCTCAATGGGTTACATTTTCAGTCAGGAGATTTTATTTTTGCTTTATTTCATGTGCACATGCAGGTGACGTCTCAAATCCATCCACACACACACACACGGCTCAGAGGGAGTTCTCCCGGTGTCTCTCCAGGAAGTGGTTCTCTCTCTCTTGACTTTCTCATCCCTTGCTTTGTGTCCCTGTAGCCCCAGGGCTTCCCGGAGCTGGAGATCTTGTGGTTACTGACTCGAGCCTGGAACACGGGGATCTTGCTGTACAGCTTGGCCCAGTACCCCGAGGCTGAGAAGTGGTGTGGCCTGGGCATGAGCTTCCTCCGCCACCTTGGCTCCCTGCAGGAGAGCTACCAGACACAGGTAAAGAGATGGGGGGGCAGGTGGAGTGGGCGGGAAAAGGGGTGAACGAAGTGGGCCGGGAGAAGGTGGCATCGGTGAAGCGTGGCAGTGGGTGACTCATCCCTCTAGCCCATTAAGACCTGAAGCGATTCTTAAAAATGTTTTCTAAATCCTAACAGTTTTTTGAAAAAAAATCTGGAAAATATTTTTTCAAGATTTTTCAAAAATAGCAGATCTACAAGGTCATAGCGCGGCACTCGGTGCCGCGCTATGACCTTGTATATCTGCTATTTTTGAATAGCCAAAGAAATCTTAAAGTGACACCGATGCGTTCCAGGTCTTGATGGGTTAAATAGGCAAATATGAGAGAGGGCCTCAGCACACAGACACAGATGTCCTATTTTGAAACACAAAACGGCTTAGCTGTGTAGAGACTGACGCTTTGCTTGTATTAGTGTGGAATAAGACGGAATCCTGAGGGAAATTCAGGTGTCATAGCAGCACTGCGGTAGGTATGAGACACAGATGCAAGCAAGAGTAGAGAGATACGAAAGGAAAATAGTAGGGTAACAATCATTTAAAAATGTAAAAGAAAAGAATACTTAATGTCTGGGCCTGGCCATCTGCACTTGGGACTGGTAGGGTGTTGCATAATGTATGAACCATCAGTAGTATCATGCACAATCTATGACCAGTATCATGTGACTTGTCTGGTTGATGTCGTCCCCCTGCAGATGTCCGGTCTCTACAGTGACGTGTTGGACAGGTTAGACAAAGCCAAGAAGAACCTCATCACGGAGGAATAACCAGACTGGGTGAAGTGTGTTGGTCAATTATATCGGGTACGCACACTACAAATGTCACTCCAGAAACACTGCAATTTACATGTTGGCGACCACACCATGTTTTAGGAGTGCAAGTGTGTCGACTCCATTTTTCATTTCTGCCGTCTTCTGCCCCAACAGTTTGGATGTGCGTGTTATAATTTTGACAAGGTTGTTTTGAATGTGACCGTTCCATTCTTTTTTGTTAAGACATTACAAATGTTAGGATAAAACCTTTGCCATGAATTGATGAGATCTGTTTGTTCGCTTTAAAGATCAAAACTTTCCAAACCCACTTGTTGAACTCATTTGAAGGGGGGGGGGGATAAATAAAGAACACATTGGAAATCATAACCGAGTCACATATTTTATTATTTTCAAACAAATAAACTCTTGTCAAGTCCCAAAATAAAACCCAAACAAAAGTCGCAGGACTGTGTTCCCTCATGACTAGGACACGGAAGACCATGAGGCCATGTGTCCTGATAGGCTGTACCACCTGCAGTGACAGGAAGGAAGCTACTGTACAATCAAAGGGTTCATGTTTGCAAGCACTTTACTGCACACTTAATGTGCTGTATCATAAACTCTTCACCCGCAAAAGGACAAACAAGAACCCAACCCCGCCCCGCTCTCCCCTCCCAAAAAAAACAAAACGTGTCATTTCTCTCTCATCGAAACAAAGGCCCTCATCAATTATACACACACAGAGGCATTCAGGCTCCATCTTGTTAGATTACACCACAAACCTCAATGGAAAGAGTAAAATGAAAATCAAGTTCTTTGGGCTTTGACATGGCTGACTGAGGTATGAATACCACACACATTGTTAACAGTCAGCTGTATTTCAACTAAACACCAGAAGACCAATTCTAAACTTCTAGATGAGATATTGATCAATACTCCTGTTTCCTGTGATATTGGTTGTGTAAGTTTCTGCCTGCATCTCGTTATTTTTTACAATATATATATATTTTTAGAAAATCTATACACCCAGACACGTTCCACAAGAAATCACATGTAGACAGGCCCTACTTGAGGAAATTGACTTCCCAACTGACTAGTTAAGTGTTCCAATAGGCATCTGAAAAGATTTGTCTATAGAGAAATACCAACAATACGGCACATTTGTATGGAAATTATATCTCAGAATAGCTCAAAGTTTACTTACCTGACATTTGTGGTCTATAAAACAGGTATGTCCCAGTTTGTTTCACACATGCATGAAGCACAGGTGAGGGGAATCTGTTGGGGGCATATATTTACATTGTACAGCTACCACACCCTTTGAAACAGTCTGCAAGCAGTTTATAAATGGCTCTGTTCCCTTCGGTTATTCCCTGAACTCTGGTTTTGACACAGGTAATGACAGCTGGTTTAGCAGTGGTGCCTGGCAGGTGTTCACACCTGTTCAGAAAATGCCTGCAGGTACAGCTGCTCTGCGGGATGGAGAGCAGGGCGACCCAGGGGGCTAGGTTGCCACTTCCTGTTGAGTCTGGCTATCCAAGGAGAAAAAAGAAAATCCCCTTTTCACCCTCTTCAAAAGCCGAGGAAAATAAATGTTCACAGGGGGTCAGGGGGCCACAGTATTCCTTCTTCATCTTCAACGAGTCAGACATGTCCCCTCGCATGTACACATGAACACACAGTGCCAAGTTCCCGCACAGGAGGATGAGGCAGGTCAATTGAATCCTGTTGGTACCACACGGCCAACTCATGCAAGGGCTACCGCACTCGTAGTCTTGAGAAAGCTTCACATCTTACAAAAAAAAGGAGACATTAATACATCCTCTGATTAAACTGAAAATGCCTTTTGAACTAAAGCCCAATTAATGCTTCGTCGCATGACGAAAGAGACAGCACCATCGGTCGTCCCTCATTCACATTTCTCTACTATGAACTCACTGTGCATCCATTCAAAGTGGCCCTTTCAGTCACAGGGGAGGAAATCCTATCTGTATGTTAGATTCCTGAGCTGGCCTAGCTCACCCCACACATACATCAGGGCTCAACACAGTGCCTCAGTACCTGCCCAGAACAAATTAGCAAAGAATGCATCGACTGTATATAGATTGATACACAGAGCATATAGGTTTTAATCAAACCCATCTTTAGTGTTCTCTTGGGTAAAGGGGGCAGGGGGGACAATTGAAAACAAGTTATATTGACTCTTTAATTGTTTAGGACATCCAATACAATTAATGTCTTGTTCTACCCGTTTTAAGGCCACCGCCACGGTGGCATACAGGACAGTACCATGTGACCATTCAATCAGAAGAGAATCATCTTGGAAGGCAGAGAGTGTAATAGGGTGGTCTGCTGCTCAACATGAGTGAGGAGGCTATAGCTATCCAAATTGGAATCCAATAGGCCAACTCTTCGATTACAGGAAGGGTTAAAATACAGGTGAGAAAAGGTGCCCCACAGAGATGGGAGACTCTGCATTTTATCTATTGCACGCAAGTCAGGCCCTCCGGGAAGTGAACACAAAAAGGGGGAAAGGAAAAAATAACGTCATTCCCTTTTCCCCTTCCTTCATCTTGTCAATTTTGTGTAGCCTTCCTCACAGAGAACAGGTAGTCACAAAACAGAATTTGTATTTGATATAAGGCAGTTTGGTGTTTTGCAGAGAGCCCAGTTACACTTCTCTAACCTCCGTCCTTTACACAGAGCAGCTAAAAACCACGAGCGAAGAATCCCACAAAAAGGGGAAAAATCATAAAAAAATAAAACCAATGAAATGAAATCTAACAGCCCTCCAAGTAGACAATACTAGTGAAGTGTAAAATGTGTAGTTTTTAATATGTAGTAAAATCTCAGGATTTTTCTTTTATTTATAATTTTAATCGTGTGATTTCATCATAATATAAATGTAGATTCACAATGCACGTCTTTCCTTTTTGTTTTTGCCTCCCCAACGTGTCTTTTATCGGCCGCGGCAGGGCAGCTGGCAGACCACCAGAACGGCAAGCTGGTTTGTGATAAGCGGATCACCAGTTTTGTAGGCTTTCTCCACTGATTTCCTCAGTCGTTATAAACAGGAGAGACGACTCCTTGAACAGTACCATCAGCTGGGCTCCAGTCCACGTAGAAAAACCCAACCACCTTTTTAATTGGTCTTCACTTCTCATCTTGCGTGTCTTGCGTGTTTTTCATTTTCTTTTTTTCATTTTGAACATGTGATGAACATTTACAAAGTGTTCCAACTTGGTATGATTTGTCTCTGTTCCCCTTTGTAACTTCAACCGCCCCCTCCCTGAATTCCGACTCCTCTCTGGAACTCTGTAAAACATTCTGATCTTCGAAGTCAGTCCCATTTCACCCAACAAAAAAAAAGAAAAAAGGGGAAAAAAATGATTTATTCCTCCCCCCCTTCTTTTTTTTATGACAAATTCATTTGGAATGGCATATCCAGTCTTGAATGGATTTGTTGAGAAACTCATGCAGGGGGGTGTGCACAGTCACAGTAATGGTGATAAGACTTCTTTTTTTCAGTAGAGTAACATAATGATGACACTGAAATTTGATATGAAACATATCTGCAAAAAAGGGGGTACGGGTATAAGGGGGGTCCGGGGGTTTATATGGGACTGGGTTGGGTCTCTGGTAGACAGGGACAGGGTCATCCGCACGGAGGCAGACGGGCAGGGCAGGGGAAACGGGGCCAGCTGTGAGCTCAGAGCTTCTCTGAGGAGGGGATCCAGATATAGGGACCAGACTGCTCCTCAATGATTAGCTTGATTTTGTTGTAGATCTCCTCTAATGAGTCACCCTGTACAATGGCTGGAGAGAGCGAGAGAGAGGAGACACGTGTGGAAAGGTGTTAGATGGTCACGTCTGAACTCATGGATTAAAGCAAAATGAAAAATCACGACTGAAAGATTGTGTCCTAATGTGTGATTTGTGAAACGGTGTGAAAGGAGCCCCCCGCACTAGCGCTATTAACACAGTTATGTAAAATGATGATGTTTTAGTAATATTGTTCCTGCTGTTCTAAATACTGGCAACCAGGTGAAAAAGAAATCACAGATTGAGGCTTTAACATTTGCTTTTATGAAATATCCCAGACCATTAGGATTTCATGGAAGATACTTCTGCACACATTGCTAGTTTGACCAGTTCAAATGCTATTATCTTAAAATAATAACCGAAAGTAGCCTATCTACAAGCACATTGAGAGCTTGTAGATATGCTACTTTCGCTGTGCAACATGCTTCCATAGAAGACTTCGATAGAAGACTTCTATGGAATCCAAATGACTGAAATCTGTCGTGGTGACTGAGAACTTTCATCCATGTGAACTGCGGCGTTACTTGTACTTGTGACCTGAAGCCAAATACAGTGGAACCTAGTCGACCTTACCTGTGAAATACTCTCCAAATTCTTGTTCCAGCTTAATTGCCTTGTCAAAGACTTTATTGGCCTGTTCATAAGTCTGCCTCTTATTCATTTCCCTGAAAGACACGAGAAGAAGACACGGTTACTTATTGCAGACAATCATAAAATATTGTTGAGAATTCTCTGACAAAAACAATTCATTTGTTATGTTACATGTCAAAGTGTCAAACTCACATTAGGGCTTCAATGGATTTTGGTTTGATGAAGATGGCAATTGAATATAGTTGTGCTTGTTGCAGTCGCTTTATAGCATTCCCAGACACATCCAGAATGCAGTGTTTTCCCTGCTGCAAAAACAAAAGATTGGACAAAAGATTGGATTCTTTCCCATAGAAAGGAGGTGTCATTCACTGCCGCTTTTTCCTTTTACTCCTTTGTACATATAGTGTGTTGTATTTGTTTATGACATGTATTATTGTGTTACTTTTATGCCATGTTGATGAATTGAATATACATAGGACCACAATGGAAACAAGTCCCACTTTTTTGTGTTATCCTTTTTTAGCCTTAATGTCTGACTGCACCACGTGTTGTTTACATTTTTGACTAATAAGGTTTTCAATCAATCAATTCTATATGTTATACATTTGTGAGGAACTCGACAGCAGTTTTTTTATATGCTGCAATTATCAGCACTGCACACTGATCCAACATTTTCAAATTTCAGAGAAAGCATGTTACGTTCATTACAGATGGTCCACCTCCCCCACAAACCCAATATAGTCCACCAATCTTGGGGGAGAAATATGAATGGTATTTACCCTCTCAGCCACTGCTCTGACGGACAGGATGCTCGTCCCATAGAGGTTTTCGTTGAACTGGCCTGCCTCGATGAACTTGTTGTCCTGAATATCTTTCTCCATCTGCTCTCGCGATGCGACAAAGTGGTAGTCCTGGCCATCCATTTCATTCTCTCGCCTCGGACGAGTCGTGTCTGCAGAGAGACAAATGAAACTGATTATGTATACTATACATTTACATGTTTGATATCTTCCTTGCACAAGAGACTGTGATATTCAATCACATTTTAGTTTTTTTTAACACAAACCTCATGCTGTGTTTATACTAGCAGTGACTTAAGTTACAAAACGTCCACGCTTGGAGCAGAGTTGCTGTTGAAGTGTTGCTCAAGCCACACGGCGTACATGTATTAGGCGTTTATGTGTAAATGCAAAGGGTACGCTTAAATAGTACAGGGACATAGTTAATGGCAAGAATGGGTTTTCCTTCTATTCACGGAACGGAAGAGGAATTGTGGGCAGAGAGAAGGTGAGTGGAAATGGAAATGAATGAAATGAAACAAAAACATATGACTGATTGACGCTTCACTGCGTCATTGGAACGCTGAAGAAAGTTGAAACCAGATCAACTTTTTTTGTAGCGCATCACGCCCGTCAAACAGCAACAAGTATCGGGCGTCAGTTTGTGGATTGATGTGGCTGTCTTCCTTTGAAAAGGACTTGTAGCCTGTAGCTTTGTCGCTGCCAGTGTGAATGCAGCATTGTGTATTTGATAGTGTCCCGTTATCTGACTTTTCCCTTTGTTTCTTTCTATATTTTTTTGACTGCATTTTGCGACTGCAAATCGTTGCAGCTTGTGCAGAAACTTATTTCACCCACTCTTTTACACCTGTACCCTTGTGATATGACAAACTTTAAAAGTTCAAGACGAGAGACAGAGGAAGGGTTGCCTAAATATCTGTCAACTAAAAGATTCCACAGTCTAAATTGATGTTCTTTTTTTTATATATATATATATATTTTTTTGGGGGGGGGCTTTTCTGCCTTTACATTGATAGTACACAGTGGAGATAGACAGGAAACAGGGAGAGAGAGACGGGGAGTGACACGCAGCAAATGTCGACGGGATCGGGATTCGAACCCGTGACACGCTGCCTGGCATTAGAGCCTATATGTGGTATGCGCCTGGACCGCTAGGTCAGCCGGCGCCCTAAATTGATTTTCTGATGCCCTGTGACTTTTATCATGTGGTTTAAATAGTGATAAAAAGCTTCATGAACTCACGAGGGACGCAGGAGCCAAACTTGTGGGGGAACTCCGAGATGAGGTCATCGTTTATTCTGTCCTTCATCGGGCCGAGGATGATGACGGGCCTCGTGTAGTGGACTGCAAGTTAGTTAGTGGGAGGGGCGAGAGAGAGAGAGCACATGTGAGACACAGTATGACAGTATGCGGTCTCTTTTCCGTTCTCTCAAACCAGTGACAGTGGAAGGTTTCACTTACTTTCTTGTCGAATGACTGGCTCATAAGAGAGAATCGTGTCCTCCTGGCCCTCTGTTAAAAAAAAAAATCATCAGTGAATACAAAGTCTCAATTATAGAAATTCAACATTAGATGGTGTTAGTGGATAAAGCCACATTTGTGCCGATACTATATATAATGATCTACTCTTCAAAATAGCAAAGATGTTTTGTCTTCTGTTAAAGCAGCACTATGTAGTTTGGGGTATCAGTGGCCACTTTGGACACAAACAACATGGAAGCCAACGTCTTTGACTTCATTATCCAAGAGTCTCTGCAAGCATGTCTGGCGAGGACGCACTGTGATTGGCCAGTCTTCGCTTTGACTGGCAGCTCTGCCTTGGCAAATGCCAGGATGAAACTCATCGTCTCCCCTATACATAGTAATACAGTCAAGCCCCTAACAGGGACCCCCCTGAGTCTATACATTTATGGAAGGATGATTGTGATTACTTAAACATGTACCTTTATAATTTTGTGGGACATAAAATGCTATATGGTTATTAAAAGGTTACATAGTGCTGCTTTAAAGACACTATCCCAATGTGATTCCTTGTTGCCGTACACTAATAAAATAAAGAAAAATTGCACACATTAGTGTATGCTCTTCATTTAGGTTGACAGTCTCGTAAGGTGAGGTTATTTAATTTTCAAAGTGTCATGCACCAAAATGTGCCTAGCACACATTGGCTTACAAGTCACTACAAAACATAACAATACAGGTGCAATAACATGACATACTGAAAGGGAAAGATCAAATGTTATACACTTCCACATGACAAACCAAATATTAACACAATCCTCTTAGAGATTACATCCATAATAATATAACGTGGGCATATCTGAGGCGATAACAAGCCATCAAACACAAGGCACCCACTGATTGGTACAGTAAGCTGTTGGAACTGGAAACAGATTATTTAAGTCTACATCAATTAGACAAAGGAAACAAATGAGGACATTCTGCAGGCAGGAAAAGCCTATATCTAAAATTATGATATATATGATACAAATGGCATAAGACAGGTAAAAGGGTCTCACTTGAGCTGCTTTCACTGTCGCTTGTGTTGGATGTCAAGCATTCTGGGAAGGATAAGACAAATGTTTAGGTTGCAGATCTCTTCAGTGATAAACACCTCCAATAAAAATGTGCTCAGTTTTCATGTAGGTGAAACATATTCTCACTCATCTCAGAGCTTTAGGGAGAACAAAATAAGACCCTGTCCTTTATCAACTAGGCCTACGCTAGTAAAAGGAGGAAAGAAAGAAAAAGCAAGGAAAGCAGAAGTCTTGCTTGGTGCTGCGGCTTTTTTCTGCCTACATTGGGGAAGTGGTTTAAGGGTGCAAAGCAATCAGAGATTAAGCACTTCCTGTGACACTGTCCCAAATGACCGGCCGTTCCCTCGCCAGTGTTTCCTTCTGCTAGTTCTGGGTCTGTAGCTGCAGATCTCATGGTCAGGAACGGGCCAAAGAAAACATGCTGGCTGGCTACATTGGAAGGAGTGCAGGCAGATCAGGGGAAAAACTGGAGGGAAAAGCGTCTCAAACTAGGCATAGGAGCACCCTGATGTTTATCCAAAAAATGCCCTGCTTTACTGCGACCACCCCCCCCTGCTTGTGAGGATGTTCAGACAAAGCCTAAAGCCTGCTCTCACCCTTTGGGATATGTGTCGTATATCCATTGCTCATTTGTGAACTGAATGCAAGTAGGTGGGTGCATGTCATGTGTGTATGCGTCTGGATGTGTGTGGTTCTTAGCCATTGCCAGCTGGGTCTGCAGTGACAAAGCATTTTGCTCTGAGCTCGGGGGACAGCTGCTTGACACAGTACAACCACACACTTACTCAAACTCTTTGATCCATAAAAGTCATCGCTTAACCCTGGGAAGTCCTAGGTGTCCCGACAGGTGAGAGCAGAAACCAAGAGAAGAGAGCAGACAGGAAGAAGAATAGGTGGTTAGTGAGAGCTGGGAGAGAGAAAAGATGGAGAGAGCGAGAGAGAGAGAGAGAAGTGGTATGTTATGTGGATGTGTGCTCGCCTTGCCCACCAACAACACATGGCTCTGCACTGTGCTCATTAAGCCGGAGCCCCCCTTCCTTTATTCATAGTAAGCCAAGGCCTTTCATTTACGCAGGCCCAATCCCATTAAAATGGGATTGTGACCCGTTAGTGTTAAAAAACTTCAGTCCAATTAATAAGATTATTTTGTGGCGGGTCAGGGACTGACTGTGGAGGATTGACTGGGATTGAGCGGGGGGGCGTAACATAGGCGGCAGTAGCAGCACAGTGTTATGAAGGCCTGGTGTTAATGCAGACAAAAAAACGCACACACACTCACTCACACACACCTGCCAGCAAATACAGACAGACAGACAGAGAGGGACAGACACCAGAGAGTCCCCGCGACTCAACCCCTAGGGCTGGGTGTGCATTGGTTGTGGGGTCCTTCTCTGGGAGCATGAGAAGGGAGCGACAGTGGTTGTCTTCAGTATTACAGCCCACTGTCCATCCCCTGGAGGTGAGCGGAGAGATGAAAAAGTGGGGAGACAAGGTTGAGAAGCGTGAAAGGGTGAAAGGAGGAACGGCGACGGCACCCCCTTCGGTCACACAGCTGGTACTCACGTTCAGACTCCACCAACTCCTGCACAATGTTCTCCTTGCTCTTGTAAAACGGGAACTTGCGTGAGAGGTTGAAGCTTTTTTTGCGCTTTACTTTGACCGGCTGCTTGGGAGATGCGTGGATGGAGGAGGAGGAGGGAGCAGGACGATGATGAAGAAAAAAAAAAACAACAACAACAGAATGGGTTTCAATGAGGACGCTAAACACATGCATACATGCAAAAAAAAAAAAAAACGAAATGGAAAAGTCTGATACACGTCAAATAATGAATATGACGAGCAAATAATTGGGGTGAAAATGAATGACAGATTCAGGCAAAGGGAACATGCATCATATTTATACTTTAATATAATAAATAGATCTCATCTTGCATTATGGATAATACAAACATAAGCATTTTGTAAATTTACAAATTCAACGTGCCAGAGTTTTCAAGCAATGATATTTTTAATGCCACCAAGCACATGATGAGCTGTGGGCATGTACGGAGATCTTTTTGTCATCTCTGACGTTTTCTGAGTAAAGCTAAGAGAGATCTCAGTAATTTGAGCCCTCTCTCTGGGCTTCTTCCTTCAGTGAGCAAGTGCTGCTGTCCTGTTCCCACACTCAGGGGGGAAGTAGGCCATCTCCCTTCCCTGGGAGCCCAGAGGCAGCAGCAGCCGCAGCAGCTCTAACAAGAGGCCTATGTGGCACCGAGAGGGAAGGGGCAAGGACCCATGGCTAGCCCCCCTCCACACTTACCCTGTTTGATTCAATCATGCCCGTCCTGGCGTGGAATTTGACCGTTTTTAACCTGGCCCGCTCTTTTTTCTCCACTCTGCATTGGAAATGAAGAGACAAGGTCAGACTTTTTGTTCCTCAGGGGCCAAACGAAATGAGTCGGGATTGTGCGCAATGTTGCCAGATTATGCGAGGGAAGTAAGCAACCAGGTCGATGAAATCAAGCCCAAATGAAACGACTAATAGGCCACATGAGCACTTTAAACTTATATACTGTTCATCGGCTATTTGAAAATAGTCGATCTACAAGATCGTCTATTTTCAAAAAATCTTGGAATGTTTTTGAAACATTGTACATGTAAACTGGTATGGGGGTCCCCGAGACAAAATATTTTCAGATGGGGGTCTGTGGCCAAACACATTAAAAGCGCAACACATATTTACAAGAGACTTTACAGAAAAAGTCTCTTGTAAAAAAGTTGCTTATAATAAGCAGACATGGCAACACTGGATTGTGTGTGCACACTGTGACAGTCAGGAATAGCGTTAGCATAATGTGCCCCCGACACCTGCCCCACCTCCCCCCCAGCCCTGTGGCGTTTTGATGCACGAGGGGTGTCCAGGATTGGGTCGTACCGTTTCTTGCTTGGAATGACCCCGATCTGCTCGCTCTCGCCATGAGGCGTGACAAGCCTCGCCTGCCACCACTCGTCGTCCGAGGCGTTTATGACGTGTAGGATGTCGCCGTAGGAGAAGCTCAGGCCTTGGCTGGGCAGGCAGCTGTCTCTGGTCCGGTCGTAGTCAAACAAAGCCCTGCACACAGACAAGCAACAAGTCCACAAGGTTATCAATATGCCGTCTCAGGTCATATGGCATGCTGCAACCACGTGCCTGTGAGGCGTCCTATGTGACATATAAAAATGCTGTTACTAGAGACAGTGCGTTCTTTGTCGTAAAAAAATGTTATCCTCACTGTAAACACGGGTAGTCTGTCTGCATGTGCCACTGCCACCACCTTGTCAGACAGGAAAACCCACAACATTTTTACACTGTATTAATACCTGCTTTACAGGTTCCGCCGTCCTCTGACCTACCAGCCCATATCTACAGGCCATGCATATTATACGATCCAATGGAAACCTCTTTGGGGGGTGCCAAAAATTCCTCTATCCAGGAAAAACCTTGACCACTAGGAGGGGGATACCGCAGGCAAAGTGCGTTTTCTCCTATGGCTACACACAAAGACTTAAACGGCAGCCGAGTGAGCCGTGCTCCTGAATATAACATAAGATGCCATTTGGTGGAAGCTTTCATCCAAAGTGTCTTGCAGAAAGAATTCAGTGCATTTTTAACATTGGCAGCCTGAGTGAGAATCAGAGCAAGGCGTAACGCTGCTAGTGCCACAAAACAGAGCTTCTGAGCTACACAGTGTGGGAGAATAAGCATGGGTTACATGCGTGCACGGGCGTGCACGGGTGTGTGTGTGTGTGTGTTCTCTGTGCACACACCTTAGAGGCTTAACGCCTCCGCATTCCTGAGGATGGGCCGGGAGGAGGACATGGCAGCCGCCAGCTAACTAGACCACTTTTTTCCTGCATAACTGTGGGCTTAGTCACCCACACAGGAGCAGGCTAGGCACCGCAAGTCTCACAGCAGCTAGACCATAAGAAGGCCACTCCCCTAAGCCTATAGGAAATTGAGTTACACACTTACTATACGCTCCTATGTCGTTGCTGTCGGGCAGAAACCTCCTAGCTCCATATTTGAACTTTTTGTGTTTTTTTGGTAAATTAACGCCCTACTTGATCATACTACAGCGTCACACAAAAGCATCAAAAGTACCAGATCTGCAAGCCCGAAATGGTTTTGAGCTTGTAGATCTGCTACTGTTGCTACCTTGAATCCTGAAAAGTAGCAGTTTTGGACATATGAGGTTTCCACCCAACAGAGACGATACAATCCTTCTGATATACATTTATTGCGGTTCACTGGTTGACAAGACGTATCGCATCCGCATGAAGTTAAAAGTGCAATTGATCTCTGCCCCAAACGGGCTTTTCGTTATAGCTCAACGGTAGAAGCTTCAGCACTCACACGGGGCCCTGGGTTTGAGGAAGTAAAGTACATCCTTTAGCTAGAAATACACTGTGTGAAGCACTTGGGTCTATGGAGTTATATCACAAGTTAATCTTTTTCACCCTTGACCCTCCATGGTCCTTTCGTGACTGATTTCATCTGAGCAGTGGGGAGCCACCTGTTGTAAATCAGCTTCCATTCAGTCTGGCAAGCAGCCCAAAGTGAGATAACATGGAGCCAAAGGTTATGCATTATATAAAGTGGGCTCTTTCTTGAGTGTCATCAAAACAACAATCCAATGGATGGGACAGGAAACACTTGTTCATCAACTTCTTTGACAATGACGCAACTCAAGTGTCAACCAGCTAAATCGCCTATTATTACCCTGTAAACTAAGGTACAAAACCAGTAGAATATCGGCCTTGCATCAAGTCAAGTAACATACATATCACATACTATTTGTGCAATGGGGCCTGGTTGTGAAGGCAAGTGCTTAAAGTCCTTTTTTATTTATTTACAGAATTACAAGCATATGGGGCTTTACTTAAGCCGGGCATTTATAAGAACAACAATACGCAAATGCGAATTAGTCTGGAACCTCCGAGTTAGTTTTTGATTTCCAACGGGCACAGACCAAAATGCCTCTGGACACAATTGGATGGACCTATAAATAGGCTTGGGAGATCCTTGCTATTTTCATATCATGATTCATCACCATTAAAAATCAATAACACACCCTCTGATCACCAGGGGGCGGTGGGAGTAGGAGAGTGGGTGGTGTTATATATGGTAAAGATTTACAATGCACAAGGTTAGAGGAATTATGGTAATTGGAGTTGTTTTGAGATGGAGTTGGACCTGAGGCTTGAGATTTATTTGAAATTTGGAGTTTATTTGTTATTGAGAAAGTCTAAAAAACAAAAGACAATTTACTGATGTAAATAATCGTCGTTGTGATGTAAGGGGGAGTTACATCACAGCACGTGGATGATCTTCCAAGTGTCTAAGAAAAACATAACCACTTGTATTGGGAACATTAAAGGTTTTACCCTGGCGCATATGGTGACAGATTCAAATGATCGATTTAATAACAATGTCTCCTCTACTCAAACAGCAGCTCCCTTTTAAAAGTCAGGTGTCTGTGCTTGGTGTAACAACATCACAGCATCATTTTACATTTAACATTATTTATTTTATCTTTAATCACTATCCAAATCACATCCATATGTAGCCGCAAGCAACTCTTAGATCCTATTTTTTAATATCTGGAATCTAGAGTTGCAATAGCAACCCTTGACAGCCCATACATCCAAACATAAAAGTCCTATGATCTGATTGTAATAAACAACGTTAAAACTCACCAACATTGCAGCTGTACGGAAAGCTTGAATTATCCTCTTTCTATCTGCAAAGTGTTTGTTTCATAAACATCCACCATAGACATGTTATGAGCTGTCAATAAATTCCATGCCGGATTGCCGGTGATTCTTTTTCTAAGTGTTGGAGTTTGGAAGCGCTCGTGGGACATCAATCAACGGTCCTGGGTACCACCCGTTTCGAAATAACACATAATACAGCAGGCCGTTGCATAATGCATTAGTGAAAACGAGTGCTTCCAAACTCCAACACCAATATAACTATGGAGATAGAATAAGGATAATTGAAGCTTTCCATACAGCTGCAATGTTGGTGAGTTTAACATAGTTTAATACAATCAGACAGGACTTTTCTTTTTGGAACACAGAGCAACTTTTGTGTGAGCAGGCATATTATGGAGTACAAAGATGAAAAACGAATATCTCTGCCCTCCTTGTTACTCACACCGCTCCACCAGAACCATTTCTAAATGCAGATTCTGGATATTTTTATAACATCACTTAGCTCTGATAGTATATTAGTCCTCTGACCTACCAGCCCATGTCTACAGGCCATGCATATACTACGATCCAGTGGAAACCTCTTTGGGGGGTGCCAAAAATTCCTCTATCCAGGAAAAACCTTGACCGCTAGAAGGGGATACCTTGGGCAAAGTGTGTTTTCTCCTATGGCTACACACAAAGACTTAAAAAGCAGCTGAGTGAGCTGTGCTGCTGAGCATTTGACGTTTCGAGCCAATGTTCTTCTTCAAACTCAAGACACAGTCTGAAGAAGAACATGGGCTCGAAACGTCCCTTCGTGTTTATCTCTTGGAGTTAAAACAAAGTAAAAAAAATACATTATAGAGATAATATGATACTGTAGAGCTAAGTTACAGTAATTTGAGTTAATTTTTGCTTCAGTTTGTCGAAACGAGCTGGGTGGTTGTAACAGAGATGCGTAATGTGTTGGTACCCGGACATATTGCTGAGGTCCCTAAGGTCCCTTATGGAGGTCCCTAACTGAACAGGAGCCTGGTTCCCAGGCTAACTTTATTTGTTATGAGAGGGAGGTTTATTCGACCATGGAGCTCAGCCCTTGATGAGGTGTGTGTGTACGTGTTTTGAGGGATGTGTTCGGTCTGTACCTGACATAGAGGGAGCGCTTCTCGCTGGTACGCAGGGAGCCCGATCCCGAGCTCATGCTGCTGTTCATCATCTGCTCCCTCAGGTCGTGGATCTTGGACTCAAAGCGGCTATACTCTGCACAGACACAAAGCACATAACAAAACACGGGATCAGCCACAGCATGCATCGAAGTGCACACACAATATAATCCCAGTTTCAATATTGTTTTTTAGATATACGCCCAGGCATGAAGTAAGCTGCTGGCTATTTTGAATACATAGGTAAATATTTTTGGGGAGGGGTGACCATGTTCACTTGTCCTTTCCTAGCCATCATCAAAGGAGGTCTCTGTACGCCGGTGAGCCAGCGCTAGAGAAGGTTCAGCGGCTCCTTTCAGCCTGATTAATGACCCTGGGACCAGATGGAGGTTTATCACAGATCTGCCCTCACACATCCAGTAATATCTCATGTCAGGTAATTAATTATGCAGATTAATTAAGTTCAACATGGACTCTTTAGCGTGGTTGAGGCGGTGTGGCAGTGGGGGGCCTCCAACAAGTTTGAATGGATGACCATTTGTCATGGCTGTGTAAATCCAGTTGCTGCTGGGAGCTGAGGGATGATATATGAATCCACCTGGGCCTCCTCATTAAGAATGCACTCATTAGCCGGCTGTGTGCTGCTCTGTGGCCGCGCTGCTAGAACAAGCTAGGCAACCAACCCATACAAGTAGACGCCACGGCTAGAAAAACAAGCCACCCAACAGACTGAGCTAGAAAAGCAAGTACGCTAGCTGCTGCTCATGTGAGCAAACAAAAGAAGACAGGATCACACGATGGGGCCAATAGCAAAAATAAGTATCTAGAATTTTAAGTAAATATAATAATTAGCGCAACAACTATCTTTAATTTTCTTAGCGATTACTCAATCGATTACTTTTTAGGTGCATCAAATAATCGAGAAGCGTGTTTTTTTATTATTCTAAATATTTTTTTAGAATCAACTAAATTGATTAGTCTGATTAACCTCTCAAGCCCAACTTCATATAATGTGACCGGTTGTGAGCTTTTAATTTCCTTTTTTTATTGATTACTTTTTATAATTGATCAAATTGATTACCGTTGCACTCCTAAAATACATTGATTTCCTTCTTCCCTCTGTGTCACAGAGCAACTAGTGACTAAGCCATTTTGTTGCTGTCGGGCAGAAACCTCTCCATTTTCTAAATTAATGCCCTACTTGATCATACTACAGCGTCACACATATTAAGTATTAAAAGTAGTACTTCTGCTACTTTTGCTATTTTTGAATTTGAATCCTGAGAAGTAACAGTTTTGGACATATGAGGATTCTCTTTCCACCCGACGAGACGATATATCATCCGACCAGTCATTATAGCTTGATTACCTATTGTGATATCTTTAATTATCATATAATGAGTCTATAAAACAGAACCAATCTTCGAGAATATCACATACATTTACAACGTCTCTTTCTGCTGCCAACTTAAAAAGCCTTGGGATGCCTCCTACCTTACGGTTTAATCATCCACGGCTGGCAATACTTTCCCATTCCAACATGAAAAGCAGAGATCAAAGTCCAGGTTCTGACACAAAGTGCACAAGTAGTAGCCTTGAAAATATAAACAACCATGCCTACAATGATTACTTAGCCGAGGTTATGCAGAATTCCCCCCCCCCAGAAAATGCTGGGTCAGGTGTGAAAACAGGCTTCAAACGACCCCCCCCCTTGGTCTGCCGACCCCCTGGCCGAAACGAAACCCAACAGCGTGGACTGAAAGCAAACAGAAAAGAAACCACACCTCAGGCAGGCACTGCACTGGTCTCCACGCCCTGCTAACCTGCTGTAAGGGGTTAACAATACAGCCCGAGTGACACAGCAGCAAGGTGAGGTAACACGACACCACCACCTGACGGCCGGTAACCCGGGGCAACGTCCCGGCGCTATCAGGAGCAGCAGGTACACTGCATGCGGAAGCAGCCACAGAGACTGCAGACTGCTAGGTCCACTGGGTCTCACACACAGGAGGAAGGGGAGAATGGAGGAGCACTAGCCCATTCAACCCTGGAACACATCTGTGTCATTTTAGATTTCTTGGGCAATTTTAGCAAATCTTTGAATATATATATTTTTTCAAGCGAACATATTTACCTCTTTACTTCTGTTTGGATTCTAAATCCAAACAGTTTTTTGAAAAAACGTACGTTGCGATGTCAGTGGTGCTCAAACTTTTTCATGTCAAGGACCCCCAAAATTATATGTTTTTGGCCGCCGACCCCCATCAAAATATGTTCTTCCAAGGGACTCCCTGAAGCAAAGATTTGAGTTAAAAATTCTGTATCAAAAAAATATATGTATCCAAAGATTTGCACAAAATGTTCAAGATTTTTCAAAAACAGCAGATATACAAGCTCGTAGCGCGGCACTCAGCGCCGCTCTATGAGCTTGTAGATCTGCTATTTTTGAATAGCCACGGTATAAAATAATGGTTATGGCTCAAATCTAAAATGACACAAAGATGCGTTCCCGGAGTTAATGGGTTAGAGGAAGCAAATAGTGAAAGGAGGGGCTGAGGGAGAAGACAAAGCCAAAGCTAAATGAAGAGAGAGACAGCTCAATGTCCTGCTTCACAATAGCAACAATTGTTGGCTCCGAGCGGTGGGTGGTGAGACAGTGGTGTAAAGTAGCACAGGTGGCATAGCTCAAAAGCTTCCCCGGGCTCACATTCCTTGGGGCCTGGAGAGAGACCCCCATAGCGCAGATCCCAAGTGCTCTTGTCTAAAAGCAGTCTAGAGAGAGACTGCAAGAGCAGGAAGACCACCCTACTACAGACCCCCCTTCCAGCTGTTGGTCTCTACAGGAGCACATGGAACAAGAGTCAAACAAACAGCTGTAGTGGGCCATCAGCAGTCGGGCCCCGGCTCGCGTCGGGATTTGGGTGGAACCCGATACGTGGGGGAGCCCTGAATCCAAGTCATAACAGAGGAACAAGCAGTCCTCAGATCACTGACAGTCAGACACACATGCTTACAGCGCTGGGCGTCAATCACCCAAGTGCAACACGCTCATTTTGAGATGAGAGGAAGACAGTGTGGAGAGGAGGCTAGCCTATATTATTTGGAGGGACCCACAGGAAAGATGAAGAGGAAGACTGAATAGAAACTGGGTCATTACTATACAACACACTTTGCCACTGCTTGTCCTCATTAGTTGTGCTGTTGTGCGGCATTTCATTTTCTTATTTTAGGGGTTCGTCTCGTCGCTTCCATCGTGATCCAGGTTATGCAACGCAGCAGGATGTACAAGTAACACGAGAATGTGTTATGTTCTGGAGCTTCAGCCCTGGAGACCAAAACAGTGTTGGAAACGGTTTGACACTTAACTTAGCGTTTGTTTGCGTCCTGGAGCGAGGCTATATTCTTCCACTAGCGCATTTCCTAGGAAGTGCTGTTCTGCTGAATTCTGCTGTTTAAAATCCAATTCCGAAGCTATGGTCTCATATAAATACATATTATCCATGTTTTGACACGTGCAATTTCCTAATTTCAATATAGAATCTTACATTAACTAGTGTCAACTTCCTCACCAAGCATAATATTCAAAGTACTGTTTCTGATCAACTGCGCCAGCGAACCCATGATGGCATTTATATTTTCAACGACCCCTAGTTTCACACCGTGATGCAGGTGTTTTTGAACTTGGGCAACTGCCTGCACACTTCCAAACAACATGCATATTTTTTATTTATGCATTTATATGAGACCATCGCTTTGGAATTCAATTTTAACCCATTCAATCCGGGAACGCATCTCTGTCTTTTTAAGATTTCATTGGCTATTCAAAAATAGCATATATACAAGCACAGAGTGCCGCGCTATGAGTTTGTAGATCTGCTATTATTTTTTTTATCGTGAACATTTGTGCAAATCTTTGAATATATTAATTTTTTAAGCGAACAATTGTAATTCAAATCTTTGCTTCTTCGCTTAAAAAAATATATATTCAAAAGATTTTCACAAATTTTCAAAAATAGCAGATCTACAAGCTCATAGCGTGACACTATGAGCTTGTAGATCTGCTATTTTTGAAAAGAAGTCAAAGAAATCTAAAATGACATGCGTTCCCGGATTGAATTGGGTTAAGCAGTGGAATGGCACTTCCTGGGTAATCTGCTAATGGAAGAATATAGGCTCACTCACTCCAGGACCCAAAAATGTAAGTGTCAAACTAAAATGTGTGCAGCGGGCGGGCATTGGTCAGTCGTGTGCATTTAGCGCGGCTGCTGGAGGTCTGAGGTTTCCTCCGATGGGCCCCTCCTTCGCTACCCTAAATGCGAAAGGTCTACTGTAATTACACTCCCTAAGAGTAGGACTGGGGAACATGTGGATGCGGCCATGCTCCCCTTGTTTCCATTCATTCCCAGCTCATTCTGAGACTTGAGTAAAAAAAAAAAAGATTTGGTGATGCTCCAGTGAGCTAATGAGGGACGGGGAGGGCTTCCTGCTGTATCCTATGTGCTTCAACTGTGGCTTCATGTAGTGTTCAGTGCTGGCCTTTCTTCAGAGGTCTGTGGACGGCTGGGCCCCGGGCCCCAGAGAGTACTCCAGGCAGCTTGCCCGCCACCCGGCATGAAGAAAAAAGCGCTAAACACTTCACTTCCTCCTTGACTGACTGGCCTCGACTATAGCACGCTGGGGTCTCTCCCAGTGGTGTAAAAAGTACTAACATTTTTTACTTAAGTAAAAGTAGCAATACCACAATATAAAAATACTCTGTTACAAGTCCAAAGGCCTGTGTTCAAAATGTTACTTGAGTAAAAGTACAAAAGTATTGGCATCAAAATATTCTTGAAGTACCACAAGCAAAAGTACTAAAATGTTTGAAAATCTATCTATCTATCTACAAGCACGACACGTTGTGAGCTTGTAGATAGGCTATTTTCAAGTAGCCTAGGTATAAAATAGGGCTAAAGTGGTTAATGTATGTTTTATAATATAATGATTTATATCTGCAAAGTAACTAAAGTTTTCAAATAATTGTAGTTGAGTAAAAGTACAATATTTGCCTCTGAGATTTAGTGGAGTAGAAGTAAAAGAATAGAGAATTGGAAATACTCCAGTAAAGTAAAAGTACCTCAAAACTGTACTTAAGTACAGTACTTGAGTAAATGTACTTAGTTACTTTACACCACTGCTGGCCTCTATAGCACGCTGGGGTCTCTCTCCCGCTCCAAAGCCGGCAAAAGACGTGTGTCACACAAGCGCGCAGTGTGCCAGCAGAGTTATTGGCTACAGATCTTAAGAACATCAGTGGGGATGCAGGAAGTCAATCATTTGCCAGTAGTACTCATCTGACTCATCTGTTTAAACTGGTTAAGTATTGTCAGCTCACACAACACACAACCACATCGGAGTGTCCTTCACTGTCCTACAAAGGAGGCACAGTGCTGTTGGAAGCCCGATTTGGTGCAAAAACAATGAGTCCTTTCAACCAAAACACAAATATTCAAGATGTTGCTTGTTTAGTGGTGGCTTTTAAGACTACATGAGTGAACTTAGATAAGAAAGCAGCATTACATTCAACATTGATAATAACTTTTGCAGGTGCACAGAGAGAACATAAAAGTATTTTCTTGCAATATTAGGGATTTTGACAGGGATCTGTTTTCTTACACAAGATTCGCCTCAGTGAGCCCATTTTGTTTCCTGTCCATTTATATGACATTGGAGAATTATTGGAAATGTTCTAAGGTTTATGTTTTATTGAAAGCATGAGGAAATCTTAGGAGGGTCTTGCTGCAACCTAAGTCTCCCACATTCCTCTCGTAGTCCAACCTGAGAACACAGCCTAGACATAAATCTCATAATATCCTCCTCATTGTTGTTGTAACATGCTGCTGCAGAAGCCCAAATCCATGCACGTGAGAAGCTTCAAAGCCACTCGACAAACCGAGTAAAACTGTAAATGACAAGATGAATATCCATTAACAGACAGCCCATATATCTGCAGTGGGTTGTGTGAGACGTTTCTTGACAGTAGTGCCCGCATGTAGGATTACCGTTGGGCCTATATCATAACTCACTGGTTCTCAGTGTGGTGTTCGGGGACCCCCAGTGGTCCTTGGGGAGGTTCCACTTCCAGGGGGGTCCCTAGCTAAATGATTGATACTTAAGAAACCAAATGGACCCTTTTATGGGTCTATAGCTCTGATAGTGTACACACTACAAACTGAACCAAATGGACCCTAAGAGGTTCACCCATAAAAAAGGTCCATTTGGTTCCATTTGTACCTAACACCCTACAAGCTCACAACAACGAGTTGCGTTGTGAGCTTGTAGATCTGCTATTTTTGGTGACTTGATTTGTGTAGAGTGAGATAAGAGCGTACCAAATGCGCTCTTTACAGGTCCGTTTTATCAAGTATTGAGGGTTATAACTTAAGTGGTACTGAATTTGTTTGACAGAGGACAACAGAGGTCAAATCTCCCCTATACGATTATTGAGTGTTTTTTTTTGTCACGGATAAACGATAACAAAGATATTATTGTCCCATCCCTAACTGACATAGCCAGCTTTATGACTGGAAAACTTGAAAGGCTTAAACGAAGCCAGGAACTCTGGTACAGTACTCTTGAAATGTTACACCACTGAACAATTGAGTTCACACTGGTGATGTCAGTGTCTCCACAACCGCAGAGCTGATATGACAACACACACCTGTCTGACCACACCTCGTAGAGAGAGACAGAAAACGCCTGTGTGTCCAATGCACACAATGGGGACCAAAGCTAGCCTTGGATCAAGACTATCATAGATCATAGATAGTATTTGATCGATTTTGACTTTTGCATATCTATCATAGATACGAAAGTAAAAGTCAAGACTCGATAAAATACATATTATGATGGTCTTGCTCCAAGACTAGACCAAAGCTAACATCGAGCCAGTTTTGACTCCAGTAGTGACCAGGAATACTGTTCCACCCATACTGCACTGTTAAAAATGTGAATTTATGAATGAAGCATGAACCATTGACATGTTCTCTTGAAACTAAACATGAACACGCCTGTCGAACGAGATACATAGGCTATAACAGCCAGCCAGCCTGCGGCCAGTCAGTCAGTATTCGTTAAAGTAGTCAGTGATTAACTTCTTAGCGATTTAATAACGTGATATTTGTCCCCCAAAAAACGTGGTGCTGCTGCGACACCAGTGTCCAAGTTCTACCGTGATCTTATAACGGCTCGAAAAGCTGCAGCTAAGAATAGCAGCGACCTAGTAGCTCACGGTACAGTAGCTGAGCAGCTAATCCCACAAACTTGTTCTACAATGGTAGGTACAACGGCCTGTATACCTGTCTGCCACAACGGTGCCATATCCATTACCACCAGTGGTGGAAGAAGTAGCCTACTCTCACGTTTCACTTAAGTAAAAGTCCGGAATTCAAAAATGTATTGGCATCAAAATGTACTTAAAAGTACCATGAGTAAAAGTACTCATTGTGCAGAATGTCCCATTTCACAAGTCTTCGAAATGTATACAATGCGTCGCATATCGGCTATTTTCAAATGGCCTAAATGTATATAGGGCTGAAGTGGGTAATGTACGTAACTAAAGTTTTCAAATAATTGTAGTGGAGTAAAAAAGTACAACATTTGCCTCTGACATGAAGTGGAGTAGAAGTAAAAGTACAGAAATACTCCAGTATAGTAAAATATACCTCAAAATTGTACTTCTTTAAGTACAGTACTCGAGTAAATGTACTTAGTTACTTTACACCACTGCACCGAAACGCCTGTGTACCTGCTGCCACAACGGTGCCATATTTACCAGTAACCACCTCAAACAACAGTCTTTTCCTCCCACTTGTGAGTGTGTCGAGAGGGGTCCGCCTGCCCTAGTAGTGCCCTGTCCCGGGGGGTCCGCGGGGGGGACCTTATTATTGGGGGTCCGCGGGGGGACCTTATTATTGGTGTCTCACCTCGGGGTTCAGTGTGTAATATGTCCTTCTGGTGGGTTGTTTCTTCACCCAGCCATTAGGGAATTCATGCGGCTTCTAAGCTGCTGCTCCTCTGCTGTTTGTATTCACACACACAGGCCCATCCCCCATTCATTGGGTTTAAATAAGTAGTACAACAAGCGAGGAGAGAAGAAGTTGGAAGGAGAAGGAGGTCCCGTCCGTGTGTTTCGCTACCCTTTCTCTCGCCTCTATCCGTTTCTTTTAATACGAAAGTTCCTTCGCAATGAATAAATGATGCAGGCGGTATTCCATTCCACTCTCTCTCCCTCTCTCTCTCTCTCTCTCTCTCCGTTGGACTTGTTTCCTCTTTCCTCGCCTTGTTCCGTGTGCCTGACGCTGTGTAGTGTGCACAGTCCGTCCCAGCGTTGCCAGATTAGCGGGATAAATAAGCAACCATGTCTAGGAAATTAGCACTTTGCATCGGATATTTGAAAATTGCCGATCTACAAGCTCACATGTGATATTGTAGAAAGATCTGATATATATATATAAAAAAGTGAAACATTTAGATTTTTTTTTATTATTTTTTTTACATTTTAACAAATCTGACAAAATATTTTCAGATGGGCGGTCCCCATGGGCAAATACGTACATACTAATTTGTCGGGTCCTTGATTTGAAAAGGTTTGAGAGAGAACCAGTGGTTTAAACAACATTAGGAAGCAAGCCCAAATAAGCAACTACACTTTAGAAACAAGCCACACACAAAAAAAAACGCAACCCGCAACTACCAAAATGTTACAAGCAACTTTAGAGAAAAACAAGTCCAAAGTCGCTTATAATAAGCAGGCTTGGCAACACTGGTCAGTCCGCTGACAGAAGCTTGGAAACGGGGCAAGAGGAGGAGGAGGAGGGGGAGGAGGAGGAGGAGGAGGGGGAGGAGGGGGACAGCAGCAGAGCTTCATTGGCCCGCCTTGTCGCGCGCCGAAAATAGCCGATCTACAAGTTCACTGCAGTGCAGATCGGCTATTTTTGGGCTAATAACGCAAAGAAGTGGCGCCCCTGAATCTGAATAGTCCTCCTTTTTTACAGTAAGCCTTATGGGCTTACTGTAAAAAAGTCTTTAAGAAAAAGAAAAAGGAGGGCTACATGAAGCACTGTCCTCATTTGCAGTCCACAGGGTGCAACTGTTGTTACACGAATCAAGCTATAGCTTTAAGAACAATATAATTTATTATTAACAATATAAATTATATTTTCATTTGTCAATAGTTATTTATTGTCATGGAACATTTTGTTGAAGACCTATTTTTTTGGTTTGTGACAATACCAGGGGCTTGATTATAAATCGGTAAAATCAGGCAAAAATAAGAATTAAATAACATAACCCTAACCTAACCCTAAAAGCGAAATAAACCAAAAAACGGGAAAAAAGTAACAAAATCCGCCCAAAAAACGCCTATTCTAGTGTTCTGGCTACGCCACTGGACAATACACTTAGAAATTATAAATTATAAGAAAAGGCAAGAATCCGAATTAACATCACCATGTTGATCCTCAAACCACTTGATTTTTACACAGGACCCCAATGGAAACAAGCCATAGTGCTTTCTTGGGTTTAATCCTTTATAGAACTGTACGATCTGTGCTTTTTATGCAAACTGTTAATAAAGTATTCAATCAATCAATCAAAATTGCTTTGTTTCCAAAGAATGATAAAGAAAATGATAAAAGGCCTTCCTTGGTTACAAAGGAGACTTTGATTTTGAACTGCAAACAATGGATAAGTCCATTGTTCTGTGTTTTTATATTAAACTAATAATAATATTACTAGTTATTGTGTGTGTGGAGTGAGTGGGAGTAGGGTAGGCCTGTCACAATTATTACATAATCGCAGGTAATCGTAATTATTCGAGATAATCGCAATTATTATTTTCGTAATCGTCATAATAATTTCCATGTTGAGAAATGTTCATATATTTTCAAACATTTTCAAAAATAGCCGATCGACAAGCTAAAAACGCTTTAGTAGATCTGCTATTTCCAATATTTCCACGTTTTTTTTTTTCAAGTATAAAGTTATTAAATATGTAAGTTATTTGTCATAGCTGCCCTGTGCAACTTAAGTTCACAAAGCCTAAAAGCCAAACAGAAATGTAATATCTATTCATAATGTTCCAATGTTCAAGACAGAAACACAATTAAATCATTAATCGCAATTATTTGAGCGACAATTAATCGTCAAGTAAAATGTCATAATGGCGACAGCCCTAGAGGAGGGGTGCTCCCGATATATTATAACTCTATGTGTGCTCCTCAAGCCCCCAGAGCCACGGTAGAATAGTGAAGCGGCCGTCGCCTGGTGGTGATTGATTGATTGAAATACTTTATTTAGAAAGACATGGAAACAGTACATGGAAGTACAATTCATGATACAAGGTCCTCTAAACTGGATCGCCCATAAAAGCACAATGGCTAATTTAAAATGAAATCCCCACGCACTCAAATCATGATGACATTTAAGAAAACAGACAGATATACACTACTATGCAGAACGTCATACAATCAGCTTACAGGTTACTGTACTGGTATGAAAGAAATATGTACAATAAACAGTTCGAGGAGGGGGGGAGGTTAGGTTAAGACTTTGACAGGGGCCAGTTTGGAATTGCAGCCTCCTGAAGGTGTATCAAATCTGGGATTGCGATACTTCCACATTTAAAACACCACTGCGCATGCTTCTACCTTGTGCGCCTGCTCGGTGCTCAAGACGAGCGTTGAGCATTCTTCCGGGTGCTTCAAACGCCAGTGAGCAACTTTCATTGACATGAATAGCTGGGCATAAATTATAACTCTATGGTGCTCCTACCTTCAGGCCGGTACTGGGCGATAATGGTGACAGTCTGTCCAGCCCTCTTCAGTGCTGCGGCTGCCTGCTCATGGGTGGCGTTCCGCAGGTTGACCCCGTTCACCTGAATCAAACCATGCAGACATAATCCCCCATAAATAATTATATGTATAATAATATGACAGTGTGTTGCACACTGAATACCTGTCTACCTGCTGTGCTTCAGTGCTCGCGTTCACTGTTGCAATAAAGTGTCATAAATGTCAGACTGATTTATCTTTTCTTTTCTTTTTTCCATCCTTTTTTTTTTATACCTGTCATTTACTGAAAGAAATACAGTACTGTACAATGAATATCAATATTATCCAGATTCCAGACTATGTCTGGATAAAAAACCCAGATGAAAGTCTGATTTGTTTATGGAGATCCGCAGAGGAAATAGGCTGTCTGTCATGACCACTGGATCTCCAGTTGGAAGGTTAATTTAAGTAAGGAGAGATAAAGACTCTCATGTACATGATGAAGAAACTTGCGACAAAAAAAAGCCTAGATGCAAGTCATATCAGTGGGTGCGCTGAGCACCTGCATGCTCTACAAAGGTACTTATCTTTCATCATGGAAATGTCAGCGTCTGTCATAACCTATACTATGTTTATACTATACTTAAATTTAAAAAATAATTGGCTGACCTTAACTGCTAATTAAATATCATTCTCTGATTCTGTCAACTGTTCTTGTTTTATCACAATACGGCACCATGCTAGGTGTCAATTTCAGTGAATCTTTGGAGTCCAATTTGTCAGTCATCTGCTTAAAATACCAATCTGCAATTACATTATGATAACACAACATCCCCCAACTCAGTTTTCTGAAGACACTTAAAAGGATTTACTGACCTTTTCAAGTAAGGTATGTGTCACAGTTAAAGGTTTCCATGTATTTAGTGGCTGCAGAATGTTTGCTTACATTAGCAGTATTTGTACAACATTGAAGTGATGCAGACCTGAGTATCAAGTTATGTTGGATTCTGAAGATTGCCAGAAGCCCATTTTCCATGTCATAAATCAAACTTGCACAGAATTTACAAGTTAAGGAGCTAAGTTTGTATGACGATATAGTTTAAATATTTATTAGGGCTTTAAAATCTATTACCACTGCTCTAATAGTGGTGGCCGGTTAAGGCCCCCACACACCGGCCCGACTTCATAAGTGTTCATAAGTGTTGGAAAGCGTCTGTGGCCCAAAAGTGTAGACCATTGGTTCTCAAAGTGGGGTCCGGGGACCGTGGGGGGGTACCAGGAGGTCCCCCGCAAAATGAGTTAATATAGCGTTTTAACCACTTTAACCATATTTATACTTTGGCTATATTAGAAAATAACAGATATACAAGTGCGGCACCGAGTGCCGCACTATGAGCTCGTAGATCTGCTATTTTTGACACAAAATATTTTTGAGATGGGGGGGGGGGGGGGGGGGGAGGTCCGCAGACATGAAAAAGTTTGAGAACCACTGGTGTAGACAGTGCGTACTCAGTCGTGTGTAAGTCAGTATAGCCTTGTGTCTATGTCCCGTAAGCCCCCTGTTGTGCAGTGGTCATATTAGTATTTTGCAATGACTTGCTGTGAATTCATGTGAATGTACCATATCAGTGCTTTAAGACATTCAATGGAAACGCTAACCCCATCCCCATCCCTCACACCTCCTCCCTCTCCTGTTCCTTTCTTGTACTTTAATATGCTTGAACTGTTCCTACCTAAGATGCTGTATATAGAAGATAGTGTGAAGTTGTTTACATAAAGTAACGTAATCTGATTTCCCAGCAATTCTCGCATAAAAACGGGAAGTTTTACTCTTATGTACCTGTACACAAGATAACGATAAAGCACAACCTTGAACCTTGAATGTAGAGGCTCAAACTGGGTGGAAACATTTCAGAGAATCAAAAAATGTATGCATTCGAGAACCAATGCATTGAGGGCGGTCCTTCATATTGGCACAGTATCAGGACTGGTTTCCAAAGGCGTAGGTTTGTTAGCAGAGGTTTTCTCCACTGTCCTCCTAGCCCCTACATTGACTTTAGATTTCCCCAGACATATTGGGTTGGCGGAGATCTCGGCTACTGGCTACTACACGAGACTATTCATCTGTGCACTCCCTCACACAACAAGTCATGATCAGTGAGTAATTGCGGTTAAATTGGTGGGCGAAGATGAGCTAAATCACAGACCGAGAGGATCCGGTCGCCCCTCCGCAGCTCGCCACTCAGGTCTGCTGGTCCTCCTGCCAGGATGAAGGAGACGAAGATACCCTCTCCGTCCTCGCCGCCGACAATGTTGAAGCCCAGGCCTGTGGAGCCCTTGTGCAGCAGCACCTTCCGTGGCTCCCTGCCAAACAGAGCAACGGCATCAGGGCGCGGGGCAGGACTGTGAGCACAGGAGAGGGAGAGGACAAGAGAGAGACGTAGCCAAAAAGAGAGAGAGAGAGAGAGAGAAAAGGGAAGGAAACAGATACAGATACAGATATATTTTAGGAAAATAAACAACTATCTTCTAGCTGTTCATCATGTTCATAATCCCAGTTTGTAGGGGTGTGTTCTAGTTAAACAGCCACATAACAGTAGGGTAACAGCTTTATACAGTGGAAGCCATTCTGTATACTGTATCTGGAAGTGAATCGTTTCCGATGACACATTAAAATGGCTACAATGCCACCATTCCCAAACAAAATGATTAAAATGTGAATTATACCTGTATTGGTATTGGCATTAATACCATATGTAATGTTCCTGTTAACTTACAGAAACACTTGTATCTGTCCATTTAGGGGAATTAAGGGTATTTTTTTTAATTGTATAACAGCATCCTGGTGGAAGGGACTGTGGCTCTGAAGCCTTGTATCCCATTGCTGCTGCCATTTGCCACATACAGTACCACCATCATCTGCAACAGCATCTGAGCGCAACTTGTCTCTTTGGGATCACCCACAGCAAGTTACTCAGCACACTCACAAAAGCAGGAATGAAATTGGTGACAAACTGAACCCTTTAACTGTTTGACCAAGAGAAAACAAAGACAACACAGTCGAGTGACTCAGAAGGACAGTATGCGGTCAGGATAGCATCTGGGTGGCGTGGGGTAAAGTAGTGGTTCTCAACCTGTGGGTGGGGCCCCTAGGGGGGTCCCCAAATGATTTTGGAGGGTCCTCAGATGATGTGCTTAATGTGCTACATTGTTTTCTCACTCAACAGTAAACAAACCAACATACAGTATAAGTGTATACAGAGTATCTGTCTGCACATTTCTAAAGTGTCAATTTAAGGACTTTTAAGACCTTTTTAATACCTCTTAAATGAAGAGGAGAATGCTACTGCGTGAAAAGTAACCAACAAACTACACTACTATGCCCAAATTGTCAAATTACCTAAGAAAGAGGCAAACTGTGAAAATAGCAGATCTACAAGCTCACAACACCTCGAAATGCGAGTCGTTGTGAGCTTGTAGATCTGCTATTTCCACAATATGTCTCTGTGGAACCGAGACAAAATGTAATGCCTCAACTCCTACAAAAATCTGTCAGAGTGGGGGGGTCAGTTCAAATATGATTATTTTGGGAGGTCGCGTCCTTAAAAGGTTGAGAACCACTGGGGTAAAGTTCCTGCCCACCACCGGGGGGAGAGACTAGGGTTGGAGAATCCTCCACGGTCCATCGGTCTTAAAGGCCGGTGCATTCCAACAACAAATACTATTGGCTGTGTTCACGGGTGGGCGATCTCAGCAGGAAGCGTATCGGGGAAGTTAAAGTGTGTTTCGAGATTTACGAGAAACTCCTCACTGTCAGGTGAAAAGAAGAGGCTGGTGATGTCAGGTGTCAGAGGAGACGCATTCCTGTCTCTTCACCCTCCCCAATAGGGGAAATATCTATATATGTTTTTATTATGCGTTTTATGCTTGCAAAACACAGTAGCCTAGTACTACAGGTAAATAATGTGAAGTTATTAGATGTTAATGTTTTTGTTTTATTTTCACTGGCCCCAGCGGGAAAGTGTCCACAAGGGCATAAGAGCGTTCTGCTGGCCCGGACGGTTAGGTACATCCGGGCCACTGGGCCATATTGGAGAAAAAAAAGGGAAAAAAAAGAAAATATGTTGTCAGAAGGTTTCCTCATCAGAGAGCTACCAGAAAAAAATATTGGGCACTTTTTATGTTGTATATTTCATTTACCAATTGTATTGGAGAAAGCTGGACACTTATGACATTATCCTCCCGATCTATCAGTCTGTCTGTCTATATCTGTCTGTCTGTCTATCTATCCATCCACAGATTCCACACACATATGTCCATAGACACAATGAGTGGCCTCATGCTTGAAGGGCTAATGGAAGCTCTGTTTTAGCTTTAGCCTCTATGACTCATCCTCCGACAGACTATTCAGACTCCTTTGGTTTTATGATGCTAGTGAGGTTTCACACAAATGCAAAAATATACTCTAGGAGGCCCTACAAAATGTGCAAACACACACACACAGACACACACACACACACACACACACACACACACACACACACACACACACACACACACACACACACACACACACACACACACACACACACACACACACACACACAAAGAGTTTAATGTATTGCTAAACTTCTGAGGACTTTCAACATGGCTAATGTTACATGATATATAACTTTAACCTAACTCTGCGTAAGTCCTAACCCTATAACCACCTCTTGAAAAGTGAGGACCAGCAAAGCGTATTTCTATCCTTATGAGGACATTTAGTTCTCACAAAGATAGCTGTATAAGTACACACACGCACACAAACACACACACACACACGCACACACACGCACACGCACACGCACACGTGCACACTTTACATACTCTCACGCACAGCCGCCACACTTAACAGAAAACGCAGCATGGTTCCCATTAGTGGTCTTCTCTTGCAGTACTCTGCCTGTGGTCTACAGGAACAATTCCTACTCAATCCCTAATGGCTGTGCTCTTAAGTTGCCGTTGAGACCATTTTCCCATCGATGGCAGCGCAGACAGCATTAATAGAACTTTGAGCATCATACTCATGACCACATTGGAAACAGCCCTGATCACTCCACTAAAGGCCCGTTCATAGTCCCTAGATGGGTCTAAAACGTGCGTCAGGGGGTGAGGGATTCCGTCCGTTCTTTACAGACGCATGCATAGTCGCTGACGTTAAATCCGTAGGAATTATAACGTTGGGCGTCGTACACCTATTAATCCACTAGATGGCAGCTGCGAGGTTTTAAATGTTGTGAAAAGTGTTGCCATGTCCGCTTATTATAAGCGACTTTGGGCTTATTTTTCTGTAAAGTTACTTGTAAACAAACATTGGTGGTTGCGGTTTTATTTGGGCTTGTTTCTAAAGTGTAGTTGCTTATTTGGGCCAATTATTATTTAAACCAGTGATTCTCAAATAGATATTGTAGATCTGCTATTTTCATGTGATGTGGCCTAGTCGATTATTTTGGGCTTGTTTTCATAGACCTGGTTGCTTATTTCTCTCACAAAACCTGGCAACAGCGCTAAAATGGACGCCAAAACAACGCAATAAAAGACACAAACTAGACAAAAACAATGGTTGTCTACAAAACGTGAGTTTCGACCCATACTGCACTGTGCTATATTATTTGTGTGTGTGTGTGTTTAGGGAATGGCTGGCTGGGTTCATTTTGTCACAGTAATTAAGTACATTTACTCAAGTACTTCCACCACCAACGTGGGTCTTTTTGTGGAGAAAGAGTGCCCAAGGAAAACTTTTTTTCCCTGATATACTGCCAACGGTTTCCACTGGTACTACAGCCAACGTACAAACGAACGTACGTCGGCCTGACGGTGAATGTTGATCGCACGGACGGAAATCCTGGAGCCGTAAGTGACGGAGGGGGAGACAAAAACGACAACGCAAGGAGCGCTGGCGCTGGTTACGTATCCTTACGTCCGACTATGAATGATACTTAAAACAGCCGATATGAAGAGCCATGGAAAGTTCTAAATGGTTTGACTCCACGAATAAAAGGGTTCTCCAGCAAAGTTAGATGGCATCAGTATTGAATATTTATATATGTTGAACACAGGACGTTGAGTTCTGACAAAATGCCTTTTAAATTAAATCAATTTCAGCCTTTTATGGTGAATGCGAAAGAATTCTAGCAGTGGAAAATAGAACAATCTGGGCCAGAGTCTAATTTGCGCTCCTAGAAAATATTGCATTATCGCTCTTTCAAGATGTAAGGTCCAGTCATTCAATATCCTCATTTTGACTAGACATGTTTTTGTTTTAACCTTGGACAAAAAACCCCTAGGAACACAGGTAAAAGCTTTATAAATAAACGTCAAAAAGACATTTCCAGGAAATATTGTGAAACAGCCGATTTGTCTTCAAACAAGTCAGAGTTCAACATAACCTTGCATGTTCCACAAGCTCCTCAAGGCACACAGATCTCCATGTTACCTTAGGTTTGTGTGTCTGCTCCCGGAAGACTGCCTCCTAAACGAGCGTTCAGGCGAGCTCCTCACCAGCGACATTGAGGACGAGATGTTGACCGTGAACATGACAATCGCTCCTAATCCACTAAGGCGACACCGCATTGCTCCGTTCCCCAACGCTAGTGTTCTCTGTGCCGTGCTCTCTCCGTCTCTGGCCTGCCGTTGAGAGAGGCGACGGTTCCAGAACCCCTGTATATGTATATGAAGAAGCCCTGGTGTTCCCTATCTCGGGCCTTTTGGCCTGTGATGGGAAACAGCCTCCTCTTTGGGCTGTCATAAACACTGTCTCCTCATCCTTGCTAGCGAGGCGAGACTTAACCCTCACACACCCACCACGGATCATCTCTACTCTCTATCCGTTATGGGAAGCTGCCAGGATCATCCGCCACCCGTCTCGGGCCAAACTTCCTCCACGTCTATTCTCCCTTTCAATGGGCGGTGTGTCATATCAGAAAGCAGTGGGTGTGCAATTTGTAAAGTTGGAGGTCATCCCAGGTTGGTCCCTTACTGCCATTGGATCCGACCCCGCCCCCCCACTGACCCCCCCCACACACACACACACACACACACACACACAGCACACCGGCATTCCTGTCCGTCAGCCCGGCCCCTCTGTAGACCAGGCAGATGGACGTTCCCTGCTAATATGACAGTCAGTGTAAACAAAAATAGAGGAGTTTGTGAATTAAAACGTCTTTTAATCAGACCTTTGATGTCACTTCCTCAGAGAGCCGTAGCAGGACCGCACGCTGGGCGGCTGGCTGCGTTTCCTCTTGAGCAAAGACTGTAAAGGGGCAACGGTGGAAGTGACTGTTTACTATGCTATTGTTGGAGGTATTCTCTATGGGAGAGGAATTACTGTGCACACACACACACACACACACACACACACACACACACACACACTGTGCGCATGTGTGATGTGTGTGATGTGTGTGTGAGTGTGAGTGTGAGTGTGTGTGTGTGTGTGTGTGTGTGTGTGTGTGTGTGTGTGTGTGCGCACGTTGGAGGGAGCACTATTTGTACCTGTGCGCACAATAAAGCAAGAGAAAGGCATTAGCAATTCCTTGAAAAGGAGTGAATTCCAAAGGTTTTGCATACAGGGATCAAGCACTCCTTATCATGGGAGGTGCTTTGCCCGTTGTCTTTTCATCCATGCCTGGAATGTAAACAGCTATATTGCAGTAAAACCCCTCTATCAGTCTCTCTCTCTCTCTCTCTCTCTCCAGCCATGTCTCCTGTGACTCTCTTTCTCTCATCCAGTCTCTCTCCTAATTCTCGTTTGCCTCTATGTTGAGGCTGAGGCGCTAGCAGCTCAGTCCTAATGCTGTGAATGAACACGTGGGCGGTGTGGGTCAACGGGTCGTGCTGCCCTGGGCTCAGCTTGGTAATTGGCTCTGCTTGGCTGATTAATGGTGGACACTGCAGATGGACGCCATTTTCCCCACAAACAGACACCGCCTCTCATGGCATTGTATTTCTCCCTTTTTTTCCCCTGGCAGGATAACAGGCTCATGGCTCGCAAGTACAGATGAAAGAGGGAGCACCCTATCTCTCTCTCTCTCTCTCCCCCCTTTCCTCCAATTTCACCGCTTAAATTTTACCAGTGGATTTTTCTGTCACTGCCTCCCCTTCACGACCTGCTATTTCATTCTAATTTGACATGGGGAAGAAATGTATTCACTGCAAAGGCGACAGACGCCTTAAGATATTTCAAGCCTCTCAGTGCAGCTGAGAATAAAATAGGAGCGATGAATAATTAACAGTTCAGACTCTTAACAACTCAGCCAGATCTGCCATGATCACCCTTTTTCACCCAACAGTGCTTAGAAACGTTTGTCATCCTGGGGTAATCAGTGGACCAAAGTGCCCCCCCCCCCCCAGAGTCCTGGTTATCGATGCGTGAAGTTCTCAGTCAAAGCTCAAAGTTGAGAAACACGTGAAGTTACTGATAAGCTCACCTGCGGCTGCGGCAGTGCTCCTGCTGCTGTATTTACACAAGCTGTTCTCTGAACACACATTGCCTAGCTGTAGCACAGTTGTTCCCGTAACAGGAGGCAGGATTCTGTTTGGTGGGTGAATGCATCAGAAACGTCGTCACCACCACCACGTGCACAAAACACAAACACAAAGCGGTTTCTGTCTAAATTACGATAGGCAAAGCGAAAGCAAGATACAATCCCCATGGTGCATTCACACTAGCGGCGACAAAGCAACAAGTCATTTTCAATGGAAGCCAGCAACATGAAGCTACAAACTGACGCCTGCCACTTGTTGCTGCGTGACGGGCATTAAGCCCTGCAAAAAGATGAGCTGCCTTCAACTTTTCTTTCAGCACTCCATTGACGCAGTGAAGCGCCGATCAATGAACATTTCCATTCCCATTCTCTCCACACAATTCCTGTCCCGTTCATAAAATGAAGAAAAACATATTCTTGCTGTTAACCAGTTACCTGTGCTATTTAAGCCTAACCTTTTCATGTACACAGTGTGGCTTGAGCACCACTTCAACGGCGACTCAGCAGCAGCAATATAGCTGGGGCGACAGGAGGCATTTAGGGGCAATGCCCCCCCCGTCCAATCGGACAAAGTCAGTACTCCAACAACATTTTAATATGTATTTTATATATATATATTATTCATAGATATTATAAATATATCCAGTTGTATTTGTTTTGATGCCGTTCTGGGAGAGATAAGCCTGGTTTATACTTGGTTGCACGTTGGCGTTGCACACAGTAATAGGCTAGCAGATATACAAGCTCACAACGCATCACATTCGTGACACGTTGTGAGCTTGTAGATCCGCTATTTACTGAGCACGACACTGGCACGCAACTAAGTATAACTGAGGCTACAGATAGACGTTCACTTCAGCGAGCATAGTGTGCCAAAATGAATGGAAGGACGCCGTTCTCAGGAGGTTTCATGCAGACACCAGTAAAGGTCCATTTGGTTATCTTTGTGCGCTCTCAGAGTTAAATGAACACCCGGGATTTTACGTTGTAACAATTGTGCGACATGGCTGTAGGAGGCATCGATGGGCAGAATGGTATCTGAGGTACGTAGTTTGTGTGTGTGTGTGTGTGTGTGTGTGTGTGTGTGTGTGTGTGTGTGTGTGTGTGTGTGTGTGAGAGTGTACTATACTATACTTATGAGGGCCAAATGTCCACCCAAGTATAGTAGAATTTGAGAAATAGACATTGTGAGAAAAATCTTCCTGGTACTCACAAGAGAAATGGTTGTTTTATTTATATTCAGATTGGGGTTAAGGTTAGGATTAGGCATTTAGAGGTTAGGTTTAGCGATTAGAGTTGGAGTTATGCCTGATTTATGCTAGGTTTAAAAGCGCTCAGGTGGGGCAGCGGTAAAGAAGCTGCCCACCACGGCGGAGTCTGGAGGTTCGAATCCACCGCAGTGCGTCCTGCTTTGTCGAGCATCTACACCAGTGGGTTTCAACCTTTTTAATGCCAAGGACCCCTGAATTGATTTACATTTGACCGCGGATCCCCATCTGAAAACGTGTTATGCCAGAGACCCCAGAAGAGAAGAGATTTGTGTTAAAAAAAATGCAAAATTCTATACAATTCTTCAAACACTTTCAAGATTTTTCAAAAAGGTTAAAAAAAATAGCAGATCTACAAGCTCGCAGCGCGGCACGATCTGCTATTTTTGAATAGCCAACGTATACAATATGGATAAAGGGGTGAAAACACCTTTTGCTGGGGACCCCCTGGAACCCCCTCAAGGACCACTGGTGGTCCCCGGACCAACCGGTTGAGAACCACTGGTCTACACGAACACAATTGGTGTGTTTGGGGGAGGAGGGAAGCCGGGGGGGAGGAGGGTGATATTAGTCACTGCACGTATACTCCTACGGGCTGGGGGGGGGGGGGGGGGGGCGGCACCTGTCAGCAGGAAGGGTTGGGGCGGAGGAGTAGGACAAAGGCTCTACGTCCCTCCCGGTGGGGGCTCCTCACTTGCAGGATACAGCAGCAGTGACAACACACAGAGATAACGACAAAATTGGAGAGGAAAAGGGGGGGGGGGGAAAGAAAGAAGGTAAAATTGGAGTCCTCAAAAGCATAGTGTATGTATGTGTGTGTGCGTATGCGCGCGCGCGTGTGTTTGTGTTTGTGTATCTGTGATGACACCACTGTGGGGGATGCGCAGATGGGCAAAGAGGAGCCGATCTGAAGTCTGAGTCATCCTGGCGACCAGTCTGCACCACTTTCTTGGGGAGAGGCCTCATGCTCCAACTATAGAATCCGTCTAAAATAAGCCCTGTCCTCGGAGGAGGAGGGAAAAAGGAGAGAGGAGACGAGGCCGACGGAGAGGCTGCATCCCGGGGCTGCTGGGAGAGAGGTAGGTCTCTCCTCTCTCTAGCCTGTCAGGTCTGATGGAGCCGCCCGACTCATCAGCCGTGACCCTGGATGGGGGCCCGTTGTCAGCCGTGATGTCACCGTGTAGACGGCAGAGAGAGAGCAGACGTGACATACAGACCTATACCGGGAGCACGCAGGTGCACACGCGCGCAACGTTAAGCGCGATTAATACCTAGCTGCGTCGCCTGCGTCGCGCACAGAACAACCAGACGACCTACAAGCTCACAAGCGTTGCGGCCACGACGCACTGTGAGCTTGTAGATCGGCTTTAGAGGCGTTTGTCCCATTTAAGTCTGCTGTGACCGTGGTGCAACGTACAGTTCGTGCGTGCGTGTCATCAGCTGTATTGCACTGCACATGCACACCTGTGTACAGTATACAAGTATGTGGATAACATGTCATACTGTGTGCGTGTGGTGTGTGTGGTGTGTGTGTGTGTGTGTGTGTGTGTGGTGTGTGTGTGTGTGTGTGTGTGGTGTGTGTCAGCACATCATGGGTGAACGTCTCAGTGTATCAGGGTGTTGTGATGGCTGCCTGTGTGATGAAGGGGGCAGGATCCGAGTGCATGGCCTGGTTTTTCGCTGTGCGCAGAATGAATCACGACGGCTGAAGGAATGTCCGCTGCTCCTCGCTTTGTTGGCCTGCGCCGCATGCAAGCAGCCTCTCTATCTTCCCAATACATTTATGGTAACGGCTCAGAGCCGCCGTTTATATTTACATGAGGAGGAATGATCAGCGGGCAGATCATTCCTGCGCGCGTGAGCCACTCCCCCTCCCCAATAACGTCCCTTCATTTTAACGACCACAGACCTTCCCCTGCTAGGATCTGCTTCTCTATATCACACACACACACACACACACACACACACACACACACACACACACACACACACACACACACACACACACACACACACACACACACACACACACACACACACACACACACACACACACACACACACACACACACACACACACACACACACACACACACAGAGATTGGCAGGTGTATACTGGCACCCATACATGAACAACACAGACATAGCTGGCATGCACAACCATCACTCAGTCGCTCAACTCAAGTCAGTTATACCTTACATAAATACGCTGGCACACGCCCAGCCAGCATACAGGCATTCATCCATTACAAGGTAATGAAATGAGAGAACACGTAAAAAGAACGTAAACATATGACATAACAGCGACACCATGAAATCAACACACATGACAGAGAGCCACCGCTTGCACGTGACACATCTTGGTTGACGTTGCAAGCACAGATAGAGAGAGAGAGACAGAGAGAGAGAGAGGGGGGGAAAAAAAGCTGCTTGGCCAGCGATGCAGATTTGGAATTTAAGGGGGCTCGTGTGACAGATGGAGCGGAGCAGCTTGTGCAAGCGTGAAGCCCTTTCAGCCGTGCTCCTGTTGAGAGTGTGTTTGTGGGGAGCAGGTATGACGCTATATCTCGAACTGTCACTAACAGTGTGTGTGCAACTGTTTCACAATCACAGGTGAGACCAGATTGTTCAAATGTATGTCAGATGCTTAAGTGTTCAGTTCACCGTGGTCATAAATAAATCGAATAACGGAAGACCAAAGCATATGACACACTTGCTCATTAAGCTCGCCTGGTCTAACAGCAGTTATGCTTTTTGCTGTTATTTGTTTTTATTTTTCCTCATTGAAATGCAATGATTTTTTTTTTGCAAGCATTTCATAAACATTAAAAGCAACAACAACCATACATTACACACAAACAAACAAGGAAAGGTAGACATGTGGCAGACAGGGGCAGGGGGAACATTTCTACACTGCCAGTGGTTTTCAAACGTTTTGTACTCAAGGCACACGAATGAGCCCAAATCTCAAGGCACGATGATGTGGCGAGTTGAAAGTGGTTAAAATACATTTTAGGGTACGGAATTTGCCTCTGTTTTGGGAATTGAGTGCTGATATACTAAATAATAATAACTTTAATAAATCATACATTTACGTTAAGAAATCAAAGTTTTAACGTTGTATATATTGCAATAATAATGTGTGGTTGTCCCTATACATCCCAAGGCACACCTGCACACCAGTCTACCACATCTATCTGGAAGAAGGGCCTGTCTGACAACAAGTATTCTGTCAGCACAAATTTCAGCTCTCCTTCTCCTCCATGACCCCCCCAGATTTCCTCCCCTCTTCTGCTTCTGTCGGTTGCTATCTTTCTCCTGTGCTCGTGTCAAGAGATAATACATGCTCGGCCATGGCACGCTGGACAGCGGGCGAGGCAGATGAGCCCTGTGTATATCCCTCCCTCGCACACTGGCCTAACAGTCTGATGCCAGCTCCAGATGCTGGGCTGTGTGAGTGGGCTGAAGGTGGGGGGGGGCAGAGCAGGGGGCACTAGAGAGGACAGTTAGCCAAGCGAGGCGCAATGGACTGGGTTAGTAGTACCTGCCAGAGAAGGGGAGAGGACCGTGGCACAAGGGAGCAGGGGCAGGACAGAAGTCTGTGTCCTGGGGCACCTTGCTGTCCCCAGGTTTGTGGATGACACTGTAAATGGGTTCGGCCCTGGTGGGGGGGTACAGAAATCACAGTGAATGGTGCAAGTGCGGGACATTTGGAACACGGCACACAGACGCACACACACACACACACACGCACACACACACACAGACAAATCAAATGCACATGCAAGGCATATGAACAGTGTGTGTACAAGGACAAAACAGGAGCACACATCAAACCCAGAGAGTCACACAGTGACACACGCACGCACTCACACACTCACAAAAGCATACACGCACACGCACACACGCACACGCACACGCACACGCACACACGCACACGCACACACACGCACACACACACACACACACACACACACACACACACACACACACACACACACAGGAGGAATCCAGCCCCCTCCCTAGAGCTGTGGATTAGACCCTCTTTGGTGTTCAAGTCCTGCCTCTATGAATGCTGCTGCTGATCCAGTACTTGGACAGGAGTTCAAGGGTTAAAACACAGTCAAAACAAGGACGTGGGATGACAGAGGCTGCTTTGCTTTGAAGCATTTGGCCAGCATAGCCACCAAACACCGTCAGACTACCATATAATACAGTATGTAGTGTATTGTATTGTATTGTATGGTAAATGCATTGTACAGAATACTCTGTCCACCACATCCGCTTTGCACTCAAAGGATGGCCAGTGTTTGCTTAGCTTCCTGTTACATTCCTGTCACCGTTATTGGCTGTTTCACCAGACACCATAGACACAGACAGTACAGAAACAACCGCAAAAATAAAGAACTAAAACCATACTATATGTCACAACATTGATTGATTGATTGATCGATCAATTAATCTGGTTGTGAAAACAATATATGTACAGGAATACTGTGTGGCATTATTAAGGACCAATGTGTCATATTATATACAGACTATCTGCAAGCAATCCATGCACTGCGTTTGATTTAACCCATTAAAGGTAGGGTAAGTGATATGTTTTGGTTAAAACAAAAAGTATTTTGTTAAAAGGTTAAAGTACTATATTCTGATAGTAATCATTGCTATAGAGTGTTTGTTCAGTAACAGGGGTCTCCATGTCTCTCCAGCTCTTTAATAAACAGAAAATACATTTTTCAGTAGGTGTCAAAATCTCAGCCAATCAGGAGAAAGTACCCATTTTTAAGCTTAATTTATATAGTGTCCAGTTCCAATTTTGCATGCTCATTTCTTAGTGTCATCAATCACTTCCAATTTCACTTGTTTAATCTGTATCCTGATTGAGTTCTCTGTCCTGGTTGGATAAAATTGGAAATGAAACTGAAACTGAAACGAAAATGCATTTTCTGTTTAATAAAGAGGTGGAGAGACAAGGAGACTCCTAATACTGAACAAACACTCTATAGCAATGAGTACTATCAGAATATAGAGCTATTTAACACTTATTTTAACCAACGCAAATCACTTACCCTACCTTTAAGACCTGGAACTGTGTCATTTTTAGATTTGAGCTAAAAAGCATTATCTTACACTTTGGGCTATTCAAAAATAGCAGATCTACAAGCTCATAGCGCGGCACCGAGTGCCGCGCTACGAGCTTGTAGATCTGCTATTTTTGAAAAATCGTGAAAATGTGTGCAAATCATTGAACATAATATATTTTTAAAGCGAATATTTTTAACTCAAATCTTTGCTTCTGGGGGTCCCTGGAACAAGATATTTTGATGGGGGTCTGCGGCCAAATACATATAATTTTGGGGGTCCTTGACATGAAAAAGATTGAGCACCACTGATATAGAAACATACGTTTTTCAGAAAACTGTTGAGATTTAGGAGACATGTAGAATCGGCTTCAGGTCTCAATGGGTTAAACCCAATACAAACACTTCCTCGTGTGAGTGGTGTTACAAAAGAATGGACAGTGGAGGAGCCAAGCCCCTAGAGACTGACCTTGTGAAGTCTTCCTCTCCCAGCATGTGGCGGGGAACCGGGGAGTACCGGGACGGTGTCTGTTGGGGAGGCGGATATACAGGCTTGGGCTCCATTTGTTGCCCCATGTAGTTGTGGCTGACGTGGTTGTCCACCATGGTGGGGAAGGCTGGGGGGAGGGCCAGACCAATAGAGGGAAACAAGGATGATTACAACACAGGTGAAAGACAACACACACTCAGCACTGCTCTCTCCCCCATGGCGTTTAACCACTTAACCACTTAACCACTTAACCCCTATATGGTTGACCGGGGTCCCTCGGGGCTTTATACTAGTGACTTTTCTGTTTGCGCGCTACATTAAATATATTCGCTGGATATAGGCGATCGACAAACTCGTTGTGAGCTTGTTGATCTGCTGTTGTCGGTGAAGGCCTATTTTATACTTTATAATAGCTGATCTACAAGCTCACAACACATTGTGCGTGTAGATCTGTTGTAGATCTGCTATTATTATTTGTTATTTTATTTTACATTTCTGATTATTATGCTGTATATACTTATACTTATACTTATATAAATTATATTATTTGGGCACGTCTATAATGACATGCCTAAACTAGAAAAAGTCCTCCTCGGAGCACAGGTCTCCGCCAGGGCAGGTAGGTTGTTGTGGGCCAGCAAGGTTGATGGAATATGAAGAATTGGACAGATCCGTCTTGATCACATGACTATAGAGATAATGTGTACCGATTTGTGTGATTTGGACAAAATCTGTAGGAGTAATATAAAAAAAATTGTTTTGCAAAAAAGCGGCCTCCTGGTGGCGCAATATTAGGGCAATGTCAAAAGGGTGGCATTTGTTCCTGAAATATTCGGGCAGAAGTTCTGCACTGGCATCCCGGGAGCACAGTTTCGCTGCCATCGGCCCAACGGTACTGGAGATTAGCTGGTCACAGACACACGGACACACACACACACACACACACACACACACACACACACACACACACACACACACACACACACACACACACACACACACACACACACACACACACACACACACACACACACACACACACACACACACACACACACACACACACGGACGGACAGACGGACGGACAGGGTGCAAAACATAGTCTCTGCCACGCCTTTGGCAACACCAGTTTGAAAGTGGTTATTTTAGCGCCTTATACCTCGCATAGACTGCACGACATTCAAAGCCATCATATAGTGGTCAGATCACTGCGTAGTTTAAACTACACAACTCTCTGTCTTGAAATCGTGTGTTGTGGTTTCCAGACTATATGACTGATCAATGACAAGGGATCACACACTGCAAGATGTTTCAACAGGGCACAATATACAGATGCATGTGTAATGTCAGACAGACAGACAGACAGACAGACAGACAGACAGACAGACAGACAGACAGACAGACAGACAGACAGACAGACAGACAGACAGACAGACAGACAGACAGACAGACAGACAGACAGACAGACAGACAGACAGACAGACAGACAGACAGACAGACAGACAGACAGACAAACAGACAGACTGTGGTCGCATTGACTTATGGTCTTTGAACCGCTAACACACAGTGAGCAAAACCTCGAGAAGGAATCCCGATTTGCCTCCATTCTGGGGCTTTGTCGGCAAGTGTCAAAAAATGTCGGCGTGTGGATAATTGGTGCTAAAATCTTGCAGTGTGAACTCTGCATTAGTTGACAAAAGCTATAATACAAATGTGCAGTCATCCTACACTGCTTTCTGTGTGTTTAGAACTAGAACAACTAGTTTGAAAGTGGTTATTTTAGCGCCTTATACCTCGCATAGACTGCACGACATTCAAAGCCATCATATAGTGGTCAGATCACTGCGTAGTTTAAACTACACAACTCTCTGTCTTGAAATCGTGTGTTGTGGTTTCCAGACTATATGACTGATCAATGACAAGGGATCACACACTGCAAGACGTTTCAACAGGGCACAATATACAGATGCATGTGTAATGTCAGACAGACAGACAGACAGACAGACAGACAGACAGACAGACAGACAGACAGACAGACAGACAAAAGGATGAACCTTTTTGCACAATCAAACAAGCACCTGTGTCCACCTGCACTGTGGTCGCATTGACATATGGTCTTTGAACCGCTAACACACAGTGAGCAAAACCTCGAGAAGGAATCCCGATTTACCTCCATTATGGGGCTTTGTCGGCAATCGCCAAAAATGTCGGCGAGTGGATAATCGGTGCTAAAATCTTGCAGTGTGAACTCGGCATTAGTTGACAAAAGCTATAATACAAATGTGCAGTCATCCTATACTGCTTTCTGTGTGTTTACATTTTCATACGGTCCAGGTTAGTGTGTCAAATACAATCACAAGGCTGGAAACCCCCTCTTTCACTGTACAGATTTACATTCTTGTTGGGGGCAGCAGGGTATGACAAAACAAGCCTTTCAAATCCAGATCATGTGGGTCATACTTTCGAAACCGGCTTAAGTCTTCATTAAAAGGCTCGCCTCGGACCTTGCAACGGCAAGGAGGTCCAGTAAATGTAAAATGTACAGCAAGTTCCCACAGATAGCAAAGCGCCTGTTGTGTGGATATTTCTGTGAGGCAGAAGATAGCTTTAGAACGTAGGCTCTTGTGAGCGGGTGGGATGTGAGAAACCATCCACGCACAGTGGGAGGTGGAGATCTGGGCTTGTTGTTGCAGTGGGCAAGAAGTACGTTTGTATGTGTGTGTGTGTGTGTGTGTGTGTGTGTGTGTGTGTGTGTGTGTGTGTGTGTGTGTGTGTGTGTGTGTGTGACGTGTGTGTGTGTGTGTGTGTGTGTGCGTGTGTGTGTGTGTGTGAGACGTGTGTGTGTGTGTGTGTGTGTGTGTGTGTGTGTGTGTGTGTGTGTGTGTGTGTGTGTGTGTGTGTGTGTGTGTGTGTGTGTGTGTGTGTGTGTGCGTGTGTGTGCGTGCATGCCTGCCTGTGCGCGTGCGTCGTGTGTGCACGCACACATTCAGGCATTCAGTTTGTGGGCATAGCAGGTTTGGAGGAGGGAACAGTGAGCCAGCAGCACCACTACTCATAAAAGCATTGTATAAAATCTGGGATGAAGATAAAAACAATTGCCAGCGTACTGAACCGCACCACAGACCTCTATTTATAATTCCTTACGCATTGCAAGTTTTGTATCGCAGATTATAGTTTTGGTGGGGACTTGCCATGGAGATTTTGCTCATCGATGATTAGCGTTACAAACACACTGTAGCTGTAGTAGAACTGAGGAAAAACGTGCATTTGTACGACGAGAACCAACAGGAGCAGAGGAAGCCGTAGATACGTACTGCTGGAGTAGTCCGGAGGGGCGTACATGTCGTTGAGATGCACGGGCCCTGGCTTGGCCACCTTGAGGTAGACCATGTCTGAGGTGTTCTTCAAGGCGGCCACCGCCTCCTCGTGACGCACGTCCTGCAGGATGATGTTGTTCACCTGAACAACAAATGGCAGGAGAACATATTAGGGTTGCAACAGTTAATCGAACTAATAGATTATCCTACATATAAATAAAGAAAACTCTGTCCGTCACTCACGGTTGAGCAATTGATCTCAACTTGCACACGACCATTGACCATTAGCAGATGCACAAAATGATGACGGACTTTTTTTAACTTTCCCAAAATGTAAGCTGTTTATTAGCGTTTTTGTGTCAACACCGGAGATTGGCAGTTCGGCCTATGGGATGCTTACACCCATCTGTCGTCATGGTTATATCCCTGTAGTCTGGAGGAGGTAACGGTGTTTGTAGAGAATTTATTTTACAGATGAGGTAGGTATTATACAGGTTGGTGTGCCGTGCAGTGTTGAGAAAGGTCAAGAGCAATGACTAAACTCAGCTGTGGTAGCGATTTCTACCGCTGTATATTTCTGCTAAAAGGGTGTTGTATAAAACAACATGTCTGAAACACCCATGTCACCTTTGTGTGTGTGTACGCCTAGTCCACGCCAAGTTCAGACTACAACACGCTTTTGGTTGGTTGCCGCTTTGTCTCGTCGCCTAGCAGCAGCGGAAAACTTCGCTTTTTTCAACTTTGCAGCACTGCTTTTTGCTGGCTCTGCCTCCTGCCACAGCGGAGAAGAAGGCAGCGGGCGCTTCTCTCCATAGAAAATGCATGGAACCTTTCCCAGAAAGTGGAAGCAGTACGGCTGCTGGTGTGCATTCGGCATGAGTCTCCCCACAGTGTTTCCTGGGAAATATTTAACATTTAAATGCACTATTGAAGTGCAGCATGACATGAGCATGTGATTATCGGGCTCATTCACTGTGCTGAGAGTGGCGTGATGGAGATGCAGTAAATGTATGGCTGCAGCCATTCATAGCTTTTCAACAATGGCAGCAGAGCTTAATTAATTTCCCTTCTATTTGATTTATGGAAGCCTTAAACGCATCTAATATTTCATTTAACGGCACTCTTTTTCCCTGGCAGGTGGTTCTTTTTTATCTTCTGTGCCACGTGGCACAAAGATGCCTGGGGAGTCACTTCTGGAGATTGGGGCTGCGCAACAGCAGCGTATCCATCACACGACGCAGAAATTAACGCTGACGTGTGTCGCCTGCCTCCCTCTGCTCTGTGGCCGAAATGACAGAATGGGACACATGACCACACAATACAAAGAGAGGGGTGCATATGTGTGTGTGTTTATTTCTCTTCAATGTTTTCAATAGCGCCAAAGAGCTACAGAAGACAATAAATTGACTCATGAACATTATTTTGGATATCGCCTTCATTTGCCCTTCGGCGAGGGGAGTGATAAAAGGACAGAGAGGGTGATACTGCAAGCTTGCTGCTGTATCTTCCTTAGGGGTTATATGGCAAACAGCCCAGCTAAAGCGGCATTGCGTGCTGAAATGTCAGCAAGCGACCTCGCTGCTTCAAGTACTCACTATTTAAAAATTTGAAGAAACTCTGCCACCAAACACTGTTGCTCTGGTCAAATTCATGCCTGAGGAGACACTGCAGTTTATCCGGGCACTAAAGAACCAAAATGGCCAGAATGGCGACCTTCCACGGTTCACAGAATGGCTATGTAATGGTTGAGGCTGGCAGCCAGCAGCACCTGCCGTATTTTCAACCAATTCCCTCCCCACACTGTCGGGGGAATCCCAGCGGGACAAAATGTTTTCTTGCCAGAACGTGTCCCCGTTGACAGTAATGTTATTCTATTCATTAATTTAAAGTGTTGACGAAATGCTATTTTCTCATCGTCTTTGTGAATAAATTAGGCTATGAGTATGTGATGAACAAATTATGACGCAGCATTGGTCGTTGGACAAGTTGGATATGCTTGAGCAAGGATGAAAGATGAATAAAATATGAGTATATATACTAACAGTGTATACACCGTGTGTGTACATGTGTATATATACTCTATATATATATACTGTATATATATATATATATATATATATATATATATATATATATATATATATATATATATATATATATATATCGTATCTGTCGGGTGGAAACCTCATATGTCCAAATACTTTTCATGATTCAAATTCAAAAACAGCAGGTAGGAGGTTTCTGCCCAACAACAACGTCGATATATATATATATATATATAATATATGATGAATATTTGGCTGAGACAGAGAGACAAGCTCGTACAGCTAGCAGGCGGTCTCCGGTCTGCAGTCGTCCATCTTTCTGGGCGGCTCCTCCCTCAATGATCTTGGTGATGTAGATGCTGTTGTCTCCGGGGATGTGCTGGTTGCCAATCCCTCCGGCGATGCTGAAGCCAAGCCCTGGCAGAGTGATGCACGCAAGCAGGGTTAAAAAACACTGGCACTGCACTTCACGGTCACTTGATGCACTGATTTATTTCACACATTCTAACCACATTAACCCCTGGGGTCCCTATTTTGGGAATATTTTTCTAAATCCACATCTGGACATTTTCCAAGTTTTCATAATTTTTTTGTATTTTTACACAAATATCAAGAATATTGAAAATAGCAGATCTACGAGCTCACAACACGCCACAATGTGACCGGCTGTGAGCTTGCACGTCTATTTGTCATACGATGAAGTATATAGGGGCTTAAGTGGTTAACTGGGTGCCATATCTGTTTCTGCCTTATTGTGTTGACTGGCTGACTTGTTACACGTTCAATTTGCAGTCTGTATCTTTTTTTTCAAATGTTTGTCTTTTCTCCTAATTTAGTCATAATGCCAATTGTTAACTCGCCCATGTAGTCCCTGTCATTGCTAACCCCAACTGTTTGGTCTTTAGCCCTTTGAGACCTGAAGCCGATTCTACATGTCTCCTAAATCTCAGTATTCTGAAAAATGTATGTTTCTATATCAGCGGTGCTCAAACTTTTTCATGTCAAGGACCCCCAAAATTATATGTATTTGGACCCCCATCAAAATATGTTGTTCCAGGGACCCCCAGAAGCAAAGATTTGAGTTAAAAGCGTTCGCTTTAAAAGTATTTATATTCAAAGATTTGCACACATTTTCACGATTTTTCAAAAATAGCAGATCTACAAGCTCATAGCGCGGCACTCGGTGCCGCGCTATGAGCTTGTATATCTGCTATTTTTGAATAGCCCAAAGTGTAAAATAATGCTTTTTAGCTCAAATCTAAAAATGACACAGTTCCGGGTCTTAATGGGTTAAACAACCACGTCTCCATGTCTACACATGGAGTTGCCAGCCGCTTCTTTTCACCTGACAGTGGAGAGTTTCATCGGGAGAGTGTAACGGGGGTGGAGGAACACGCTATCTCTCCCAGTTATGCTCCCTGCTGAACAGACGCCCTTGATCAACCTGTAGGAGTCGCTAGTGAAGCGACAGAGATCACCCCCCCCCCCCCCCCCCCCCCCCCTGCTGGCTTCCCAACCACGAACACGGCATTTGCGTTCGTTGGAGCGTTGGAGCGTGCGGCCAAGCAGGAGGCACCGTGGAGGAGTTGAACCCCATCTCCACCATAGTGGTGGTCAGGAACCTTACCTCTGTGCCAACCGAACCAGTCACCCCCCGCAAAGGCTGTGTTCTTTAATAAACATTCTAAAGATGTAATATTGCCTTCACACTAGTGGTGAGCCAGCGAACCTATAAACTGACATGACACTTGTCGCTGGCGGACATGATGCACTATACAAAAAACATAATTTTCAGCACTCCAATGACGCAGTGAAGCATCATTGAATTATACTGTATGTTTTGGTTTCACCATTTCCGCTCCCCTTCTCTTTGCCCACAATTCCTGCTCCATTTCGAAAAATGGAAGAAAAATATATTCTTGCTGTTAAAGGAGTAGTAAAGGAGTCATAATTTGATGACCGGCAGCGGTTCCACAAAGGAGACTTGTGTCTCCTACCGGAACCGCTGCTGGTCATCAAATGATTGGCTTAGGAATGCGATAAAAACAAAAAAACAAAACACAAATTCAAGTCTCCATGGGGTGACTAATCGATAGAAAAGAAGATGATTTGATGACCGGCAGCGGTTCCACAAAGGAGACTCTTTGTGTCTCCTACCGGAACCGCCACTGGTCATCAATTGATTGGCTTAGGAATGCGACAAAAATAGAAAAAAGTATTTTTGGGGGTGAACTATCCCTTTTAGCAATTCCCTGTGCTATTCATTATTATTATTTATTACATTATTATTTATTGTGCTACCCTTTTCATTTACGCCGCTAGTGTGAAGGAAGGATAATATCGTATTCATCTGCACGGAAGATATCAAGGTATGATGAGTAGCTTTACAGACAGGTCATCTGTGGAATGACTGTCAACAAAGAACATCTGTCTCTTTAGCACATGCAATCATGACACACTGTGAGCTTGTAAATCTGCTATTTTTTGTTAGGTATATACAGGTATACAGAGAGTAACAGTATGGAACACTTTAATACAGTGGTTCTCAAACTTTTTCATGTATTTAGCCGCGGACCCCCATCTGAAAATGTTTTGTGCCAGGGACCCACAGAAGAGAAGATTTATGTTATATAATAATAATAATTCCAAAAATAATTCCAAAAATAAAAAAATAATTCCAAACATTTTCGATATTTCTCAAAAATAATTCAAAAATAGCAGATGTATAGGCTCGCAGCGCGGCACAAAGTGACGCGGTGTGAGCTTGTAGATCTGCTGTTTTTCAATATCCAAAATATAAATTGATAAAGTGGTTAAAATGAAATCAACACATTTTGCTGGGGACCCCCTGGAACCCCCCCCCAAGGACCCTGGGGGTCCCCGGACCCCACTTAAAGAACCAATGGTTTGATGGCAGAGAGTAACTAATGCTTTAACAGGTTAAAATCTCTCTCTCTCTCTCTCTCTCTCTCTCTCTCTCTCTCTCTTGCTCTCTCTCTGACCTTTGGGTCCTTTGAGCAGGTTGACCTCCAGGATGGTCTCGGGCGGAGCCTGTCTTCTCCTGACCAGCAGCCGCACCACGGGCCCCGCCTCCTTCAGGGCCTCCACCGCCCGGCTGTGGACCACCTCCGACACGTCCACCTCGTTCACGCGCAGCACGCAGTCGTTCACCCTGAGGAGGTGGAGGGAGAGAGAGAGAGAGGGGGGAGAAGAGGGGAGACAGGGGGAGCTTTTAACGCACAGCGCTGCATGGAGCACCAATGTACGCCGCCATGTCTGTCAATGCAATGTCAATTGGTAATTGCTTGTGCGCGGGCAGGCAGAGTCGCACTAATGTGAGCAAACCACACATACTGTACACACACACACACACACACACACACACACACACACACACACACACACACACACACACACACACACACACACATCCAAGGCCAACATATATACAGAAAGCTCGAAAGCACATTGAAAAGCACTCAAGATCATAATTTTTGCATGTGTCAGGCTTTGGTTTTCCAGTGACTGTGTAACTTTGAGGAAACACACCTGCATGCATGCATGCACACACGCACGTGCACGCACACGCACACACACACACACACACACACACACACACACACACACACACACACACACACACACACACACACACACACACACACACACACACAAAGCCTACACACACACACACACACAAAGCCTGGGGCCATTGGGCTGTAGAAGCTCTACCCCCCACTCAGTGCCCGGCAGGACACAGTGGTACAGTAGTGGTGAGCACAGCCCGATTTATACTTCGCCGCATGACGTATAAATCAAGCTTAAAGGTGAGGGTAGAGGTGTAGCAGTAGTAGTCGTGCAACAGAACTAATTGATTTAATTGATTATCTTTTTTTATATAATTTTTTTGGGGGCATTTTTCTGCATTTATTTCAATAGTACAGTGGGAATCGAACCCAGGACTCGCTGTCAGGCTGCATCAGAGCCTATATATGGTATGCGCCTTAACCACACGGCCATCGGCACTCCCAATGGGTTATTTTAAAGATAAATCGACCTGTTTGCTAGTTACTTTGTAGCACTTAATTGTTTTCTTTGCATTCTACATACAGTACATGGGCATTTACCCCGTCGTTTGTTGACTAGGGTACATCATACCATTACTTCGATGTTGCTCTCGAAGAGAGCGTGTGCTAAATGCCGACATGTAAACTGTACTGTACTTACCCCAGCCTCCCGTCCATAGCAGCTGCACCTCCGGGTATAATCTTGGTGATGAAGATCCCTGGGTCATCGGGGATGTGTGGATTGTCCATTCCCCCAGCGATGCTGAAGCCCAGGCCAGAGTTCCCCTGAACACAGCGGGCCAGGTTATATTCAGCATTAATGATAAAACCAGAGTGGAGTGCGCACACGCACACGCACGCGCACACACACACACGCACACACGCACACACGCACACACACACACACACACACACACACACACACACACACACCTTGCCTTTCTCTTGCTTTATTGAGTGCACAGGTACAAATAACACACGCACGCGCGCGCAGCGCCGCGCACCAATAAGTGAGTAATGTAGTCAGCTCCTCTCTCAGTCAGCACAGACTCAAGGTCAGTGGGATATGGCTCTTAAGTGTATTGGCAACTCGGGGGACCATGTGATCCGCTGCAGTCGGCCTGGGCGTACGTCTCTAGGCATTTTTTTGATGTCCACCTTTGTGAAACACGTGCGTGTACTCAAGTGACATGTGACAAATTATAGTATATATATATATATATATATATATATTCCATTAGACGAGGGCACTCCATTCAAAACGTCATGCACACTGCATCAACCCACTGAAAGGCAGATGCCTTTCAGTGGATGGATTTATTATGATCATAAGCAAAGATGAGCAGAGAAGCCATTTCTGTTGGGTGGTACAGAACAGGGCTCCTCACCGCTCGCTGCACACTATATGGACGTCTCGGCCTGTCTATCTCTTTGCTCTCTCTTCCCTCCGATGACAGAGGAACCCATTTGAATCCAGCAGGGCCTGGCTGGGAGGACTGCTGCCTCTGACAGCCGTGGCCACAGAGAGACAGGCACCAAACAAGACAGCTGAGAAAAGACTTCACTTTATTATTTTCTATAATTAATGAGCGACGGTCGCTACAAATTAGGGCAGAGGGAGGCTGAGGCCTCCCAGGGTGTCGCTCTGGAGCCAAAAAAATGGAGCGTGCAGCGGCCGACCGGAGACCACCGAATGTTCCCCACCCCACCGAAAACAAATCTGCCTTTTATTGATAGATTTTAAGTGAAGTTGGACGGGAAGGAGGGAGAGAGAGATGGGAAGAGACACGCAGCAAAGGTTGTCGAGAACGGGACTCGAACCTGCGACCACGCTGTCAGGCTACTTTAGAGCCTATAGGTGCCTGGGGACCGACCGCAGTCCGGGCCAGCCCACCGCAGACCTTTTAAATGTGTGATCTTTACTTAGCGTATGTACTGTAAGGCCTCTTGCATAAACAAATGCCTTTCAAAGTGAGGGGGGGATGCTTGGCATCTGTCATGGGGGTCTAAATTTATATCGTCGCTGTCAGGGCAGAAACCTCCTGTCTCCATATTTAAACTTTTTGTGTCTTTCCGTAAATTAACGTCCCAACTTGATCATACCATAGCATCACACAAAAATATCCTAAGTAGCAGATCCGCAAGCTCGAAGCTTGTAGATCTGCTACTTTTGCTACTTTTGAATTTGAATCCTGAAAAGTAACAGTTTTGGACATACGAGGTGTCCACCCGACAGAGACAATATATATATATATATATATACTGTATTTATGAGTGGAAATGATGAAAGCGGGAATGTGCTGTGTGTGTGTATAGTGCCGTGCTATGGGCTCAGCCCTGCCACTGACAAGCGCAACGCAACCTCCTGAACAATTGAACAGGAGGGGCACTTTACATTTATGGTGCCCGCGCTGATGACATGTGCAGCAGGCGGCATTATGTAAAAAGCTACGCTTCATTAGCATGATTCCATGCTCTGGTGCTCATTGTATAGTAACTCACACGAGGTGCAATACAAGGCCGTTCAGTGACATGATGTCATAGCTATAGCCTCTGTCTGAACACACACACAATGACTTACACAAATACTCGCATAACATCACAGACATTAAGCAAGCAATTGCCATGGTCTCAATGAGAGGGGCTCACTCTGTCTAAGACAGTTGTTCTCAAACGTTTTTTTTTTTTCATGTCAAGGACCCCCCAAATTGAATGTATTTGGCCACGGACACCCATCAGAAAATATCTTGTGCCAGAAACCCCCACACAAGATTTGTGTTGTTAAAATATTCCAATTTCTTAAAAAAAAAAAAGATCTTCGAAATAGCAGATTTACAAGCTCACCTCGCAACACGTTGGGAGGTTGTAGATCGGCTATTTTCAAATAGCTAATGTATGGGGTTAAAGTGGTTACACTTGATACACATTTCGCTGGGGACCCACTGGAGCCCCCCCAAGGACCCCTTGGGGTCCCCAGCCCCCCTTTTGGGAACCACTAACTTATGCAATACTCACATAACATTACAGACAAAGCAATTGCCATGGTTTCAATAAGAGTGGCTACACTCTGTCTAAGAAAACAGAGCTGCTTACTGCCACCTAGTGGACACATCCATTGGTCAGAAAAGCATTCAAACGCAGCACAGGTGACAAAACAACAGGAGAGAAGCAACATTTGAGAAAAATGGCTACAAAGAAATGGTGGAACTCACCCTCTCCAAGATGATCTCTTCATATTTATACATCCCATCACTGCCGTTTACCTGTCAAAACAAAAAGGTTTGTTACATCACATGTCCAAGACATCCAAGAAAACATAGAACATTATCTTCTTGGCCACCATGCATTAATGACATCCTACATAATATAAAATACATGTATGTACTGTATACTGAACAAAGTAAAACAGTGTCATGGCCAAAGACCATACGCATTCCACAAGATTATTTGAAGAACTAAAAATACCATCGTAATTTTTTTCCCCTCTGCTAGCCTCCCAAATCAAAAAGCACAGCGTCAGCCCTATGCTAGCTGTGACTACACACTCTGACACTAAATGCATAACTGCAGCATATTCATTGCCCACAAACAGCCAGGGTCAATAGGATAATGGCTGTTAGTCCACATGGCAAACGGCATGCTTGCTACCGTGAAGCTATTTCATCCACACACAAAGACAGAGAGAGAGATAGAGGGTGAGATGTGGAGGAAAAAAAGACACAAGAGAGAGAGTGAGCGAGGGAGACAGAGTGAGAGCGAGAGCGAGAGAGACATGGAGAGAGAGCGAGAGAGCAGATACTTACATAAGGGCCTGCATCTAGTGAGTCTGCGTTCACAATGATGGGGGGAGGGTTGGCCTGCGAAGATGAAGAGATACACATTACCTCAGAGAAGAGTGTGTGTGTGTGTGTGTGTGTGTGTGTGTGTGTGCGTGCGTGTGTGTGTGTGTGTGTGTGTGTGTGTGTGTGTGTGTGTGTGTGTGTGTGTGTGAGGCTGGCAGCTCGCAGACATACGCAGTGCACACATTATCAGTCAGGAGCCAGTGAATGGATGCCATGGGAACAGTCAGTGTGTGTGTGTGTGTGTGTGTGTGTGTGTGTGTGTGTGTGTGTGTGTGTGTGTGTGTGTGTGTGTGTGTGTGTGTGTGTGTGTGTGTGTGTGTGTGTGTGCGTGTGCGTGTGTGCGTGTGCGCCTCTGTGGGGCCAGGAATCATGGCTACTGTAAATGTGATGACTGGGAATGAGGACTCAGGGCAGAGAGACTGTGGCTTATTACAGTCGGTAGCCGGACATCCCTGTGACAAAACATCTCGTCCTCCATTAGAAGCTAGGAATGTTAAGATTATGACATTTTACTTGACGATTAATTAATCGTCAAGTATAATAATTATAATAATTGCAATTCACGATTGAATTGTGTCTTTTCTTTGTCGTTGAACACTGTCTGGAACATACTATATGAATACAAACTACATTTATGTTTGGGCTTTGAAGGCTTTGAAGTTGCACAGGGCAGATATGACAAATAACTTAAATATACAAAGAAAGATTTTGAGCTTGTAGATCTGCTATTTCCACTATTTTTGAAAATGTTTTGAAAAATATAAGAAAATCTTTAACATGGAAATGATTATGAAGATTATGACGATCATGCAAAAACAATGTGCCATTATCTCAAATAATTGCGATTAGGCGATTACGCAATAATTGTGACAGGCCTATTAGAAGAACAATACGTTTTACTCTTATATGTACTTGTACACAAGATGTAATAATAAAACCCAACCTTGAACCTTGAACCTTGCAGTACAACACATTTTGTTCCGTGTAATTATCCCCACCCTGCTGTCATTGCACACACGCACACACGCCCTACAAATGACAGCGTGCCGTGCAGGTCCGTCAATGACGTTTGTGGCTTTAGTGCTAGAGCGACAATCAGCAGTGACTATCGTCTGAAATACATATTGTTGTTGCTGTCGGTCAGAAACACTCTTATCTCCATTTCTAACTTTGTGTGTTTTTTTCCTAAATTAACGCCCTACTTGATCATACTACTATAGTAACACTGTAACAATGTGTAAGACTGTGTAAGACTGCGTAAGACTGCGTAACACTGTGTAACACTGTGTAACACTGTGTAACACTGGGGGAGTGGCCATAGCTGAGTGGTTAGTGAGCCTGCCTGGGAAGCCAGAGGCCCTGGTTGACCTAGGTACGATTCCAGGCCAGGCCAGCAATATGTCGATGTGTGTCCCTGAGCAAGACTCTTAACCCCTAATTGCTCCCCGAGTGAACAAATTATACATATAGTGACAAAAAACACCCCAAGGAGTGTGGACTATTCCAACTCAAAAGTAGCAGACTCGTATCAATACTGCAATGTAGAAATACAAGTTGTAATCAAAATGTGCAAAGGTATTGGCATCAAAATATACTTAAAAGTAAAAGTACTCATTATGCAGAATATTACCGTTTCAAGTTCATTATATCTCTAAAATGTATACAAATCTTTTGAAAATAGCAGATCTACAAGCTCACAACACGTCACATCGCGACGTGTTGTGGGCTTGTAGATCGGCTATTTTCAAATAGCCAACGTTCAAATTGGGCTTAAGTGGTTAACGTGTGTTTTATAATAATAATCAAAATCTACAAAGTAACTAGTAACTAAAGTTTTCAAATAATTGTACTGAAAACTGGAAATACTCCGGTAAAGTAAAAATACCTCAAAATTGTACCTGAGTACAGACAGTACTGGAGTAAATGTACTTAGTTACTTTGCACCACTGGTGTGTGGCTGTCTGTCTTGTTACTCATCGTGAGGAAGCGGTGTGCCTCCGTCCGTATTGATCACAAGGAGCTGTGTGGGTGAGGGGATGCTGACGACGCTGCTAAGGGACCTGTGCTCTGGCCCAAGGTCTGCCATGTACCATAGAACAGTGGTTCTCAACCTGTGGGGTTTGTTTTTGTTTTGGGTGGGGGGGTCCCCAGATGACACTAAAGTGACAATTTAAGGACTTTTAAGACCAGTTTAATACCTAAAAAAAAGAAAAAATAAAGAAAAGAAAGAAGACCATTGCAGCATCAAAAGTAATCAACAACAAACTATACTATAAAAACTGGTGAAACATTGGCCAGATTGTCAAATAATATAAGAAAGAGGCAACATTTCTTTAAATATCCGATCTACAAGCTGACAGTAGATCTGCTATTTTCACAATAAATGATCATCTGTGGAACAGAGTCAAACTAAATTGAATGCCTGAACTCCTACAATTCAAAGTGCTTATCAGGGTTAGGGGTTATAGTTCAAATATGATTATTCTGGGGGGTCGCGCTGCCTAAAAAGTTTGAGAACCACTGCATAGAAGAGTCACAAGCTTCCATCCAATCCCTCCCCTCCTTGCCTTCGTCAAGCTGCCCTTCTGTATTCACATATTGCCTGTGTCTGTTTGGGGCCGGCTCTCGCAGAGAAGCCTCAAATATTGATTCCCATTGATTCCAAAACCCACCCACTACAACCCCCTCAAGCATCGGCACGCACACACAAACGGTGACGGCACACATGTATCGTCCGTGTCATGCGATAGCGTCCGCGAGCTGCGACATCGCACTGCTACCGTAAACACAGCACATCTGTGCAATGTGTGTGTCTTTGCGGGGATGGCTGACGTCTGCCTTTGAGGCGCAGACTCTGAATCACTGCGGATAGAAAAGCATTTCTCCATGCTGTTCCCTAGTCCTCCACCCTTCCACTAGTTAAGGAAAAAAAGAAAGGTAGTTTACAAAGAATTTGGCCTTGGCCTTTAAGTGCTGAGAATGACTCACTTTTCCACCCATTCTGTGATGGCACACCATAACAGAACATCGCAGAACACAGAGCTCGGTAAGTGTCTAAATGATGAATACACAGGCGGCTTGTTTGAGCACCGCTCAATCATACCCAAAGGAGGCTACAGCACGTTTGTTGCTCAGCTCTCATGAGACAAAAGTGTGTTGGTCTCCAATCATTTTCAAACGCACACTTGAAAGATCTGATTCCTTTCATCAGAATCACTCATCGGTGATCAAGCTGTGCATCTCCCTGGCATCACATTATCTTTCCAATGCTTTGTAAATGTCATCCAACACAACACGCGCGCCGTGGCAACTGAGGCCGCAATTTAGATGTCCGGCGAACAAGGGCCGCGGACATGGGCTCTGTAGTTATGCTCTATGACTGTAGACAGCTGTGAACCCCCCACCCCCATCCCCCCAGTCAGCACAATCAGGCCTTGGTTGTAATCTGCATATGGACTAACAGATGCTCACGACAGTGCTGCTGGTGTGTGCACGTTCCTCCCTGCGCCAGAGATGATAACACTTTCCTGCTTGACTCGTCTTTTGTCCTCATTTGTGCTAACGTGCCAAACAGACTACGGCATGTCTTGTCCCGCGAGTGCGAAGAAGGGCAACAAAAAAGGGCTCGGTTAGCTTCATGTTCTAGAACCCTTGTTTTACAAGTCCATCATGGGGCCACCACATCCACAGCAATGATAGGCCCATACTTTAAAGATGTAATCGTCCCCACCCACCACAACACACACACGTCACACACACACACAGGCGAAATCTATCATACAGTATGCGTCGCAGTGTCCCTGAGCAAGACTCTTAACGCCTAACTGCTCCCCGGGTGCCGTATTAATAGCGCCACTGCTCCTAATAGTTAGCATGGGGAATATAAATGCAGAGGACATATTTCATTTACTATATGTGAGGCAAACACAAAGGAGGGAGCGCACACCTGTGCTGATGAGGTGCTGACCACGGCAGGTAATAATGTTGAGATGGATGAGGCCGCACAACTCTTAGCCACGATGCAAAAGTGTATTAAAAGGTGCAGGAAACCAACATTTGTCTGCCTCAGGGTTTGTGCAAATGCACAAATGTACAGCGACAAACACCTCAACAACATTACAACAACATTCAATTATTAAAGAGCAGCTGTGTGCAGAGGTGTGCAAGCGAGGCCCACAGGTGATAGAGGGCACTTCACTGACCCTCTCTGACGGATCCAAAGCCTAAAGCTACTGAATCCTCTGCCGCTGTGAGACCACACGTGACAAACACACCAGTGATGGTGTCGAGCCACCGTAGCTTAGTGCTTATTGTAACAGTAATAGGTATTGGCTGAACTGTGCTATGAGACGTGCAACGGTATCATGATGTGTACAACCTACAGGTTCAAGACAATAAAAGCTTTGGTTGTATAAAAACGGCAACATTATCCCAGTATTGGATTACAGTGTAATCCAAGTATCCGTTATCTCACGTAAACAAGCCAACATAAAGCGTATAGTGGAAGATTAATCTCGGTGTGTGTAATCTTTTTTTAAACAACTCCAACAGGGGAGCGTGTTGTATGTTCATACAGTACAGGGGGTTTAGCAAGAGAAGAGATTTGAGATTATGATGATCACGCTATTTTCCAATTTACGCAACGTCACTGGAATTATTGTAATATACCATGTATTAAATAGGTTATTATAAGCCAGTGGTTCCCAAACAGTGAGTCGCAGTCCATTTTTATGGGTCGCGACTAAATATCCCCTCAATTCTTTTAATTTCCTACATTTAGTTTTTCATCATAAAAATGTAATAAAGAAATCAGACATTTTTCAAAAATAATTTCATAAATAAATGCCAAAAATTTAAGAAATGCCATAAATTCGAAAACAAATATTTAAGAAGTAGTGAAAATAGCTTGTAGATCTGCTATTTTCACTAGTTTGGGTCACAGGGAGACATGTAGAATTCCCCTTTTGGGCCTCGAGCTAAAATGTTTGTTTGGGAACCAGTGCTATAAGCTATGCGAGTTACAGCATTAATGTGGCGCCGTGTACCACTGGTCGTACACGTGTAGTACAGTGGCCTGCTTGAGGGCACTGCAACGGCTTTAGTTAAGGACACATTTACTACACCAAGCCACTTGGGGACAAACCCAGCAACCTTTCAATATTCCCTTACCCTTCCTTCTAGGCCAACCCCACTACCCAGGAGAGATGGGAAAGCTGATAGCAGTCATGGGGTCTGCACTTACTGTAGAGCCAGAGTAGGGACACTGAGCTATTAAGAGGCCATGACATGATAGCAGGAAGTGTCCCCCAAAACAGAGGCCTATACAGTGAATTCACCAGTGGTGTAAAGTAACTAAGTACTCAAGTACTGTACTCAAGTGCAATTTTTAGGTATTTTTTACTTTCTCCAGTATTTACAATTTTACAATACTTTTACTTCTACCCCACTACATCTCAGAGGAAAATATTGTGCTTTTTACTCCCCTACAATTATATGAATGCCATTTGAAAATAGACGATCTAAACAGCCAAATCTAAAATAGACGATCTAATGAGTACTTTTACTTTTGGTTCTTAAAGTATATTTTGATGCCGACACCTTTGTACGTTTACTCAAGCACATTTTGAATACGGGACTTCCCCTCGTAACAGAGTATATCTACATTGCAGTATTGATACTTTAACTCAAGTAAAACATGCGAGTACTTCTTCCACCACCGGAATTCACCGTTAACCTGCCACAGCTATGCAGACTGGGGATAACAGAGGTCAGTGCCATCTGTCACATTAGTGGAACAGAGCTATCGCTTTAATATCAACCCAGGAAGAAATATGCACCGTCGATGTTAAAAGTTATGTCTATGGGGAGCAGGTGAACGTGGCTCGGGCATTTACATATCGCTTAAAATAATGAGGTGGGGTGAAAGAGCCTCCTACGGTACAGCGGGTTGTGTGGGTTTTGGTCATACAGTAGGAGTCAATAGTGACCGAGGGGCATGGCCAGCATTAAACAAATCTACATAAGATTATCGTGAAATGACTGAAATCCCTTAATTTCCTTTTAATTCTAAACACTAATCATCACGGAAGTTCTGTTTTCCCAGCCAGCTGTTGCTGTTCAATTCTGTCCAGCTGCAATGCAGGGCTCTTTCAGTGTGGGCACGCACACGCACACACACACACGCACACGCACACACACACACACACACACACACACACACACACACACACACACGGACGCAGACTCTCTAGGCTTCTTTCCCAGCAGAGGGTCATTACTACAGTCCCCGCTGACCGGCCAGAAGCGACAAAAGCCCAGTCAGTCTACAATCCTTCCTATCTCTCTCTGCCTCTCTGCATTCATACATCTGCTCGCAATCACTCTCCATAATTCCCATCAATCGAACCGCTCATCTAATCCTTCGGTCCATTCACGTTGGAATACTATCCGTGTCCATCTACCTCTGTCTCTTGGCGTCACAAAAGGAGAGCGTACTGTATATTATCGCGTCCCCACAGGGCTACCGCATCTCAGAAATGTTTGGCTGTGGACCCTTGGGACTGTAATGCTACAATAAAGGCTCTTGCGCTGAACCTTTGGCAGCGAGCGCGGGGCACAGGCGTCGTCCAAATTGTTAAATAATCAATGCGTTTCCCATGGCAACCCGGCGCTTTGCACCGTATTGGCTGGCAGCAGCCTCTCAGGGCTCTTGCTGCAGTTTATGCGGCTCCTCTCTCGCCGTACACATGATGCCTGGCCTGGCTGGCCACGGGCCCCAGCGCCCGCCTGACCAACATCACACATGTCGTCGCTGTCGGGCAGAAACCTTGTATCTCCATATTTTAACTTGTTATGTTTTCTTTTTCATAAAATTAATGCCCTACTTCATCACACAAGAGTGTCGCACAGAAGTTGTGAAAATAGCCGATCTACGAGGTCACAGTGCATCGCGTAGTGAGCTTGTAGATTGGCTATTTTCACTATAAAATAATAATAATAAAAAGGTGCGGTTTTGGACATGATATGAGGTTTTCACCCGACAGCGAGGAGTATCTCAAATTAAGGTGCAGTGAAGACATAAAGTCAGGTGACAGCTACGCCAAGTGAAAGGTACTGCCACCATGGCTCTAAGGAAACTTATTATGCATCTATTATGATACTGTACGTCTGTATTTGCAGGTCATACATGCAATTACAACTTCCCGCCTAGATCATTGCAATGGACTTTACACCTGTCTAACCCACAAGTCCATCTCTCGCCTGTTCAAAATGCTGCTGCCAGGCTTCTGACCAACACAAAAAAACGTGCCCATATCACCCCTGTATGGCAACTCTCCACTGGCTTCCTGTTGTTTTTAGAATTGATTTTAAGATACTTTTATTAACGTTTAAAGCTCTAAATGGTCTCCCCCCCCCAGTATATTACCGACCTGCTGCCCCCCTATAAGCCTCCCCGCAGCCTGAGATTCCCAGAACGGCTATGGAACGCCCTACCCTTGGCAATCAAAAAAGCCAATTCTGTGTAATCTTTTAAGTCACTTCTGAAAACACATCTGTTCAGGAAAGCCTTCCCCTAGATCATCTCATTTGCTTGTATTATCTAATTTAATTTAAACATTTTATGCTCCAATTGCTGTTCAGCACTTTGTAACTTATTATTATTATGTAAGACATGTGACATGTGATTCTTGGTCACTTAGGCTTTGTTCAAACTGGCAGGCAAATAGGACTGACTGTGTCCACACTGTTATTTGCAAGTGAGCAGATGGGATTAGTGTATTCAGACATCCTAGAGCTAGACCTATCGGCATCGGTGTGGTAAAGGCGTAACGACATACATAGGTGTGCATAATGCTTAACTTATCGTCTCTGTCGGGTGGAAACCTCATATGTCCAGGATTCAAATTCAGAAGTAGCAGATCGACAAGCTTGTCGACCTTTGCTATTTTTGAATTTGAATCCTGAAAAAGTAACAGTTTTGGACATATGAGGTTTCCACCCGACAGAGACGATATATAAAGCCTGGAGATGCTGACAGGACAATAATCCCTCCACAAACAGTACACACCATACTCCCCACTCCCTCTCTTCCTCAGCAAAAACATTTTCACATCGGTCCCTATACTTTTGTCAGGCACACACTGACATGGCAGCCAGCTCTCCAATGGCAACGTCACAGTGAAATATGACAGCCCCCCCCCACACCTCCCTATCCCCACACCTCCAGTCAGATATGAGATACCGGAGTGCATTCTGACAGATGATACAGCGAATGCCGCAGGGAGAGCTCTTAAGCCTGATTTATACGTAAGAGAGCGCGTGCCTGCGCTGAAAATGGCAGATCCAGCTCGTAGATTGTCTTATTTTCGGCGCACAACGTCAGGTGCGTCATACAAAAGTATAGTGGAGCTACGGAAATAAGGTTCGTTACGCCAAAGAAGACCTAACTGATGGCTATACATGCCGCACCCCACCGATCTCCTTTTCCTGCAGGAAACGTGTCCCCTGTAGTTGGTGTAGCGTCTTTATATTATTTCCCTGCAGAATGTGGGTTATGGGAGAGACAGAGAGAGAGAGAGATAGCGAGATAGAGAGAGAGAGAGAGAGACGCAGCCATCTGTGATCCTCTGGTGCTCATTGGTCGCCTCTCATATGCCACGCTGCAGTCCAATCAATACCTACTCAATTACCATGCACCCTAACATCTCATTCACGCTGTGGCCCCTGTGCCGGAGGACAGAGGAAAAGAGGAAGGGGAAAAGAGGAGAGAGGAAAAGAGGAGAGGGGAAAAGATGAGAGGGGAAAAGAGGAGAGGGGAAAAGAGGAGAGAGGAAAAGAGGAGAGGGGAAAAGAGGAGAGGGGAAAAGAGGAGAGAGGTAAAGAGGAGAGGGGTAAAGAGGAGAGGTGAAAAGTGGAGAGAGGAAGAGGAGAGGGGAAAAGAGGAGAGAGGAAAAGAGGAGAAAGGTAAAGAGGAGAGGGGAAAAGAGGAGAGAGGGGAAAGAGGAGAAAGGAAAAGAGGAGAGAGGAAAAGAGGAAAAAGGTAAAGAGGAGAGAGGTGAGGTGGTGGGAAGGAGCATAGATGAATGTCTGTAGCAGAGAGAAGGGTCACAGTGGGGGACGCCATGCTGTTAGTCCAGCTTCTCTGTGATGCATTCTTCTCTCTGAGACAGACGGACATGGTCAAAGTGATGTATGGTAAAAGATGGAGTCGTTCCGATACCGATACCAGTATCGGCAAAGCTGCCGATACTGGCTGATATCGGTATCGGCGAGTATGCCAGTCTATGCCATTCTGATACCGCGTCAAATTATGAGAATCGTTTTGGGAAGGAAGAAATGGTGTCGGTACATCTCTAGTAAAAAAAACATCCCACAAAATCTCTAAAAGGTCCAATGGTTCTCTTCTCATCTCTTACAACACTGTCAATGGCTGATTTCAGCCATAATCGTTTATATAATGTGGCAAATGCAAGGGAATCAATTAGTGCAACATGTAAAGGGAGCCCATTAAAACTCCTACTTTTCCATGGTGGATAGATCCCCAACATTTTAGGAGACCAAAGCATTGGGATATAGACACAGAACCAAGCTCTCTCTCTCTCTCTGGCCCTCCTCCACACACATAGCCTATACGCACAAACACACATTTACCAAACCATAATTAATTAGCCAGTCACAGCTGTCAGCAGCATTCCCTTCTCATCTTTTATGTAATATTTCAGAAGCATGCCCTGGCCTACCTTTCTCTGTCATGCTGAGCAGCGCCAAAATGAGTGCTGGCTAGTTTGACCTTCAGCTGAGCAGACACAGAAGCCAGCCACATACGGTACGCACATACTGTGATATCACATGTTACATACTTCTGAACGTGTTACAACTTCAAGTACTTCAAGTACTCGGTCGATACTGAGTACCTATCGAGTACCGAGTACCTCAAAACCCACCTTTTCAGACTCCTAATTCTAATCCTTTCTGCCTTTTAATTTGATTGTTTTTCTTTGCTTAGTTTTAGCATTTTAACTAGTCTCTTAATAAAGTTTTATTTTATTTGTTCTGTTTTGTAAAGCGACTTTGAGTACCAAGAAAAGCGCTATATAAATTTGACGTATTATTATTAGTAGTAGTATTAGAGTTGGACATTGTAATGTTTGTCCGCGTGTCTGTTTCTGAGAATGCGTATGAACTTATGATGCACGGTGTACAGTCTGACTGATTGCTTGGCTCACAGCGAAGGCTTTAATTTGGTTTGTGAGGGTGACTGCCATGTGTTTGTCTACTCAGTGCTCACAGACCACCTTATGGAGGTCTGCTGTCTATGAGAGGCCAGCCTGAGAAGTAGCCAGTGGTGGACAGTAACCAAGTACATTTACTTGCTGTCGGACAGAAAACTCTTATCTCCATATTTTAACTTTTTGTGTTTTTTCGTAAATTAATGTCCTACTTGATCATACTAGTGATACTACAGCGTCACGCAAAAGTATCAAAAATAGCAGATCTACAAGCTCGAAACGTGGCGCGGAGCGACGCATTTTGAGCTGTCAAAAGGCTAAAGCAAAATTTGTCAACATAGCCATCACAATCATTTTAACCCCTTTATCCATATTTTATACGTTGGCTATTCAAACATAGCAGATCTACAAGCTCCCAGCGAGCTTGTAGATCTGCTATTTTTGATCATTTTGGAATAATTTAGATTTCTTTTAACACACATCTTCTCTTCTGGGGGTCCCTGGCACCTGACATTTTCCGATGGGGGTCCGCGGCCAAATATATGTCAATTTGGGGATCCTTGGCCACGAAAAAGTTTGAGAACCGCTGATGACGGATATACTTTGACTCAGTACTTTCTCCACCACTGGATGTAGCATTCATTATGTATTGTTATGTGGCAGAGAATCTGCCACAGTTTAATCCCGTTCCCTGTCGTACACCAACAGAAACACTCCTCCCGGGTCAACTTGCTGGCGGCGCTGATTAAATCAAATGATTCCCGCCACGTTCGGTTCAACAACAACAAAGCTCGATCGTGACCTGATGACGGTGACACGCTCTGCGTTAAAATAAACACCACGCTCTGTTTGGGGAGGAGGAGGCGATAGTTGTGAGCGCAGAGTTCACGGGATTCCAGTTGGCAATTAAAAGGACGCGGGGGTGGCGAGGGCGAGCATCATCAGTATGCCTCGTATGGTTTCACACACCCATGTGCTCTCCCTGTGCATTAGAGCAGTGGTTCTCAACCTTTTCAGGCCGAGACCCCCCAAAATAATCATATTTAAACTGGGGACCCCCCCCCCCACCACCCTGATAAGCACTTGGAATTGTAGGAGTGGAGGCATTACATTTTGTTTGACTTGGTTCCACAGATAAATATTGTGAAAATAGCAGATCTACAAGCTCGAGGCGGTTGTGAGCTTGTATATCGGCTCTACGCTTAGTCTACGTCCTCCTGGTGGGGGCTCCTCACTGGCAGATGAGCCAGTAGGGTATAACAGCCTCTCACCCGTAGTCACCAACCTCGGTGTTAAAATGGACCCCCACCTGACTTTCGATTCCCATATTAAAAACCTCTGTAAAACCTCATTTTTCCACCTCCGAAATATAGCCAGACTCCGCCCCACACTCACTCTGCCAGATGCCGAAAAACTCATCCACGCCTTTGTCTCCTCAAGGCTTGACTACTGCAACGCACTTCTCATCGGGATCCCTAGCAAGAGCATCCAAAAGCTCCAGTACATCCAGAACAGTGCTGCTAGGATCCTGATGAGAGTGCGGAAATACGAACACATCACACCCATCCTCCATTCACTACACTGGCTCCCCATCTCCGTCAGAATCGAATACAAGGTCTCCCTCCTCACTCATCAGTGCATCTACAGCAATGCCCCCTCCTACCTAAAGGAACTCATCAAACCCCCGAACTCCACCCGCTCCACCCGCTCACTCCGCTCCAGAAACTCAAACGTACTGGAGCCCCGCACGACGAAACTCCGCACCATGGGGGATCGGGCTTTCTGCTCAGCTGCTCCTCGACTGTGGAATGCCCTCCCGGACCATCTGAGAGCACCACAGTCGATTGACACTTTTAAAAAGGGCCTAAAAACCTTCCTTTTTAACAAGGCATTTGCTTAGACAGAGATGTAGTTGTTTTATCCTTTTAAACTTCTACTGTGCCTGCTGACTTGATCTGAAGTTTATTCATTTCACTGTTTTACTTTTATTGTTGTTTTCTTTTTTTCTTTTTATGTTTTTAATCCTGTAGCACTTTGAGATTTGTTTCAAATATAAAGTGCGTTACAAATAAAATTTATTATTATTATTATTATTAACAGCAGTGACAACACACCGATATGTGTGTGTGGGGAGGAATCAAATGGCATAGCAACTAAATTGGGGAGAAAAAGGGGGCAAAAAAGCGAACTCTTCTGACATTTTCAAGTGGGCCCTGATCCAGAAAAGGTTGAGAGCCACTGCATTAGAAGTCAACGCAGCATGTTAGTTAGCTGCTCTCGACTAACTGTCACCCCCAACCCTGTTGCTAAGGTGAGAGAAAGCGTATACTCCTTGGTGCTGTTTTGGGCCCGCATCATTCTGAGGTTCTCCCTGAGCAATCATGTTGTCTCAATGTCTCATGATTCATAGCCATGTTTGACAGATTGCTGAATTGCAGCGTTCTCATTACAAAGGGAACTTTGTACAATTTGAAAGCGTTTAAAAATGGAACAAAAAGATCCCTATGTGAGACACGCTATTTTTATTTTATTTCATACAATGTCCTTATGTAATTTTCATTACGCAAATTGGTTTTATTTATTACAGCCATGACTGCCACACCACACATTTCTGTCTGTTTGTGAGAGTACCACAATATAAATATCCTGTATTAGTATTGTTTTATCCTCACTTGTTTGACGCCAACATGTTGCATGATTTGGTGGTTATATAAAATTCTAATAAAGTAATAATAATATCCCAAATGTATATAGCGCGTCACTAGACCTGAGGGAGCGGGAGGGGACATGACGTTTGAGGAGGTCGAAGAGGTAGGTGAATTGAAATGAATTGTTCAGTTATATGCATGAGAAGTCACATGCATGAGAATTGAGAAGTCACACGCATGAGAAGTCACATGCATATAACTGTGACTTTGCAGTATGTATGCGGTGTGTGCATACATTTGGCATTTGCTCTGTCTGATGCTACAGTATGAAGACATTATAAGGTTGCTGCGGCACATTGTGAGCTTGTAGATCTGCTATTTTCGGTGCGCGACACGGTGCACAAACAAGTACAGTATAAACCACCCTTTAGTAACACTAAGGGAAGAATGGCAGACAGCACCCCCAAACCAATCCGGAGTGGTTTAATTCACTCAGTTTAGTTAACGTTAGGCGATGTTAGTAGGTTGAGTTTAGGGCATGGGTTTGGTGTGGTTAAAAGTAGGGTAATGATCTGGGCAAAGTATTCCGTGCCTACATACCCCGCCACCCTGACAAGCACTTGGAATTGTAGGCATTACATTTAGTTTGACTCGGTTCCACAGATAAATACTGTGAAAACTACAAGCAGGCGTTGTGGAGCTAAGCTAGGCGTTAAGCTAATCATCTGAGGACCCCCCAAAAAACATTTGGGGAACCCCACACAGGTTGAGAAGCACTGATCTAAGAAACGAGTGGAAAAAAGAGAGAAGCCCCGTTTGTTTTGCAACACCAAATGCGGCCTGGGCTCGTTACTGGCTCTATAAGCACACAAACCACCATATGCTCAGAGACACACCACAACAGAGCTCCGACAGACCATTTGTTTTATTGTGAAAATCAACATTGTCATTCGGGTCATTAAAACCAGCGAGCAACAAGGCCGCCGGGGGACCACTGGCAGAAAGACAGCGGTGTAAATAACCAGAAGAAAAGGTCACACGAAATTCTGTTCTATGGTAACCAAGTACTGGTAGGATCCATGGATTAAAGCAAAATAAAATCTCTCTCTTTTTTTGTATGACCAAGTCCTAATGTAATGATTTGTGAAACAGTGTGAAAGGAGCCCCCCGCACACTAGCGCCGATTCCTAAACAATTAACACAGTGTGTAAAATGATGATGTTTTAATAATATTGTTCCTGCTGTTCTACATACTGCCATCCAGGTGAAGAAATCACAGACTGAGGCTTTAACATTTGCTTTTATGAGATGTCCGAGACTATTAAGATTTCATGGAAGATGCTTCTGAACATATTGCGAGTTTGACCACTTCAAATATTCTAATAATAATTTAAAATACTCTAATCTTAAAATAATAACCGAAAATAGCCTATCTACAAGCTCTCAATGCATCTGCGACGCATTGAGAGCTTGTAGATAGGCTATTTTCGCTGCGCAACATGCTTCCATAGAAGACATGCTGGCTTCTATGGAATCCAAATGACTGAAATCAGTCGTGGCGACTGAGAAATTTAATCCATGAGGATCTAGATTGTTCCCTACAGGTATTGTCCGTAAACACTGCCAATATTGGAAGCACAAGAAACAACCTACCATCCTATTGTTTGACTCCTGTTTCCATGAAGCATAACACATTCTCCACTATAAAACAAGGACTATTGTACGTATTATATTGGCAATAAGCACGATCCTCTCCCAAACTTTGCTTTATATCAAATACCCAGTAACAACTAGGAACAGGACGTGCCATTACTACCACCTACATTAAAGTGCAAACCACCTTTTGTTTTCTCAAAACCCTCCTGACTGCGCAGCGTGTTCTGAATTCTCATTTTTAGACACTGGCTTCTTTTGTCTTACCAGAGGTAAGGTAAGACCAAAAAGTACAAAAGTATTATGTATAAAATCCTTTGAAAATAGCCGATCTACAAGCTCACAGCGCGTCGCAAAGCCAAAGTATAGGGCTGAAGTGGTTTGTGTATGTTTTGTAATAGAGGTGGTGCCATGGTTTTGCACTTTTTCTGTTTTTCATGTGTCTATGAGGTTGATAGAACTTCATTAAGCCCCCTGGTGGTATTTTTATGGTGTTTTATGTCTTCTCTGACTATTTTGAGTTTCTACCTGGAGGCTGAAACCTTGAGGGTCAAACGTGCCAATAGAGAAACAGCGCTTTAGTGACATAGTAAAAACATACCCTCCCCCTCATTATCGTAACACAACAGGTGTGGGCATGAGGAGGAGGAGGGACTAGGACAGGTGGGTGGTGCTAAGGTGGTGGAGGAGGTGCTAAGGTGAGAACCAGGTATACTTAATGAACTGCAGGCGTGTCCACATAAAAACATAATTTTAACAATTTCTGTACACTTTTTTTTTTTTAAATCTTCCTCCTAGTATAACCATAATACCTGATGATTATGTTTTAGGGGGGGGGGGGATCACTGAAAATCACGGCACCCCGTCTTTAATCTAAATATTCAAAGTAACTAGTAATTAACGATTTTTGGATTTGGAACAGTTTCCGGAACCGGTTTTATCACACTGTCAGAGCTGGTATGTGGACTTCACGTCTGCTATATAATTACAATACCGGTGGTTCTAAAACATTTTAATTTCAAGGACCACCATAACTCTGAATGAAACTAAATGGACCATTTGGTTACACTCTCAGAGTTACAGACCTGTCATGGTCCATTTGGAATCCCCTATAGGAATCGTTAAAGGGAACCGTTTGGAGGGAATCTTTAAGGAACCGGAATCGTTAAAATCCTAAAGTATGCCAACCCTAGTCAGATACTATCTGAAACTTTTTGTTGTTGCTGTCGTCCTGCTCAGCAAACCCCACCCACCTGGCACCTAAGTAGGTTACAACAAACAATAAAAAGTCAAATACTACCTGACCCAGATCCAGCCCATTCACACATCTCCTGCACTATAATAGTCTAAAGCACGAGTCACGTTGCATTCGTAAACCCTCTTGGGCAAAGAGAATCTAAAACAAAACGCTAAGAAATGTTTAGAAACTCCATCATACTGCCATTGGACTTTTACACAACAAAGCCACAACTTCTGTTTTATGCGAACATTGATCAAGCAGCTATACTGTTGTTCTGCTCTCCTGCAACATACTGTGTAGTACTGTGCAAAACTTTTTGTCGATCCAGTTATTGTTTATTGACATACAAATTAATGAAGTGGTTATTAATTAAGAACTATTATTCACAAGGAAATTATTCCCTCTCGGTTTAAAATACAGTGAAAGGGCGCTCGGGTGGTCCAGGGGTAAAGTACCGGCCCACCACCACAGCTGAGTCTCAATCAAAACAATAATAGTAATAATAACTAGAAAAACGTGCTCCTCGGAGCCAGGTAGTAGAACTCAATCTTAGCCAATCAAAACAGATGAAATATGAAAAATCAGACAGATCCGTCTTGATGACATGACTATAGAGATAAGGTGTACCGATTTGCGTGATGTTTGGACAAAATCTGTAGGAGTAAAAGCAAAAAATGTGTTTAGCAAAAATCGGCCAGACGGACAGGGGCGAAATCATAGACTCGGCGTAGGCCTGGTGGAAACAATAATAATAATAATAATAATAATACAACAGTGAAAATCTGATACTTGAGATGGTATTACGTAGTTCCCAAGTTCAAAAAGAGTGATATGGTGATGTCAACAAACAGCCAGGGGTCCCTGACTGTTAAAACAGCCTGATCGCCAGAGAATTAGTATACATTGCACGGATCCAGTGCATGTCATTCCGTGCATAGTCGCCTAGAAACCCCGAAATTCCGTGCATATGTACGGCGAGTCCCACGGTGGGCGTAACCAGTCGCAACCCGGAAAAACCCGGAAGCAGAGCAGTCCCCACAACAAAATTTACGATTCTGTGCCTATCGGTACATAACTCAAACGGCGCTGAGTAGGCACAAGGGAATGTCGCAACGTTCGGGACGGCAACTCGCTCGCTTTAGCTCGCTCGGTGGCCCCTTACGTGGCGACAATTCCCTTGAGACTGCGCGCCTCCGAAATGGTTTAGTCACAATGGGGGAGATGCGAGGCGGCTATGCACGGAATTTCGGGTTTTCCAGTTGTCTATTCACGGAATTTCAAAAACGTTCAAAGAGAACGTTTCCTCTGGCGATCGGGTTGGTTAAAACAAGACAGTGGTGTTCGTCACGGCTACTTTCTCCGTCATCTGACAAGGGGCGGACAAGGGGCGGAGCCTCCCTGTGACAGAACAAACAGCCATAGCAGCCCCTCTAGTCATGAACATGGTCTCAGGTCCTTTGTACTGTACAGTATATCGTTGCTGTCGGGCAGAAACCTCTTATCTCCATATTCTAACTTATTGTGTTTTTTTTCGTAAATGAATGCCATACTTGATCATACTACAGCGTCACACAAACGTATAAAAAATAGCAGATCTACAAGCTCGAAACGCAGTGCTTTCAAAGCGACGCATTTTGAGCTTGTAGATCTGCAACTTTTGCTATTTTTTTTGCTATTTGAATCCTGAAAAGTAACAGTTTTGGACATAAGAGGTTTCCAATCCGACAAAGACGATATCATCGCTGTCGGGCAGCAGCCTTGTATGTCCAAAATGTTACTTTGCAGGAAAAAAGTGGTTATTATGTAGTCACAAGCTCTTATACTTTTCATTGTTTAAAATGTGGTAAAAACCCACAGACAGACTTAACCACTATTAACATGGTGTCCCTATATTGGGCTTTTTTAAATTTTATTTTACAACAATTCTCATGATCGTTCAAAAACTGCAAAAACAGCCGATCAAGAATCTCACAATGCGTTGCATCTCGATGCGTTGTGAGCTCGTAGATCAGCTATTCTCGCATGACACTGTCATACGACAAAGTATAAAATACTATTTATGAAAAAACGAAAACAATGAAATATGGAGATACAAGGTTTCTGCCCCGACACGCTACAGAACATGCATACACACATACTGTATCTTCATCGACTCCCGTTGGCTCACCAGATGTTGTGTACAGTAGGTGTGACCTGAAGAACTACATGTAAAGTAGGACAACGGGCAAGGGACAGAAATAAATAAAAATGCCAAGTCGCAAGTTTCCCTGAGATACAGTAGTTATGGAGCACATTACATAACGCTGATGTAGGCTATTTAGTGCCAAATGGCGCAGGGAATCAGGGCTTTCTTTTTAAATGCTACTGCAATCTGGCCAAATCAATCTGCCCCATGCTGAGGGTCCAGATTTGCCTGTCTTATCTCCCCCACCTCGGTTTGAGGTTAGGCACGGCACGCTGTCGCCTTGAAGACGGAGTCTCGGCTAAGATCAGAGCAGGCTTGAATGGACGGGGAAAACACTGATCTGAAAACACTGGGATCACACAAGATACAGTCATTTTGAACCGTTTCAACATGGGTTTCTGTGATATCAACACTTCCCACATCTACTGTTAAATCACACTGAGCCTGTAACTGTTCACTACAACAGTACAAAACATATACTAGACAAGATTAACTCATTAAAAGTGAGTATAAGAGTTCTATGAACTGCAATATTTGTGTGTTTAAGAACGAATCAATATGGAGGTAAAACTACACAAACTCCTAAACTAAAAAGACAATCTGTGAACATGATCAACTATACCATGATGAGAAACAAGAAAAACAAGCATAATTATTGTCTATAGCAGGGTTATTATAGTTAACTCAAACTAAGACTAAAACTAAAACTAAAAGGGAAGACATGCAGAACATATCACACCAACACTTCGCTGCTTGAACCTCTATGAGCGAGTGACAAATAAACCGTCTTGATTTTGAAAAAACATATTTTTTTTTCAACTGAAACTCCAATAAAAAACTAAAGTAAAAAGAAACTAAACTACAAAAGTGCCAGGTCTCCACCGGGCCAGGTTGCCTAGTACCTATAGGCCCTGCAAACTTTGGAAGTCAGTCATAGCCAACTGGAATGGAATATGAAAAATCTGACTGATACATTGTGATCACATGACTCCAGAGATTATACAGTATTTGAAGGAGTAGTAGCAAATAGTGTTTTTTTTTTATAAAACACAAAATAGCGGGAAATCTACTCTGGTGCAAATGGCCAGGGTCTATATAGTCCAAGACCCCAAATCTAACAAATTGGTGGGCAAATTCTAGTTGTGATTTTTTTTTCTTCCTATACATCCCTGGATTATGTATGTATATGATAGACCTTGCTGACTGGTAGCTTATTAGTGTTTTCACCTCTTAAAGTAATGGACTGCTGACATTCAAAAGCGCCTTCCCTGGAAATCATATTTATTGCATTATATCCTCTCCCTGGGGTGTGTCTGCACTACTGGATAATATGCCATGTTTGAAATAATTTGCCTAATACACAGTGGTATTTAAGCCACCATTGGGAGATTTTCAGGTTTAAATGCATTTTCCAATAAAGGATTCTTTTTTCCACAAAGGTAACACTTCCTATGCATTTCAAGTAATGCACATACTGTACTAATGCATTATAACATACTTACAACACTGTATAATTATATTTATACAAACTCATAATATTAGCTACTAATAATGCTTTATAACGACAATTATAACACAAAGCATTTTACAATTACTTATTAGGTCAAGTATTAATACTTCAAACTCATAGACTGTTTTTGGCAAGGATCATAGGGAATCATAATTCTCATAGTTGTAAAAATAATAACTTCATACTGACAGTTCTAATGCATTATAGAGTGATTCTAAGTCACTATAAGTGGTCAGTGGGTGCTTTAACCTTTCTCCAGTGTTCTTTGCAACCTTTCTCAGCTCTGCCTTGACGTCAAGCTCTAAAATGCAACACATACTATCATAAATAGCCCATAATGTTTTTCATGTGATGGATGTAAGACCAATTATGTTTTCCTCCACAGTAGGCTTTTGAACCTATGACATTTTCTTTTATGGTTGTGTACAGTCTGTGTACATTTAGACCTGGAAAGCCTATACGTTCTTATACCCTTCAATCCAGGAAAGCATCTGCGTCATTTTTTGAATTAAAAAAATCAAGGTTTTCTGAAAACTAGATTTAGAAGGCATTTCTTTAATCGGCCTCAGGTCTACATGGGATCATCGACACCTGTGGTGCTGGTGTCTCGCCTCCACTGCTCGCAAAGTGCTTCCGGACATCGAGTGGCCTTAATTGAGCAATTTGACCCAGTCTAAAACTTGTCTTCTTTTTTGGGGGGGCTTGTTATGCCTTTATTGATAGTACAGTAGTCAGACAGGAAATGGGGAGAGAGAGATGGGGAGTGACACGCAGCAAAGGCCGTCGGGATCGGGACTCGAACCCGTGACGCAAACATTGTGAAAATAGCCGATCAAGCTCACAACCCCTCGCACTGCTTGTAGTTCGGATATTTTCACAATATTTATCTGTGGAACCGAGTCAAACTAAACGTAATGCCTACAATTCCAAGTGGTTGTCAGGGTGGGGGGTCCCCAGTTCAAATATGATTATTTGGGGTCTTTTTTACATTGGTCTACGTGCAAGGTTTCACGGCAATCGGTCCAGTGGTGCTGGAGATTAGATGCTCACAGTCACACTGACACACACACACACACTGACACACGGACAGACAGAAGCAAAAACATTATTTTTTGCTAAATCATTATTGTCTCTGCCAGGCCGGACGGCCAATAAAAACTAAATCGTCAGAGACAATAAAAACAAAAATGAACAATATAAAACTAACTAAGACTAAAAATAATTGCACATACTGTAAAATCATCTTTAATTTTAGTTTTCCACTTGAAAGAATTTAATAATCTAAACCAAGAATAAAACGAAATGAAAACCAAACAAAAACTAGTCAATTACTAAAACTACAATTAAAACTACTTATGCACTGATACAACTAACTCAAACTAAACTGAAATCAAACACCAAAGTGAAAAACGAAATAAAAGTCGAGTTTGAAGTCGGCCGGTCCCATATACTGTATGCACATGGCCATATAAGGGCATAGAGGTTGGATCTGTCGCTCTGGACACCTGGATCTCCATATATATGGGCATATCCACCTGAGCCACTGCCGCTCAACCGGAAACACATGTGAAGGTGTCGTGTGTTTCGGTTCAAACCTGCTGCCAAGCCAATCTAACCAAAACTATGGGAAAATGAACCAGAACAGGAAACGGGTATGCCACGTTCTGGAAACCTGGGATCCACACTTATGCACAGAGTCTACAAGCAAAATGAAAGAGCTACATTTTAATTTTCATAAATAAACACAAGAGTGACACCTCATACCTCTGACCAAAATATTTCACTTCTCATGCTCATAGAGGCTCTTTTGCGCAAATACAGCAATCTGGTGTGGTGATTGGTCCGCCATAACAATCTGGTGTTGTATCGGTACAATTACACCTCTCCTTACCTGACCCCCCCCCCCCCCCCCACCAAACACGTAGGCATCCACCGACATATTCCAATGAGCATATGCAGGGCTTGAATTTGACTGATTGCATAATTGTAATGGGGGAATATAAATCCACAGCGGCCCATATTGGGTTTTTATAAGCTGGCTGATCAGGACGTGTGGCCTCGCCGGCAACAGCAGCAGCAGCAGCCTGCTCATGATGAAGCTGCTCCAGGTTCAAAGAACTCTTTATTATCACACCAAAGTGTCACACTAAACACTGGGAAGGCCGACTCACACCTGCATATATAGTTCTGTGTCTCAAAACTGCAATGATCACCTACCAAAACCAAATGAGTGAAAATGTTCACATCTTGAAAGAAGAACATACATTTGAGCTTATATCCTTTCTGTGCAATTCCAACCAACATCAGGGATGCAATTCAAAAAGATATATCACTCTGTATGTGTTTTGTGTATAGATTTACTGTATTTGTAGCTAGCCTGGGCAGCATTCCTTTTCGGGTATATGATCCGGTCAGGAGCGGAAGTAGCCCTACGTCACCAGGCGCGTCATCCACGTCATCAGTGACCGGATCGCGACAAACCGGAAAGACGTCTCACCCCAAAATAGGTCTGTCCTATAAAATCCTTGATGCGGCGTAGTTTAGCTTATTTTTTTAATATAAATGTGAGTGTACTTTCCGGAGACTATTTAGCGTCTGTATTAACCCCACGGGGAAATTCTATTCCATTTAAATAGGGATTGGGGAACCAAAACAAAGCGGCACCGCAAAACCGGATCGCGACAATCCGGAAAGAGGATTCTTTTTTCATTTTTTTTTCCAGTAGGCGTGGCCTAGACCGGATCATATGGGTCTTTAGTAACGCATACCAGGCTTTCCTCCGAGGTGGAAAGACTGGTGACGCGAGGTTAATTTGTAGCAGTGTGTCAGCACAGTGATGTTAAAAAAAAAACCATGTGGGCAAGGTTTCAGCCCCCATTGATTATTAAATTAAAGTTACGTTTTTCAAAAGGTATAACATATATGTGAAAACAAAATTTGTGGAGGTACTTCGGTGGCCTACTGGCAAGAAATCTGACGCTGATCGGTCGAGCGGTTGCCGAGGTTAGTTCTGGTTACACAGGCAGACACACAGACCGAGTCTGGCAGGAATTCCATGCTCAATAAAGATCCATGTTAATTAGGGGGCAGGGATTATGTTTTCGCTTCCGTGAGTGTCTGTGAGAGGCCATCTTGGACACCGCTGGACCGATCGGCATGAAACTTTGCACGCACAGTAGTCCAAGGAAGGACCTCCACCCCACATTTTTTAGTCAGCCTCATGGTGGCTTCACATTTTGGCCTATACTGTAACTCTTATCTTTAACATTTTTTTTAATTTCTTTTGTTGTAAACATACAAATCTTGCAAAAACATAAACATAAATAACTGTAACAATAAAAATACAAAATACAAAATATACATTTAGATGTTATTGAAACAATGATCTCATGTATAATTCACAAATGTTTTAAAATAATAGTAATAATAATAAAGAAAGAAAAAGAGGGAAAAAAGAAAAGGAAGAGAGGGAAGGGAAGGGGGGAAAGAAAGGGGAGCCTATACTGTAACTCTTGAACTGAAGGTCATACATTCAAAATGTATGGGCGGGGCATGGGATTATCTCAGGATGTACAGTAAGTATCAGTCAGATTTTTCATATTTCATTCTGATTGGCTACAAAATTCCAAATTGTACAGGAGGGACCGCATAAAACGCCACAAATCATGAATGCAGCGTCCGATCTGCCCCTAATTTGAATCACACAATGAGGGGCCTCTAAACAACGCAGAGCCAAAAGCGATTTCACGTCGACCCATAGGGGGCGCCAAGAATGCTACAAATGTCAGTGTTTTTTGCAGAAACTAGATCCCCCCACACACACACACACCAAATTAGGCACAAATGGGTTTCAGGTTTAGTCACAAGCAGGGTTTTCATACTCCATGTCGTTTGCCTGTAATTAGATTCACACAATTGTGGGCAGAGCTTTACTTCTTACAAAGACGACATATATCATGAACACAACATCCAATCATCCTCAAATTCCGCATGCTGAGGGGCCTCTATAGAGCACAATTACAAAAGAGCTTGAACCTCTTCCCATAGGCGGGGGGGGGGAGGGGGGGGCACAAACATGAATAGTCTGTCTTCGTACAAACTATATCCCCCCTCCACCTGTGATTTCCTCATGTCCTGACGGCTAAAACCCCGCGACTGACAAAGACCCTGGGTGGATACTGGATAGGCAACCCGGCCTGGCGGGGATCTGTACTTTTCTAGTTTATCCATTTGTGACTCTGCAAGCGTACAAAATGTAACCAAATGTAACCAAATCCGGGTCCATTTGGTTAAATTTTGGTTACATTTTGCACACTCTCAGAGTTAAATGAACACTCCAGCAGGGTTTCATAGCGCAGGCCTTTGGCTGCCTGCAGATCAACATTGCAGTGTGTTGGATAATTAGCTAGCTGAGGAGCAGAGCAACTGTGCAGCTCTGACTGGATGGGCACCATGGCAACGCACAGGGCTACGTCTGAGCACAGGCTCTCCTCTCCTCCTCTCCTCTTCCTTCCCGTTCCTCTTTTGCTTACTGTTTTTTTCCCCCTCCCTCCTGCTCATTCATCCATTCCTCTGTGGGTATTTCCTTTTTTTTATTGGCTCATCCTTTCACGTTCCTGTCATCTCCCTTTCGGGCCGCGCCTCTCCGTCCCTCTTTCTTCTCATTTTCTTCACATACAGACCACCCCCCCCTCCACCCCCACCCCATACTCTTCTCTCCTGCATCATTGTGAGAAGGGCTCCACATTCCTACCGACCAAACGCGGAACCGCACCTTAATATACAGATATCTGTGACGGTTGCATCATTGCACAGTGCATGGAAGGCGTGGCTATGCCTAGAAGCCAACGTGCAGACATATACTGTACACACACACACACGTGTGCACGGACGCACACGCACACACACGCGCACACACGCGCACGCACACACACACACACACACACACACACACACACACACACACACACACACACACACACACACACACACACACACACACACACACACACACACACACACACACACACACACACACACACACACACAGTCTACAAGTCTAAACTAACAGGGGTACAAAATATATCTTGAAAAGAAAGGTGCTCACACACTGTTGAATTGAATTAACTGAGCGTAAAGATGGATTCAAATCAAATGGACCCTTACTTACGGGTCTACTGTACGAGAGTGGCAAGAGTGTAAAAAGATGTACACATTTTTACACGCTTAACCACTTAAGCCCTATTTAACACTACAGTTTGGCTCGTTTGAAAATAGCCAATCTACAAGCTCACGACGCATTGCCATGTGACGCGTTGAGAGCTCTTAGATCTATCTAGATTTTTCACATATAATGACTTGCCCAAAATAGGGATGCTAGCCTTCATTTGGTTGAATTAAAATGATTTTTACTGTGCATTCTCTCTCAACTCACACTGATGATCATATTTCTGACACATGAACAGTTGGGTCATTCGACTGATTGCGATCGTTGGCGGGGGTTCATTGGCAGCGGCCCCTGCATCTGTGTATAAAGCCTGATTTATGCTCCGAGAGCGGCCGAGAATAGCAGACCTACAAGCTCACAACGCGTCGCATCTGCGACACGTCGTGAGCTTGTAGGTCTGCTATTCTCGGCGGGGCGAGACCGCCGCGCGACGAAGTATGAATCGGGCTTAATCGGGGAGAAACATTAGGAGCTGATGTCCTTTGACATCAGCTGCTAGATTCAGTGAACAGGCTTCCAATCCAGTTCAAAGCCATCCAGCCCTGCCATAAACCACTGTTTCCCAAACTGTGGGTCGTGGACCCATTTTTATATCCTTTTTTTCCCCCCGTTTCCTACATTCAAAAGATAAAATATATATATATATTGTTTCATAAATAAAAATAAAAAACTTAAAAAAATAAGTAAAAATAGAAGATCTACAAGCTTGTGATGCGACACGTTGTGCTATTTTCACTAGTTTGGGTCCCGGGGAGACATCAAATTTCTCTTTTGGGCCTCGAGTAAAAACATTATGGGAACCATTGCCAAAAACTGTAGCTTGAAGAGCAAATGTGAGCCGTTCTACAAGCTTTGATGGGGGGGGGGGGTTCCCGATGACTAATGTCACATTATAAACAGCCTTTTCTTTCTTTCGTTTGTGCCAAATGCTACGCGGAAAGCAGTCAGTGGCGATGCTTCCTCGAGCATCGCCACATTTTCCTCAGTTTGTCACAAGCTAGAGGGGTTTATGTCTAAAGACAACACTATCTATCTGTCCACGGTTGAAGGCCAACAGTTGACCTTTTTAAACCTTTTTATAAGCGTGGCCAGACCACAGAGAATAGTCCTACACAGTCTCTATCAATGGCACAGTAACCCACTGTATGTATTTCAAAGTCTGTTTTTATTTTTTAATGCCTCTGAAAATATGTTGGGCTCAGGCTTGATTCATAAAGGCAAGGAAGAAATGGTCTTGCATAACCAGACATATCAGAGATCTCAATATGTCTCGTGACAACTTCAACAGCAGATAAAACCTCCACAAACAAATCTACGCCCTCTGCTTTGAATATGAATTGCATTGGTTCTGCAAAGCTGTTATTTTTTCAATATCTGAAATATTTCCGCCCAGTTCAAGCCCCTACATTGAATTTACATTAGATGTCACCAGACGTATTGGTAGGCGGAGAGCTCTGATACATCTGATCTGGCTACACGAGACTAAAGAAGAGAAGACAATGGTTTTAAAAGCAGAGAGGAATTAACAAAAAGGCTACATTGGCTCAAACAAATTGTATGTTACCTGGAAGCAAGGCAACCGAGCCTCGTTACTTTGTCTTAGCGCTTCACAATGGTATGTGGAAGAAAGTGAGAGAAGGTGGGTAGAACATGCAAATCTGAGGCGCAGGCTTTTAACATCAAAGCCTGTTTAATCTCTAAACACAATTCTTTGCTTTTTATCCTTGTCCTTAGCTACCATGCAGGTTTACAAACACTCATGGTCTCCACTAGCTCTGGTCCAGGCTAACGCTCTGCCAGGCACGCTGCTATTCTCATAGACCAAAAATTTCACTGCCGTGCGAGGTCTCCAACTTTAGTAAAAAATAAACAAAACTATTTCGCTACTCAACGGGGAAAAAAGGCAGTTTTGTGTTGTTGAAAGTCTATTCTCCAGGGTGGGAAGCCTCTCAGGACCCCACCTTCTCTGTATACCCCACCTTCTCTGTATAATACACTTTTTAGGCAGAAAATAAAATATGTCCGCTAGATGGAAATTATTTTATTTACTCCACTGCGACCTCTACAGATCTGGTCAAAATAAATGACCATTGACCATATCTGTAGAGGGTGCAGTGGAGTAAAACATTTTTTTTTTAAAACTAAAGTTGGAGACCTTGCACAGTAGTGGAATTTTCGGTCTATGAGAATAGCAGCGTGCCTGACAGAGCGTTAGCGAGAACTCGCTAACGCGCTAGACCAGAGCTAGGTCTCCACCAATGGTGCATTCAACAAGGCAAACTAATAAACTAATATTTACTAATTTGAACAACTATTGTGCTGAAAATGTCTGTGTTTAAGTAAAATGTTACAAAAGTTGCTAAAAAACAACATTTATGTATGACAACAAATGTAACACCTGGCTAGGTCTCAGAGAGCACACCCAAATTTCATTCGGATTCCCAATAAACCATTACACTAGAATAACACAACAGGCATGGATAGATACAGTACACTGTTCTTTGACAATGCGTAAATATCACCGTAATAAAACTAAATTTAAAAATGGATTATTGTGTCATATAATAATGCCACAGAAATGCTGCACTGAGTCAGGAGGCCAAAAGTTCTGGAAGCCCACTGCCTGTAAAGCAAATGTACTGTAAACTATTTAAAAAAAAAACGTCTCTGTCGGGTGGAAACCCCATATGTCCAAAACTGTTACTTTTCAGGATTCAAATTCTAAAATAGCAAAAGCCGCAGATCCACAAGCTCAAAACTAATTTTGTGCGACGCCGTGGTATGATCAAGTAGGGCATTAATTTACGAAAAAACACGAAAAGTTAAAACATGGAGATAGGGGGTTTCTGCCCGACAGCGACGATATACACAACAAGCGCCTTGGCATGCCAGTCGTTAGAATCCCACAATAGCCGACGTGTTAGAACAGAAACGGCGAGGCGCAGTGACATTTACAACCGACGCGGACTGACTGAGGTTATTATTACATCGCAGAAAGTATGCCTCGCTGCGGCCTGCCAGCTGAAATGTTGGGCTGCTGCCTGCTGACCATGTACTAAGTATAAACTTTGATGTGGCATGGTAATCCAGCATGTAATCTGGCCAGGCTTCACTTAACCCTCAATATACCCCAGGCGTAGGATATTTGTCAATGTAAATTCAAATTTGCTTTAACCCATTTCAATCCGGGAATGTATCTGTGTCATTTTAGATGTGAGCTATAACCATTATTTTATACTTTGGCTATTCAAAAACCGTGAAAATTCGTGCAAATCTTAGATTATTTTTTTTTTAAAGTTAACATTTGTAACTCAAATATTTGCTTCTGGAGGTCCCTGGAACAAAATATTTTACAAATTTCACGAATTTTCAAATATAGCAGATCTACAAGCTCATACCACGGCGGCACTCAGTGCCACGCTATGGTCTTGTATATCTGCTATTTTTGAAAAGCCAAAGAAATCTAAAATGACAGAGATGCATTCCCGGATGGAACGGGTTAAAGGCCTTTGTAGACAGGGTGCGATTTTTCGGACAATAACGGACAATATCATTTTTTAAATGAACACATGGTTCTCTATGACCTCATGCACACCGGCTCCGAATTTACCGTGCGGCGATGCAATGCGGCGTTTTTTTTCTCCAATCGAACCCAGTTCGATTTGTGCGTCTTTTCGCATGCGGTAAAAACTGATTGACTAATCGCACCCTGTCTGCAAAGGCCTTAACTGCCAGTTTAAACGGGGGGTTCGCTTAAAACTAGAAATTGGAAGTGAATTAATTTGTATGGTGCCACATCAGACATGGTACAGATTCAGCTTTGCTATTTTATACTGCTTTTATTTTTAAGGCTCAGTTATTAGACAGGAAAGATGGGGAAAGAGTACTCTCTTTACTCTGGACACTGGGTCGGCTAGAACAGCCCCTAACTGTTGAGCTACTGTAAATCTTTATAAAAAATAAATCTGTCACCTTTCTACCACCTATGCATGCATACCGCATATAAAGTTATATGATATACAAATTAAAAGAAAAGTTGTGAGGGAAAATCATTGTCGTATTTTGACACGCTTGTGTTACATTCTTACATTGTCGGGTGATTCCGGGATCCAAAGGCCTCACAAGAATGTACAGACATATTAACAAACATGTACAGACACACGCAAGGGGGAATAGAAAGTAATAAATCCATAAAAGTAATTTCAAGGCAGGGATGCACCCCCCCAACAGTGTAATAAGATGTATGATATTGAGCTGGGATATGGCTTGTATTGACTTGTATAGTTTATATCCAGGACAGGGTGAGCTCTCTCTTCATCTTGCTAGATAGCCTATTTCTATCTCCAGGATGGGGATGTGATTGTGTACCTCTCTTCCTCTTGGGTTCACTAAGGCTCGGCAGCTAGCTACAGTAGATCTTCAGCACAAGATTATAGCATTAATGATGACTGATAATGAACCAAGGGGCCTGTTAAAGGGATCATCTGCGGTCTGCGCACATATCAACCATATGTCTGGTGATTGCTGGCCAACCTGTCACGCGTCTCATCTTGCTCACTAGGGAGAAGGGACGGTGGCAGCCAAACACAATGCTGCTCCAATACAGTCTAGGGCTTTTTGGTTCACATACCTGTCGAATGGGAAGATGCCCCCAGAAGAAAAGAAGAAATAGGAATAGTGGTCATCTTTTCAAAGAGAGACAGAGCTTAGGATGCAATATTAAACTTCTTAAAGAAGTAGTTCACCCAATTAAAAAAGAAAAAAAAATCTATCAATTACACACCCCATGAAGCCTTGAATTCATCACCAGGTCATCGGTCAAAACGAGACTCAGCAGGAGACTCCTCCAGTCATCAAATTATTGGCTTAGGAATGAGACAAAAACAAAACAATCTCCATGAATTCAAGGCTTCATGGGGTGTGTAATCGATAGAAAATAAGTCATTTTGGGGGTGAACTACTCCTTTAACATCCTGTGGAAATGGAGATCAATCCTAAGTGGACAGCCATTTATTTACACCCACAATTCCAACTACCTGGGTACAAGGACTGATGCCAGAATGTGGAGACACACAGCTTTGAAATGCCTCTCTCGTCATCACAAGACAGTTAATGGCAAGACTGCATAGAAATGTTTCAAATCCATTGGCCTACATCCCCATCTGACGATCAGAAAATATAACCATAAGATCAAAGCTCTCTAGATGTTTTCCGCCAACTTGCTTACAGATCAAACATGTTTTTCATCACGTCAGACAGCACAACATGAAACACAGGTATTGCGTCGCTCAACTCATTGGCCATCTCCAGTTGAGGACAAGATGTATTAGCTACTGCTTCTCTTCATTCTCAGACTTTGTAATACTTATGATAGATGGATTTTAATCATTAAAAATTAGACTAAAGATGTTTTATGTAAGGTTGGATCAGGGGGCAAGGCAGCTTACAGTTTTAAACACGTCTTAAAGACATACTCACACTGAACATACTGCAGCAGCTCCATTGATTTTATAGTCAACATAATTACAGGTAATTAAATTACATTTGTTAGGAATTATACATTTTCTTAGTACTTTGTGCACCATTTGAAAATCTAAAAAAATATTAGTAGCCTACTTTGCAAGTGCACCATTTCAAAATAAAATTGTAGCTATCGACTTTGGATGGATACAGCGGCCAAGATCTTCTTGACCAGACATCAAGCTAAAAATAATTACACCAATCTATTGTGAAGTATTAATTGCACGTCGCGGAAACGGCAAAATGGGTGAGAATTCACAAATGAGAGAGGCAGACTTGCAGTATGTCCTCTTAAAATGGCAGAGGAAAAAGCTGCACTAATTACACTGAAGCAGAGCTCTGAAGCAGTTTGCTGCTGCAGCCATCCCAACCAGGCTCTATACAGCCCAAAATGAAGCCTTTGATTCTTACTATGTGTGAGAAAGACGAGAGCAGACGAGGAGAAGGAGAACGGCCGTGGGAGACAGGAGGAGTGAGGGGGGGAGTGGGGGGAACTGAAAAACAACGAAAAGAACAGGGGGGGAAAAAATGAAAAATGAGAGGCCAGACCGAATGGCTGAAGGGCTGCTTGGATAATGCATTAGACAGAGATGGCATTCTGAGCAACTGCGCATGGTAAGAAATGCACTACTTCACCAAATGTCTCCAATCCCCCCCCCCCCCCCCTCTCTCACACGCACGAGCACACGCACACGCACACGCACGAGCACACGCACACACACAGAAAATGGAAGAAGGGAACATAAAAACATGGACTTTCACTCAGCGTTCATTATTATTGAGTGATTTATCTGAAAAAAAGAAAGACTCTCAGACGGGAAACAAGCCAATATTTTCCTGCTAACTGCTAATTCATCAGTACAAGCAAGCTTTGAATGAAGCAGAGGACGACCACTACTGTACACTGTGCTGCTGTATGCACATGTTTACCTTTGAATACAGCGTAAAACTGCTCTCTGAAATTACAAAAGATGTAACAATGCAAAGCACTGTTGAAAGCACCCCACAGATGCCCACAAAAACAGAGAGGCGTCACAACACCAGGCTTTAGCGATTGGTCATGTAGTGTGGCTTGCCGAGTAGCACAAGAGCATTCCCGCTATAAAAGAAAATGGACCTATGGCCAAACAGGAGTAATGAAACACGAGAGAATAGTGGACAGCCCTAGAACGGGGAAAGCGAGGAAACGTGGACTGTGTGACCTTCCTGTGGACAGTGCCGTTTGCACGCTGCCCTTTTAACAGCGAGGGGTATATGTCAATTTCCCTATCACAGGCCTCATCTTCCCTGCTTGGCTCCCCTAATCAGAAAGGCTGATTCTTCCATCGCTGAATCAGGAGTCTGCCCGCCCCCCACGGTCCCATTTCTAGGCCAGTCGCTACTGTGATCAGCACAGGGGGAAAAAAAGAAAAAAAAAAAAACATAAAACGAGGCAGGCAAGCAAACAAACAGCATTCCCCTGTCCTCTCTTCATCTCCTCCTCCCCTGGCTGGCAGTGAAAGGCATAGCAGAACAGACGCGCTGATATGGGGGCCGAGCGCTGGCAGGGGCTCTGACAATGACCATATGGATCACAGGGGCATGGCAGCCATGGCTTCCAGCAGGATACACACACACCTCTACAACACACTGTACAATATCTGAAGGCCTACTACCCCATTGTAAACAACATATACAGTGTGTGTGTGCGTGCGTGCGTGCGTGCGTGCGTGCGTGCGTGCGTGCGTGCGTGCGTGCGTGCGTGCGTGCGTGCGTGCGTGCGTGCGTGCGTGCGTGCGTGCGTGCGTGCGTGCGTGCGTGCGTGCGTGCGTGCGTGCGTGCGTGCGCATGTATATATATATATATATATATATATATATATATATATACACATATACTGTTATACAGTGTATATATAGTATATAATATGTCACAACATGTAGCTAACACCATTAACTACACTAGGATATAATTAGCAATACACTCCATATGTGTAATTGCATTAACGAGGCATAAAAGACAATCTGGTGAATGCCGCCTTGCGCAGTGCCTCCATGTTGAAAATCCAAAAGAACAGGCTGGCTGACAGAGAGAGAAACGGTGTGCTGCTGAGGCTATTTGAGGTATTTTGGAGGATTTTGGAAAGTACAAAATGGGACTTAAAGGGCTAAATTCACTTTAAAGCACTTCTGGGGTCATTTTAACTTCTACTCAGGCTTTTGTGTGCAGTGTGCACCCCAGGCAGTGTAAACAAATGATCAGACACGCCCCTTCCAATATAAAACTATTGTAGCTTCAAACTCCATTTTAGCCATGTTTAGAATCACTGAAGAAAAAAAACACTTTTCCACAGATATCATGAATGCAGGTGTGCCTTGACATTCTGACTTGCTCTTTGGTATAGGTCACAAAACCACTAGCCTCGATCTCCAGGCTTTTATTGTTTAGTTTTGCTAAAAAATAAAAGCCTGGCCCAGCGCGTCGGTGAACTCGGTATGAGGAAGTGTTTCAACCAACCAGAGTCCAGTGGGCGTCGCTCGTAATGTTGTGTTAACGGGGCGGGGGTTGACGGACAGATCGGTGAACCAATGGGATCAGGCGCAATCTCTCGCCGGCTCTATACACCCGCCCCTCTATACACGAAATCAGGAGCGTTGGGGCAGCCTACAAAACCACTGAGCTAAGTATTGTCTGGTAAAGCCTGATTTATACTTAGTTGCATCATGCATGCTGGTGTTGCATGCAGTAAATAGCAGATCTACAAGCTCACAATGCGTCATGAATGTGACGCGTTGTGAGCATGTATATGAGCCCGACACCGGCACGCGACTAAGTATAAAAGAGGCTTAATCTGGAGTCCCTGTTCAGTGACAACTGAAAGTCCTAGTATTACCCCCGGATAATAAGACAAACATAACAATTACTTGCGGGGAAGGAGGTCTAGTGACTCTTCACCATACTTGCAGATCGTCAGAGCTAGATTATGGTGCAAAGTGTGCTGAACTGGACCTCAATGCCAGGACCTCTTCAGGGCAGGCTGTAGCAAGCAAATGCAGGTCACACAAGAGCTAAATGTTGTGGACCTCATTTAACTTCGGAGAATCCATTGCCATTGCTAACCGTACGTATTTGACATTCTTGTCATTGCTCGGGTCCATGTCAGAGGTTGGTGTGAGTGTCTGACTGTAATGTGGGAATATTATTCAAATCGCTTGTGCAAAATGGCTATTGTCGTTACAAAGCAAGCAGTGACCAAAAAAAGAAGTTGTGCTATCTATGCAATGGGTTTAAATGTAAATAATTGATATATGATTGTGTGTGCGTGCGTGCTTGCACAAATGTGAAGTGATACAAATGTAAAGGAATAAAACATGTTTAATACATATTGGGGCTTTCAAACTATCATTACTAATTATTTAATCAGTTAGTTTATTAATTTAGTTAAGATAATACTATGTATAAAACTAACCGCAGCATGTTTACCTCTAAAAGTAAAATTTTAGAGATTGCACGACTGCACGGAAATATAGGATGCATCAGCATGTCTTGTTTATACTTCTTTTATACACTACACTTATTGACATTACTCAGTGTACAGTAGCTTACACTGATAAAAAAAGTGACCTTTACGGTCAACTTTAATACTCTCAAAGTTGCCTTTAACACAGGATTTTACTGTGCACTTGCTCTGCTCAACTATGTAGAGTAACATGAAAGCTCAATAGGACAATTGGAGAATAAGATAAAATGAAAAGAGAAAAACGTGATTAATGGCTCTAAAAAACAATATGAACATGATGCACATTTTAAACGTGTCACTCTGGACATAATTACAGCAGCACTATGTAACTTTTGAACAACCATATAGCATATTATGTCCCACAAAATTATAAAGCTACATGTTTAAGCAATAACAATCATTGTTCCTTAAATGTATAGAGTCAGGGGGGTCCCTGTTAGGGGCTTGACTGTATTACTATGTATTGGGGAGACAATGAGTTTCATCCTGCCATTTGCCAAGGCACCAAGGCAGAACTGCCAGTCAAAGCGAAGACTGGCCAATCACAGCGCGTCCTTGCCGGACATGCTTGCAGAGACTCCTGGGTAATGAAGTCAAAGACGTTGGCTGCCATGTTATTGTGTCCAAAGTGGCCACTGATACCCCAAACTAAATAGAGCTGCTTTAAGTGCAATGCTTCATGGTCCACTGACCCTACAAAACGACAGGCTTTAACAAATTCATGACCTAAACATGACCTATTCATGGTAAATTAAGTATTCTGTTATTATGAAAGCTTTTTAGCAACCATTGTCATATCTTAGTTAGAGGAAACTCAACAAACACAATGGGCTCTCTAAACCAAATGAACCCTTGCGTCTCTATTCTGGGGGGTTGTGATTTGTGTTTTTAAAGTTCCTCATCAATGAATGGATTAACCACTCGTTTTTTTTTATGTCGTTGCACAACGTCATACGCAAATTGTGAAAGTGGCAGATTTACAAGCTACATGTATGTGGCGTGTTGTTAGCTTGTAGATCGGCTATTTTCGCCACTGTAATTATTTATGGTTTTTGAAACGTTTCGCCTATAAAGACCATGCCCAACATAGGGATAGATTATTAATCTATTATTCTATAAAACGATCGATTTATCGATAATATTTTATCATTGATTAAAACGATTAGTTAGATTAACTGTCTACTACTGTACGTGTGTGTGTGTGTGTGTGTGTGTGTGGGCGGACTAGCCCCTCACCACACACCTGTGTACTCCTGCCCGCCATCCTAACCCTGCCATTCACAGACAAGCTCTCGACACAGCAGAGCAATGGAGCCGAGTGTCACGCTCTTGCACTGCATTTATGTGCCATTTATGACGTCTGTGCTCTAATCATCTCCTCATCCTTTCACCGTCGTTCTTCCTTTGCCCTCGCACACAGGAAATCCAGCAACATGGAGCTCACTGTGTGTTAACCCCTTTAAAACTGGCATCCCTATTGAGATCTGCTTTACCTGCTATATCGCAAAGATCACAGTGCATTGTGAGCTTGTAGATCGGCTATTTCCGCTATCCATTGTACAAAGAAGTATGTGGGGCTTAAGTGGTTAACTCCGTTTTAAAGAAATGCTTATTTAATTGGAAAACTCCTGGTTACCCTTCCACTTCCTCCCCTCTCCCCCTCTCTCCTCCATGGCGATAAACCAAGCTGGAGATCTGCTGACATATGAAGGATACATCACAGAGAGAGGAATATCAGCCAATTACAGTGCTGACATATTATGTTATGCACAATATATATGCAAATTAACTCCTCTTCCTCGATAGAGACACTTAAAAGACAACCATGAATGAATTATCTGCAACAATGGCCTGGGTGTGAGGACGGACGCCACACCTTACGGGCGACGTAAATTGCCCTCACTGCTCATGGCAGATTTGTAAAGAAACTATATTAGTTCGCGTGAGATTAGAGCGATAGCAACGGCATCGTTCTGATGTCACGCGTCTCGCTTTTCCGTTTGCGAGATGAGCTCATAGGTAAATCCCTCTCGACCCCCGATGAGACAATTCCGGGTTTTCTGATGGAGCCTTTTTGAGATCACAGCGGGAGAGCGAGCTCCAAGACAGAGATTTGATTGGCCACAGGGATAGCCAATCACGCTTGAAAAGACCCTAAACCTCACCAAATGTGCTTATAAACTAAATCCGCCAATAAATCAATGGTAATGTAAAGGAAGTGTCTTTCCTGCATGCATGTGTGCACGCCTGCACACACACACACACACACACACACACACACACACACACACACACACACACACACACACACACACACACACACACACACACACACACACACACACACACACACACACACACACACACACACACACACACACACACACACACACACACACACACACACACACACACTAAAATCTAAAAGTTTCCGGATTTATACTTGGTTGTGTGTGGTGTCGAGCACCGAAAACGGCCGATCTAGACCGACTCGCCACCACTGAGTATAAATCTGGCTTTTGATTAATACGTATGCCTAGCTTGCCTGTGCGTTCATATACGCCCCCCCCCCACCCCCAACCTGGGAGAGCACATAACACTAATAAACACTATGGTCTTCAAAAACGGGCACAGGGATTGGGGGAAAAGCATTTCGGATATGTTTAATATCTCGCCGGGATAATAAATAAAGGAAAATCCAATTAATATTTAAAGCTAATCATAGCCATAGAGCCGGAGAGCACACAAAGACAGATTGGAGCCCGCGGGGGGGGAAGAGGGAGCTCTCCGACCGAAGCTTCCCATTAGGCAGAGGTCTTCGGGCCTCGTGGATTGGGGATTCAGATGCTCTTGTTTTCGGAGAGTGTTCTTACAGTCCCAGCTGACTCCATGTGAATTCATCCATAATTAACCTATAGCCGGCCCTTGACAAGAGCCACACTCTGTTATGTATTATACCAGTGGTTCTCAACCGGTGGTCCGGGGGACCAGTGGTCCTTGAGGGGGTTCAGGGTGGTCCCCAGCTAAATGATGGAGAGTTCGTAACAGAATGGACCCTTATAGATCTTTAACTCTTGAGAGTGTAAAATGAAACAAGTTTCATTTTACGCTCTCAAGAGTTACATTATTGTTAAACATCTGCATTACTTAATTAAAGAATTGTTATTTTGATCGACGTTTGCCTGTCATCTCTCCTATGGTACCGCCACATCAATATAGCAAGTTTTGGGTCTGAGAGGCTTAATCTCATCAAATGGTGGTCCGTGGCTCAAATGAATAATGGACCTTATGAAAAGGGTTGAAAACCACTGTTCTATACATACAGCATTACAGTGGCTCGTAGTATGGCTAGTCTGTAGTTGCTGAACTCAAGGTTTAGAAGCTGGATGTTTGACTGAGCGTGTTTTTTTGTGTTGCCTTTTCGAGATATCGATGATGATGATGGGTCCTACCCTCCCTGCAATGCATGTCCTGCCTCACATTCCTGTCGCTCGATAAGTGTCCGTTTTCAAATAATGTGTAACTGCCTATTATATATTGTCTTTGTCGGGTTGAAACCTCATTATGTCCAAAACTGTTTACTTTTCAGGATTCAAATTCAGATCGTCAAGCTCAAAACGCGCCGCTTCGCACCGCGTTTCGAGCTCGCTTATCTGCTACTTTTGATGCTTTTGTGTGAGGCTGTAGTGTGATCATTCTGATCACGTAGGGCATTAATTTACGAAAAAACACAAAAAGTAAAAATTTGGATATATATATATTGTATTATAAAACGCCAAATGATTTAGGTATTTTTCATCGTGTAGGCAAGAAAAAAGAAAAACAACCCTAGATTATTATGTGACAAGCCTCCACCGTTGCATGGTAGATGTCTGCAGTTGGTGTGTGTGTGTGTGTGTGTGTGTGTGTGTGTGTGTGTGTGTGTGTGTGTGTGTGTGTGTGTGTGTGTGTGTGTGTGTGTGTGCATGTGATTATGTGAATGCTCTGCCTCTGCCCTGCCGCTCTCCTCTCCCCTCCTCTGGCTCCTTGTGTGAGCCGTGTGTGTGTGTGTGTAGGTAGTGGGGGAGGGGTGATATTGTAATTCCCACCCATGGATGAGCAACGGGCTGACTTAAAGGAGCTGAGAGAGGGTGACGCGTCCACAGCCGCGCCTCGGCCAGCTGTAGGAAAGAGGGGGGGTGGGGCCGTGGGGAGGGAGGGAGGGCTGGGACAGAGGGATGTGTGCGCACGCTGTGCCGCTGCCGTATTTTATTGTATTTTTTGGCAGGAGGCGGAGGGACAGATGCTTGTCCACAGCATCAGGGCCCTTTGCTCGCTCACTGACAGCACCACCAACTGCCTCCTCTTACATAACCCCCTCCCCCTCGCCAGGCCTGCTGTCTTCCTTTATTGGCTTATTTCTCTCTTTTTTAACATTAGCATTTTCGTCTCCCCCCCCCCTCCTCTACCCACGCCTCCGCCCACTACTCCCCCTTCTCGTTCTGACTGTCGCTTCTGTACCCACACTAATTGCTTTCCTTTGTATTTCCTGCTCTTTTTTTGCTGTTCAGTCACACTACTGTCAATATACAGTCTATAGGCCCATGCAGGTGCTTCTGGGTTCAAACTGCAATGAAGCTGGGTTCTGGTGTATCGCATGTAAAATGCGTTAAAACAGCAAGCGAACATGCCCAGATGAGGGTCTTTTTAAAGGATAGCAAGCAGCAAAGGTTCCTGTCTTCAGTGATCTATCTATGAAAGTAATAACAGAATCCCTATATTAACAACATAAACCTGATGAACATTGTCATCGTATTGACTGCAGTTAATTGCCAGGAAGAAGTACATCACATCACACAGCATGTGCTCAAACATTTGCAGTAGGATATTTTGAACTGATGGCAGACAAGAAACACTTACATAATCAAAACTGCTGGGATGCTTAAAAAAAAGAAGTGTGAGAAACCAAATGTGCACGACTGGCTGGGCGTACAGCTGATGGCTTATAAAGGGAGGGATGTGAATGAACACAAGGAAGTAGCATGTCGCTCGATGTCTTTTACCTCCAAATGGCTAATCCCCCCCTGTTGTTGGTTGTAGTAGACTAAGTAGAGGCAATCTTGTAATAACAGACAGACAGGTTGCGGCTCATATGTGGTGTCAGCACAGGGGGATCTCTCCCACGTTGCCAGAGACATTTCAGCCTCCATTTTACCCCTATGCTTTTCCTTTGCTCACTCTTCCTCCCGTTGCTGTATGCTTGTTGATCAAAATGTATGCAGACGTACTATGGAAATCTACACAACACACAGCAGCCTCACTTGCCGCAAACGTTATAACCACATACTGTAGGCACATACTCGTGCACAGCGAGATGCGTTTTCTTGAATTTCATGCACGCAGAGCGACCCTTCCCCACCCTAGCTCACTCTCATGCACATATACCGTACATGCACCTTGCTTACCACTTAAGCCCTCTATACTTAGTTAAACTGACCTGAGTTGCAACTGTACTTAGTCTTTTTTTTCACTCTACACCAATTGCTTTGCGGAAGAATTGCCGATCTACAGGCTCACTTATAGATCTGCTATTTTTGGCGAACATTCCTTCCATAATATTGATGCTGCAAGCGGTTGATTACAGATATGTGCTTGTAAAGCTGTTCTCTGCCTTTTAGTAACTGTAATATTCCAAGTATGGCATAAATGAATGGATACATGGCAAATAAACAGAGCAGAGAGAGGTTTGATTGAAAATGTGCAGTGTGGATGGCAGGGATCATGTGAACCTAGTGTGGTGTGGATTCTCTTATGAGACAGCATGTTACTTTGGGATTCTTTAACCACTTAAACCCTATACTTAATTGTCTAGAGTCCCCCAGGGGTCTACACTATAGGGCTGCTTCTTTATCCCCTCTAAATCTCTTCGGCGAAATTAGCCGATATATAAACTCACAACGCAACGCATTGTGAGCTTGTAGATCTGCTATTTTCGCGGGAATGTTCCCTCCAGAATAGGGATGCTAGGGTTCATGATGTTAAAGCAATCAAACATGTTTACTGATTGAAATGGAAGCCATAAACACATGAAATGTGTGGCAGAGCTCTTTCCTCACATCACCCTCCTCCTCTCCTCTTTCTAAAGGAAATGGCCTCATGAGATTGGTTTGTCTCTTTCTCTATCTGAGGAAATCTACATCAAATGCTGACGTAAGGCCAAATGCCTGAAAGGAAATGTAAAGGAGTAACGGACCATTGGCCTAGGAAATAACTTAAAATAAATGCAAATTTGCGCTGCTTCAGTGCATGGAAATGCAGAATTGTTTTTAGCCTATGATGAGCCTACGCTTGTAGCGGCATAAGCCAAGTGATGTAATACTCCGGGCCTGCTAAATCAATTAGCATGATTGCATTTGTATCACATATAAATAGGAAAACATGGTCACGTATCAGCAATTAAACGACTAGATGAGTCCTGTTCTGTTTCGCCACGTCAAAATGAATGAACCACAATCAACCACAAATGACAACATGAAACAGAGGGGTGCGTGGGATGAATACAAAATATGGAACCTCTACAACAAACCAACAGGCTCTTGGCAGTTCTCTAAGTGATACATGATTATGTTCCAGCATAGCAACCATGCATCATGTGACATGATAGAGGGGGCCAGGCACCCTGTGGCTCCTCTGACAGGCCCGAGAGGCCCCAAGCTACCTAAGCAAATGAGGAAGATGAGTTACCTGGTCGTACCACTCCCGGTTGGTGCAGGTGCATTCGGGCCACCATTGTCCTTGCCCGCCAGCGTTGTTGCCATTTACTTTGGCGCCGCACTTGGACTGGCCCTTGGGGTTGGGCCCTCCAGGACCCCCGCCAGACATCATCTTGCCCTTACTTCTCCCCAAGGTGCCTCCGCCTCCACCTCCTCCACCACCACCTCCACCTCCTCCTCCTCCCATGCCTCCACCTCCCCCTGAGGCCGGAGGGGGTAAGGTCTGCCCTCCCCCGTACCCAGCTGGATATCCGTAGGGTTCGGCTTGCCAGTCCCCGGCGTACGACGGGGCGTCCATCCTGCGCAGGGCAGCCATGCGGGTCACCTCATAACATTCGGGGCACTTGCAGCAGTGGTGGTGTTTGTGCATGCTGGCTACGCTGAACTGAGTGGCGGGGCACTCTTCTCTGTGGCTGCTGCCTCCTCACAAACTCAGATCTCTTGCACAACGGCGAAACGCTGCGGACAGCTCGCGGGGGGCGGTGGGGGGGGGGGAGCTTAATGCCGACGCGAATAATAACACTAATTGCAGGATTTCAGCAGATGAAATCTTCTTTTTTTTCTCTCTCCCTTTTTTTTCCCACCACGTCAAATCCCGTTCCCTCGCCTCTCCGTTGCGCTCCTGGACGCACGGGGGGGAAAAAGGATGAGAGGGGCGGGAAGCAGCAACAGGAAAAACAAAAAAAATCAAAAATGGGCACGTAGTCTTCTTAGTCCTCTTGACGTAGAAGATCAAAGGAAATATTGAAAATATGCGATCACACAATCAGAGACCAGCCCCGATGGTAGAATTTTCCTCTCGGTTCTCTCGTTTCACAGTGATATGTATAGAAATTCATAGATAGATATATTCATTTGTTAATATATCATATATATATATTTACACACACAAATACAAAAATATGAATATAAACAGACAAGCACAAATACAGATATATACAGAGATAAATGTATATATATATCTATGCGTGTGTACAAATATATATATATATATATGTATATATAAACAATATGTATATAGAAATTATATCCTCGGATGAAAATCTCCCTCTATATTCTTGGTATCTTCCCTTACTGACCAAATTATCTTATCTTCCTCGCGTCTTTTCCTTTTCCTCCTGCGTCCGAGAAGCTTTTTTTCCCCCGTCTTTTCTCTCTCTTTTCCCAGCCTGCAGAGAGGAGCTGAGCACTGGATCGCCTCTCAGCCTGCTTGCCCTAGATGTGGATTTTTCAGAGGGATGCGAGCAAGCGAGAGGGAGATGGAGAGAGG